>NW_027331978.1:2512898-2812898 GCF_048418815.1 Hemitrygon akajei | reverse complement strand
TGTCGGATGGACGTGCGATCCCAAAGGAGGAATGGGGATGGGGAAGAGATAAACCAGAGGAGGAAGGGGGATGTGGAAGAGAGATCCCACAGGAGGAAGTGGGATGGGGAAGAGAGATACTACAGGAGGAAGGGGGATGGGGAAGATAGATACCACAGGAGGAAGGGCGATGGCGAAGAGAGATCCCACAGGCGGAAGGGGGATGGGGAAGAGCAATCCCACAGGATTAAGGGGGATGGGGAAGAGAGATCCCACTGTAAGAAAGACGATGGGGATGAGATATCCCCCCGGAGGAAGAGGAAGAGAGGTCCCACAGGAGGAAGAGGAAGAGAGATCCCACAGGAGGAAGAGGAAGAGTGATCCCATAGGAGGAAGGGACCCGAGAAAGACAGATGTCACAGGAAGAGGCGAATGGGAACAGAGATCCCACAGGAGGAAGGGGGATTTGGAAGAGAGATCCAACATGAGGAAGGGGGAGGGATAAGAGATCCCACAGGAGGAAAAGCGATGGGGAAGTGAGATCCCACAGGAGGAAGAGGGATAAGGAACAGAGATTCCCACAGGAGGAAGGGGGATGTGGAACAGATAGATCCCTCAATATGAAGGAAGATGTGGAGGAGAGATTCCAAAAGAAGTGTGGGGGATGGGAACAGAGGACCCACAGGAGAAAGGGAGATGGTGAATAGAGATCCAACAGGAGAAATTCAGATGGACGAGTGATCACAAAGGAGGAAGAGGAATGGGGAAGAGAGATCCCACAGGAGGAAGGGTGATGGGGAAGAGAGATCCCACAGGAGTAAGAGGGATGGGGAAGAGAGATACCACAGGAGGAAGGGCGATGGGTAACAGATGTCTCACCGGAGGAAGGGGCATGGGGAAGAGAGATCCCACAGGAAGAGGGGAATGGGAACAGAGATCTCACAGGAGGAAGGGGGATTTGGAAGAGAGATCCAACATGAGGAAAGAGTTTGGCTTAGAGATCCCACAGGTGGAAAAGCGATGGGGAAGTGGGATCCCACAGGAGGAAGGGGGATGCGGAAGAGAGAACGCACAGGAGGAAGAGGGGTAGGAAACGGAGATCCCACAGGAGGAAGGGAGATGGGGAAGAGAATTCCCACAGGAGGAAGGGGGATGCGGAAGAGAGAACGCACAGGAGGATGAGGGGTAGGAAACGGAGATCCCACAGGAGGAAGGGAGATTGGGAAGAGAATTCCCACAGGAAGAAGGGGGATGGGGAAGAGAGATCCCACTGTAAGAAAGACGATGGGGATGAAATATCCCTCCGGAGGAAGAGGAAGAGAGATCCCACAGGAGGAAGAGGAAGAGAGATCCCACAGGAGGAAGGGACACGACAAAGACAGATGTAACAGGAAATGGGGAATGGGAACAGAGATCCAAGAGGAGGAAGGGGGATTTGGAAGAGAGATCCAACATGAGGAAGGGGGATGGTTAAGAGAGAAAGCACAGGAGGAAGAGGGACAGGGAACAGTGATCCCACAGGAGGAAGGGGGCTGGGAAAGCGAGAGCCCACAGCATAAAGGGGGATTTGGAAGAGAGATCCAACATGAGGAAGGGGGATCGGGAAGAGAGATACCCCAAGAGGAATTGGGATGGGGAAGGAAATATCCCACAGGAGGAAGCGGGATGGTGAAGAGAGATCCCACAGGTGGAAGGGGGATGGGAAGAGAGATACCACAGGAGGAAGAGGGATAGGGAACAGTGATCCCACAGGAGGAAGGGGGCTGGGAAAGAGAGAGCCCACAGCATAAAGGGGGAAGGGGAAGGGAGATCCAACAGCAGGGTTGTGGAAGACAGATCCGACAGGAAGAAAGGTGGTGGGGAAGGTAAATCCCATCGGATGAAGGTGGATGTGGAACAGATAGATCCCTGAATATGAAGGAAGATGTGGAGCAGAGATTCCAAAAGAAGAGTGGGGGATGCGAACAGAAGTCACACACGAGAAAGGGAGATGGTGAATAGAGATCCCACAGGAGAAATTCAGATGGACGAGTGATCACAAAGGAGGAAGAGGAATCGGGAAGAGAGATCCCACAGGAGTAAGGGAGATGGGGAAGAGATGACCCACCGGAGGAAGAGGGATGGGAAACAGATGACTCACTGGAGGAAGGGGGATGTGGAAGAGAGATCCCACAGGAGTAAGAGGGATGGGGAAGAGAGATACCACAGGAGGAAGGGCGATGGGTAACAGATGTCTCACCGGAGGAAGGGGCATGGGGAAGAGAGATCCCACAGGAAGAGGGGAATAGGAACAGAGATCTCACAGGAGGAAGGGGGATTTGGAAGAGATATCCAACATGAGGAAAGAGTTTGGCTTAGAGATCCCACAGGTGGAAAAGCGATGGGGAAGTGGGATCCCACAGGAGGAAGGGGGATGCGGAAGAGAGAACGCACAGGAGGAAGAGGGGTAGGAAAGGGAGATCCCACAGGAGGAAGGGAGATGGGGAAGAGAATTCCCACAGGAGGAAGGGGGATGCGGAAGAGAGAACGCACAGGAGGATGAGGGGTAGGAAACGGAGATCCCACAGGAGGAAGGGAGATGGGGAAGAGAATTCCCACAGGAGGAAGGGGGATGGGGAAGAGAGATCGCACTGAAAGAAAGACGATGGGGATGAAATATCCCTCCGGAGGAAGAGGAAGAGAGATCCCACAGGAGGAAGAGGAAGAGAGATCCCACAGGAGGAAGGGACACGACAAAGACAGATGAAACAGGAAATGGGGAATGGGAACAGAGATCCAAGAGGAGGAAGGGGGATTTGGAAGAGAGATCCAACATGAGGAAGGGGGATGGTTAAGAGAGAAAGCACAGGAGGAAGAGGGACAGGGAACAGTGATCCCACAGGAGGAACGGGGCTGGGAAAGCGAGAGCCCACAGCATAAAGGGGGATTTGGAAGAGAGATCCAACATGAGGAAGGGGAATGGGGAAGAGATAAACCACAAGAGGAAGGGGGATGGGAAGAGAGATACCACAGGAGAAAGGGGGATGGGGAAGAGCGATCCCACAGGAAGAGGAGGGAGGGTGAATAGAGATCATACAGGAGGAAGGGGGATGGGGAAGAGAGATCCCACTGTAAGAAAGAGGATGGGGTTGAGATATCCCACCGGTGGAAGAGGAAGAGAGATCCCACAGGAGGAAAGGACACGAGAAAGACACATGCCACAGGAAGAGGGGAATGGGAACAGAGATCTCACAGGAGGAAGGGGGATTTGGAAGAGAGATCCAACATGAGGAAAGGGTTTGGCTTAGAGATCCCACAGGTGGAAAAGCGATGTGGAAGTGGGATCCCACAGGAGGAAGGGGGATGGTGAAGAGAGAACGCACAGGAGGAAGAGGGGTAGGAAACGGAGATCTCACAGGAGGAAGGGAGATGGGGAAGAGAATTCCCACAGGAGGAAGGGGGACGGGGAAGAGATATCGCACTGTAAGAAAGACGATGGGGATGAAATATCCCACCGGAGTAAGAGGAAGAGAGTCCCACAGGAGGAAGAGGAAGAGAGATCCCACAGGAGGAATGGACACGACAAAGACAGATGTCACAGGAAGAGGGGAATGGGAACAGAGATCCCACAGGAGGAAGGGGGATTTGGAAGAGAGATCCAACATGAGGAAGGGGGATGGGTAAGAGAGAAAGCACAGGAGGAAGAGCGATAGGGAACAGTGATCCCACAGGAGGAAGGGGGCTGGGAAAGAGAGAGCCCACAGCATAAAGTGGGATTTGGAAGAGAGATCCAACATGAGGAAGGGGGATGGGGAAGAGAGATACCACAAGAGGAAGGGGGATGGGAAGAGAGATACCACAGGAGAAAGAGTGATGGGGAAGAGAGATCCCACAGGAAGAGGAGGGATGGTGAAGAGAGATCATACAGGAGGAAAGGGGATGGGGAAGAGAGATCATACAGGTGGAAGGGGGATGGGGAAGAGAGTGCTCACAGCATGAAGGAGGAAGGGGAAGGGAGATCCAACAGACGGGTTTGGGAAGAGAGATCCCACATGAAGAAAGGGGTTGGGTTGATAAATTCCATCGGAGGATGTTGGCTGGGGATGAGAGATCCCAAAGAATGATGTCGGATGGACGTGCGATCCCAAAGGGGGAATGGGGATGGGGAAGAGATAAACCAGAGGAGGAAGGGGGATGGGTAAGAGATCCCACAGGAGGAAGGGAGATGGGGAAGAGAATTCCCACAGGAGGAAGGGGGATGGGGAAGAGTGATCCCACTGTAAGAAAGACGATGGGGATGAGATATCCCACAGGAGGAAGAGGAAGAGAGGTCCCACAGGAGGAAGAGGAAGAGAGATCCCACAGGAGGAAGAGGAAGAGAGATCCCATAGGAGGAAGGGACCCGAGAAAGACAGATGTCACAGGAAGAGGCGAATGGGAACAGAGATCCCACAGGAGGAAGGGGGATTTGGAAGAGAGTTCCAACATGAGGAAGGGGGAGGGATAAGAGATCCCACAGGAGGAAAAGCGATGGGGAAGTGAGATCCCACAGGAGGAAGAGGGATGTGGAACAGATAGATCCCTCAATATGAAGGAAGATGTGGAGGAGAGATTCCAAAAGAAGAGTGGGGGATGGGAACAGAGGCCCCACAGGAGAAAGGGAGATGGTGAATAGAGATCCAACAGGAGAAATTCAGATGGACGAGTGATCACAAAGGGGGAAGCGGAATGGGGAAGAGAGATCCCACAGGAGGAAGGGTGATGGGGAAGAGTTGACCAACCGGAGGAAGGGGGATGGGAAACAGATGACTCACTGGAGGAAGGGGGATGTGGAAGAGAGATCCCACAGGAGTAAGAGGGATGGGGAAGAGACATACCACAGGAGGAAGGGCGATGGGTAACAGATGTCTCACCGGAGGAAGGGGCATGGGGAAGAGAGATCCCACAGGAAGAGGGGAATGGGAACAGAGATCTCACAGGAGGAAGGGGGATTTGGAAGAGAGCTCCAACATGAGGAAAGAGTTTGGCTTAGAGATCCCACAGGTGGAAAAGCTATGGGGAAGTGGGATCCCACAGGAGGAAGGGGCATGCGGAAGAGAGAACGCACAGGAGGAAGAGGGGTAGGAAACGGAGATCCCACAGGAGGAAGGGAGATGGGGAAGAGAATTTCCACAGGAGGAAGGGGAATGCGGAAGAGAGAACGCACAGGAGGAAGAGGGGTAGGAAACGGAGATCCCACAGGAGGAAGGGAGATGGGGAAGAGAATTCCCACAGGAGGAAGGGAGATGGGGAAGAGAGATCCCACTGTAAGAAAGACGATGGGGATGAAATATCCCTCCGGAGGAAGAGGAAGAGAGATCCCACAGGAGGAAGAGGAAGAGAGATCCCACAGGAGGAAGGGATACGACAAAGACAGATGTCACAGGAAGAGGGGAATGGGAACAGAGATCCCAGAGGAGGAAGGGGGATTTGGAAGAGAGATCCAACATGAGGAAGGGGGATGGTTAAGAGAGAAAGCACAGGAGGAAGAGGGACAGGGAACAGTGATCCCACAGGAGGAAGGGGGATTTGGAAGAGAGATCCAACATGAGGAAGGGGGATGGGTAAGAGAGAAAGCACAGGAAGAAGAGGGATAGGGAACAGTGATCCCACAGGAGGAAGGGGGCTGGGAAAGAGGGAGCCCACAGCATAAAGGGGGATTTGGAAGAGAGAACCAACATGAGGAAGGGGGATGGGGTAGAGAGATACCACAAGAGGAAGGGGGATGGGATGAGAGATACCACAGGAGAAAGGGGGATGGGGAAGAGAGATCCCACAGGAAGAGGAGGGATGGTGAAGAGAGATCATACAGGAGGAAGGGGGATGGGGAAGAGAGATCATACAGGTGGAAGGGGGATGGGGAAGAGAGTGCTCACAGCATGAAGGAGGAAGGGGAAGGGAGATCCAACAGACGGGTTTGGGAAGAGAGATCCCACATGAAGAAAGGGGTTGGGATGATAAATTTCATCGCAGGATGTGGGATGGGGATGAGAGATCCCAAAGAATGATGTCGGATGGACGTGCGATCCCAAAGGAGGAATGGGGATGGGGAAGAGATAAACCAGAGGAGGAAGGGGGATGGGTAAGAGATCCCACAGGAGGAAGGGTGATGGGGAAGAGATGACCCACCGGAGGAAGGGGGATGGGGAAGAGATGACCCACCGGAGGAAGGGGGATGTGGAAGAGAGATCCCACAGGAGGAAGTGGGATGGGGAAGAGAGATACTACAGGAGGAAGGGGGATGGGGAAGATAGATACCACAGGAGGAAGGGCGATGGCGAAGAGAGATCCCACAGGCGGAAGGGGGATGGGGAAGAGCAATCCCACAGGAGGAAGGGGGATGGGGAAGAGAGATCCCACTGTAAGAAAGAGGATGGGGTTGAGATATCCCACCGGTGGAAGAGGAAGAGAGATCCCACAGGAGGAAGGGACACGAGAAAGACACATGCCACAGGAAGAGGGGAATGGGAACAGAGATCTCACAGGAGGAAGGGGGATTTGGAAGAGAGATCCAAGATGAGGAAAGGGTTTGGCTTAGAGATCCCACAGGTGGAAAAGCGATGTGGAAGTGGGATCCCAGAGAAGGAAGGGGGATGGTGAAGAGAGAACGCACAGGAGGAAGAGGGGTAGGTAACGGAGATCCCACAGGAGGAAGGGAGATGGGGAAGAGAATTCCCACAGGAGGAAGGGGGACGGGGAAGAGATATCCCACTGTAAGAAAGACGATGGGGATGAAATATCCCACCGGAGTAAGAGGAAGAGAGATCCCACAGGAGGAAGAGGAAGAGAGATCCCACAGGAGGAATGGACACGACAAAGACAGATGTCACAGGAAGAGGGGAATGGGAACAGAGATCCCACAGGAGGAAGGGGGATTTGGAAGAGAGATCCAACATGAGGAAGGGGGATGGGTAAGAGAGAAAGCACAGGAGGAAGGGAGATGGGGAAGAGAATTCCTACAGGAGGAAGTGGGATGGGGAAGAGTGATCCCACTGTAAGAAAGACGATGGGGATGAGATATCCCACCGGAGGAAGAGGAAGAGAGGTCCCACAGGAGGAAGAGGAAGAGTGATCCCATAGGAGGAAGGGACCCGAGAAAGACAGATGTCACAGGAAGAGGCGAATGGGAACAGAGATCCCACAGGAGGAAGGGGGATTTGGAAGAGAGATCCAACATGAGGAAGGGGGAGGGATAAGAGATCCCACAGGAGGAAAAGCGATGGGGAAGTGAGATCCCACAGGAGGAAGAGGGATAAGGAACAGAGATTCCCACAGGAGGAAGGGGGATGTGGAACAGATAGATCCCTCAATATGAAGGAAGATGTGGAGGAGAGATTCCAAAAGAAGAGTGGGGAATGGGAACAGAGGCCCCACAGGAGAAAGGGAGATGGTGAATAGAGATCCAACAGGAGAAATTCAGATGGACGAGTGATCACAAAGGAGGAAGAGGAATGGGGAAGAGAGATCCCACAGGAGGAAGGGTGATGGGGAAGAGATGACTCACTGGAGGAAGGGGGATGTGGAAGAGAGATCCCACAGGAGTAAGAGGGATGGGGAAGAGAGATACCACAGGAGGAAGGGCGATGGGTAACAGATGTCTCACCGGAGGAAGGGGCATGGGGAAGAGAGATCCCACAGGAAGAGGGGAATGGGAACAGAGATCTCACAGGAGGAAGGGGGATTTGGAAGAGAGATCCAACATGAGGAAAGAGTTTGGCTTTGAGATCCCACAGGTGGAAAAGCGATGGGGAAGTGGGATCCCACAGGAGGAAGGGGGATGCGGAAGAGAGAACGCACAGGAGGAAGAGGGGTAGGAAACGGAGATCCCACAGGAGGAAGGGAGATGGGGAAGAGAATTCCCACAGGAGGAAGGGGGATGCGGAAGAGAGAACGCACAGGAGGATGAGGGGTAGGAAACGGAGATCCCACAGGAGGAAGGGAGATTGGGAAGAGAATTCCCACAGGAAGAAGGGGGATGGGGAAGAGAGATCCCACTGTAAGAAAGACGATGGGGATGAAATATCCCTCCGGAGGAAGAGGAAGAGAGATCCCACAGGAGGAAGAGGAAGAGAGATCCCACAGGAGGAAGGGACACGACAAAGACAGATGTAACAGGAAATGGGGAATGGGAACAGAGATCCCAGAGGAGGAAGGGGGATTTGGAAGAGAGATCCAACATGAGGAAGGGGTTGGTTAAGAGAGAAAGCACAGGAGGAAGAGGGACAGGGAACAGTGATCCCACAGGAGGAAGGGGGCTGGGAAAGCGAGAGCCCACAGCATAAAGGGGGATTTGGAAGAGAGATCCAACATGAGGAAGGGGGATCGGGAAGAGAGATACCCCAAGAGGAAGGGGGATGGGGAAGGAAATATCCCACAGGAGGAAGGGGGATGGTGAAGAGAGATCCCACAGGTGGAAGGGGGATGGGAAGAGAGATACCACAGGAGGAAGAGGGATAGGGAACAGTGATCCCACAGGAGGAAGGGGGCTGGGAAAGAGAGAGCCCACAGCATAAAGGGGGAAGGGGAAGGGAGATCCAACAGCAGGGTTGTGGAAGACAGATCCGACAGGAAGAAAGGTGGTGGGGAAGGTAAATCCCATCGGATGAAGGTGGATGTGGAACAGATAGATCCCTGAATATGAAGGAAGATGTGGAGCAGAGATTCCAAAAGAAGAGTGGGGGATGCGAACAGAGGTCACACACGAGAAAGGGAGATGGTGAATAGAGATCCCACAGGAGAAATTCAGATGGACGAGTGATCACAAAGGAGGAAGAGGAATCGGGAAGAGAGATCCCACAGGAGTAAGGGAGATGGGGAAGAGATGACCCAGCGGAGGAAGAGGGATGGGAAACAGATGACTCACTGGAGGAAGGGGGATGTGGAAGAGAGATCCCACAGGAGTAAGAGGGATGGGGAAGAGAGATACCACAGGAGGAAGGGCGATGGGTAACAGATGTCTCACCGGAGGAAGGGGCATGGGGAAGAGAGATCCCACAGGAAGAGGGGAATGGGAACAGAGATCTCACAGGAGGAAGGGGGATTTGGAAGAGATATCCAACATGAGGAAAGAGTTTGGCTTAGAGATCCCACAGGTGGAAAAGCGATGGGGAAGTGGGATCCCACAGGAGGAAGGGGGATGCGGAAGAGAGAACGCACAGGAGGAAGAGGGGTAGGAAAGGGAGATCCCACAGGAGGAAGGGAGATGGGGAAGAGAATTCCCACAGGAGGAAGGGGGATGCGGAAGAGAGAACGCACAGGAGGATGAGGGGTAGGAAACGGAGATCCCACAGGAGGAAGGGAGATGGGGAAGAGAATTCCCACAGGAGGAAGGGGGATGGGGAAGAGAGATCCCACTGTAAGAAAGACGATGGGGATGAAATATCCCTCCGGAGGAAGAGGAAGAGAGATCCCACAGGAGGAAGAGGAAGAGAGATCCCACAGGAGGAAGGGACACGACAAAGACAAATGAAACAGGAAATGGGGAATGGGAACAGAGATCCAAGAGGAGGAAGGGGGATTTGGAAGAGAGATCCAACATGAGGAAGGGGGATGGTTAAGAGAGAAAGCACAGGAGGAAGAGGGACAGGGAACAGTGATCCCACAGGAGGAACGGGGCTGGGAAAGCGAGAGCCCACAGCATAAAGGGGGATTTGGAAGAGAGATCCAACATGAGGAAGGGGAATGGGGAAGAGATATACCACAAGAGAAAGGGGGATGGGGAAGAGCGATCCCACAGGAAGAGGAGGGAGGGTGAATAGAGATCATACAGGAGGAAGGGGGATGGGGAAGAGAGATCATACAGGAGGAAGGGGGATGGGGAAGAGAGATCCCACTGTAAGAAAGAGGATGGGGTTGAGATATCCCACCGGTGGAAGAGGAAGAGAGATCCCACAGGAGGAAAGGACACGAGAAAGACACATGCCACAGGAAGAGGGGAATGGGAACAGAGATCTCACAGGAGGAAGGGGGATTTGGAAGAGAGATCCAACATGAGGAAAGGGTTTGGCTTAGAGATCCCACAGGTGGAAAAGCGATGTGGAAGTGGGATCCCACAGGAGGAAGGGGGATGGTGAAGAGAGAACGCACAGGAGGAAGAGGGGTCGGAAACGGAGATCTCACAGGAGGAAGGGAGATGGGGAAGAGAATTCCCAAAGGAGGAAGGGGGACGGGGAAGAGATATCGCACTGTAAGAAAGACGATGGGGATGAAATATCCCACCGGAGTAAGAGGAAGAGAGTCCCACAGGAGGAAGAGGAAGAGAGATCCCACAGGAGGAATGGACACGACAAAGACAGATGTCACAGGAAGAGGGGAATGGGAACAGAGATCCCACAGGAGGAAGGGGGATTTGGAAGAGAGATCCAACATGAGGAAGGGGGATGGGTAAGAGAGAAAGCACAGGAGGAAGAGCGATAGGGAACAGTGATCCCACAGGAGGAAGGGGGCTGGGAAAGAGAGAGCCCACAGCATAAAGTGGGATTTGGAAGAGAGATCCAACATGAGGAAGGGGGATGGGGAAGAGAGATACCACAAGAGGAAGGGGGATGGGAAGAGAGATACCACAGGAGAAAGAGTGATGGGGAAGAGAGATCCCACAGGAAGAGGAGGGATGGTGAAGAGAGATCATACAGGAGGAAAGGGGATGGGGAAGAGAGATCATACAGGTGGAAGGGGGATGGGGAAGAGAGTGCTCACAGCATGAAGGAGGAAGGGGAAGGGAGATCCAACAGACGGGTTTGGGAAGAGAGATCCCACATGAAGAAAGGGGTTGGGTTGATAAATTCCATCGGAGGATGTTGGCTGGGGATGAGAGATCCCAAAGAATGATGTCGGATGGACGTGCGATCCCAAAGGGGGAATGGGGATGGGGAAGAGATAAACCAGAGGAGGAAGGGGGATGGGTAAGAGATCCCACAGGAGGAAGGGAGATGGGGAAGAGAATTCCCACAGGAGGAAGGGGGATGGGGAAGAGTGATCCCACTGTAAGAAAGACGATGGGGATGAGATATCCCACAGGAGGAAGAGGAAGAGAGGTCCCACAGGAGGAAGAGGAAGAGAGATCCCACAGGAGGAAGAGGAAGAGAGATCCCATAGGAGGAAGGGACCCGAGAAAGACAGATGTCACAGGAAGAGGCGAATGGGAACAGAGATCCCACAGGAGGAAGGGGGATTTGGAAGAGAGTTCCAACATGAGGAAGGGGGAGGGATAAGAGATCCCACAGGAGGAAAAGCGATGGGGAAGTGAGATCCCACAGGAGGAAGAGGGATGTGGAACAGATAGATCCCTCAATATGAAGGAAGATGTGGAGGAGAGATTCCAAAAGAAGAGTGGGGGATGGGAACAGAGGCCCCACAGGAGAAAGGGAGATGGTGAATAGAGATCCAACAGGAGAAATTCAGATGGACGAGTGATCACAAAGGGGGAAGCGGAATGGGGAAGAGAGATCCCACAGGAGGAAGGGTGATGGGGAAGAGTTGACCAACCGGAGGAAGGGGGATGGGAAACAGATGACTCACTGGAGGAAGGGGGATGTGGAAGAGAGATCCCACAGGAGTAAGAGGGATGGGGAAGAGACATACCACAGGAGGAAGGGCGATGGGTAACAGATGTCTCACCGGAGGAAGGGGCATGGGGAAGAGAGATCCCACAGGAAGAGGGGAATGGGAACAGAGATCTCACAGGAGGAAGGGGGATTTGGAAGAGAGCTCCAACATGAGGAAAGAGTTTGGCTTAGAGATCCCACAGGTGGAAAAGCTATGGGGAAGTGGGATCCCACAGGAGGAAGGGGCATGCGGAAGAGAGAACGCACAGGAGGAAGAGGGGTAGGAAACGGAGATCCCACAGGAGGAAGGGAGATGGGGAAGAGAATTTCCACAGGAGGAAGGGGGATGCGGAAGAGAGAACGCACAGGAGGAAGAGGGGTAGGAAACGGAGATCCCACAGGAGGAAGGGAGATGGGGAAGAGAATTCCCACAGGAGGAAGGGAGATGGGGAAGAGAGATCCCACTGTAAGAAAGACGATGGGGATGAAATATCCCTCCGGAGGAAGAGGAAGAGAGATCCCACAGGAGGAAGAGGAAGAGAGATCCCACAGGAGGAAGGGATACGACAAAGACAGATGTCACAGGAAGAGGGGAATGGGAACAGAGATCCCAGAGGAGGAAGGGGGATTTGGAAGAGAGATCCAACATGAGGAAGGGGGATGGTTAAGAGAGAAAGCACAGGAGGAAGAGGGACAGGGAACAGTGATCCCACAGGAGGAAGGGGGATTTGGAAGAGAGATCCAACATGAGGAAGGGGGATGGGTAAGAGAGAAAGCACAGGAAGAAGAGGGATAGGGAACAGTGATCCCACAGGAGGAAGGGGGCTGGGAAAGAGGGAGCCCACAGCATAAAGGGGGATTTGGAAGAGAGAACCAACATGAGGAAGGGGGATGGGGTAGAGAGATACCACAAGAGGAAGGGGGATGGGATGAGAGATACCACAGGAGAAAGGGGGATGGGGAAGAGAGATCCCACAGGAAGAGGAGGGATGGTGAAGAGAGATCATACAGGAGGAAGGGGGATGGGGAAGAGAGATCATACAGGTGGAAGGGGGATGGGGAAGAGAGTGCTCACAGCATGAAGGAGGAAGGGGAAGGGAGATCCAACAGACGGGTTTGGGAAGAGAGATCCCACATGAAGAAAGGGGTTGGGATGATAAATTTCATCGCAGGATGTGGGATGGGGATGAGAGATCCCAAAGAATGATGTCGGATGGACGTGCGATCCCAAAGGAGGAATGGGGATGGGGAAGAGATAAACCAGAGGAGGAAGGGGGATGGGTAAGAGATCCCACAGGAGGAAGTGTGATGGGGAAGAGATGACCCACCGGAGGAAGGGGGATAGGGAAGAGATGACCCACCGGAGGAAGGGGGATGTGGAAGAGAGATCCCACAGGAGGAAGTGGGATGGGGAAGAGAGATACTACAGGAGGAAGGGGGATGGGGAAGATAGATACCACAGGAGGAAGGGCGATGGCGAAGAGAGATCCCACAGGCGGAAGGGGGATGGGGAAGAGCAATCCCACAGGAGGAAGGGGGATGGGGAAGAGAGATCCCACTGTAAGAAAGAGGATGGGGTTGAGATATCCCACCGGTGGAAGAGGAAGAGAGATCCCACAGGAGGAAGGGACACGAGAAAGACACATGCCACAGGAAGAGGGGAATGGGAACAGAGATCTCACAGGAGGAAGGGGGATTTGGAAGAGAGATCCAAGATGAGGAAAGGGTTTGGCTTAGAGATCCCACAGGTGGAAAAGCGATGTGGAAGTGGGATCCCAGAGAAGGAAGGGGGATGGTGAAGAGAGAACGCACAGGAGGAAGAGGGGTAGGTAACGGAGATCCCACAGGAGGAAGGGAGATGGGGAAGAGAATTCCCACAGGAGGAAGGGGGACGGGGAAGAGATATCCCACTGTAAGAAAGACGATGGGGATGAAATATCCCACCGGAGTAAGAGGAAGAGAGATCCCACAGGAGGAAGAGGAAGAGAGATCCCACAGGAGGAATGGACACGACAAAGACAGATGTCACAGGAAGAGGGGAATGGGAACAGAGATCCCACAGGAGGAAGGGGGATTTGGAAGAGAGATCCAACATGAGGAAGGGGGATGGGTAAGAGAGAAAGCACAGGAGGAAGGGAGATGGGGAAGAGAATTCCTACAGGAGGAAGTGGGATGGGGAAGAGTGATCCCACTGTAAGAAAGACGATGGGGATGAGATATCCCACCGGAGGAAGAGGAAGAGAGGTCCCACAGGAGGAAGAGGAAGAGTGATCCCATAGGAGGAAGGGACCCGAGAAAGACAGATGTCACAGGAAGAGGCGAATGGGAACAGAGATCCCACAGGAGGAAGGGGGATTTGGAAGAGAGATCCAACATGAGGAAGGGGGAGGGATAAGAGATCCCACAGGAGGAAAAGCGATGGGGAAGTGAGATCCCACAGGAGGAAGAGGGATAAGGAACAGAGATTCCCACAGGAGGAAGGGGGATGTGGAACAGATAGATCCCTCAATATGAAGGAAGATGTGGAGGAGAGATTCCAAAAGAAGAGTGGGGAATGGGAACAGAGGCCCCACAGGAGAAAGGGAGATGGTGAATAGAGATCCAACAGGAGAAATTCAGATGGACGAGTGATCACAAAGGAGGAAGAGGAATGGGGAAGAGAGATCCCACAGGAGGAAGGGTGATGGGGAAGAGATGACTCACTGGAGGAAGGGGGATGTGGAAGAGAGATCCCACAGGAGTAAGAGGGATGGGGAAGAGAGATACCACAGGAGGAAGGGCGATGGGTAACAGATGTCTCACCGGAGGAAGGGGCATGGGGAAGAGAGATCCCACAGGAAGAGGGGAATGGGAACAGAGATCTCACAGGAGGAAGGGGGATTTGGAAGAGAGATCCAACATGAGGAAAGAGTTTGGCTTTGAGATCCCACAGGTGGAAAAGCGATGGGGAAGTGGGATCCCACAGGAGGAAGGGGGATGCGGAAGAGAGAACGCACAGGAGGAAGAGGGGTAGGAAACGGAGATCCCACAGGAGGAAGGGAGATGGGGAAGAGAATTCCCACAGGAGGAAGGGGGATGCGGAAGAGAGAACGCACAGGAGGAAGAGGGGTAGGAAACGGAGATCCCACAGGAGGAAGGGAGATGGGGAAGAGAATTCCCACAGGAGGAAGGGGGATGCGGAAGAGAGAACGCACAGGAGGATGAGGGGTAGGAAACGGAGATCCCACAGGAGGAAGGGAGATTGGGAAGAGAATTCCCACAGGAAGAAGGGGGATGGGGAAGAGAGATCCCACTGTAAGAAAGACGATGGGGATGAAATATCCCTCCGGAGGAAGAGGAAGAGAGATCCCACAGGAGGAAGAGGAAGAGAGATCCCACAGGAGGAAGGGACACGACAAAGACAGATGTAACAGGAAATGGGGAATGGGAACAGAGATCCCAGAGGAGGAAGGGGGATTTGGAAGAGAGATCCAACATGAGGAAGGGGTTGGTTAAGAGAGAAAGCACAGGAGGAAGAGGGACAGGGAACAGTGATCCCACAGGAGGAAGGGGGCTGGGAAAGCGAGAGCCCACAGCATAAAGGGGGATTTGGAAGAGAGATCCAACATGAGGAAGGGGGATCGGGAAGAGAGATACCCCAAGAGGAAGGGGGATGGGGAAGGAAATATCCCACAGGAGGAAGGGGGATGGTGAAGAGAGATCCCACAGGTGGAAGGGGGATGGGAAGAGAGATACCACAGGAGGAAGAGGGATAGGGAACAGTGATCCCACAGGAGGAAGGGGGCTGGGAAAGAGAGAGCCCACAGCATAAAGGGGGAAGGGGAAGGGAGATCCAACAGCAGGGTTGTGGAAGACAGATCCGACAGGAAGAAAGGTGGTGGGGAAGGTAAATCCCATCGGATGAAGGTGGATGTGGAACAGATAGATCCCTGAATATGAAGGAAGATGTGGAGCAGAGATTCCAAAAGAAGAGTGGGGGATGCGAACAGAGGTCACACACGAGAAAGGGAGATGGTGAATAGAGATCCCACAGGAGAAATTCAGATGGACGAGTGATCACAAAGGAGGAAGAGGAATCGGGAAGAGAGATCCCACAGGAGTAAGGGAGATGGGGAAGAGATGACCCAGCGGAGGAAGAGGGATGGGAAACAGATGACTCACTGGAGGAAGGGGGATGTGGAAGAGAGATCCCACAGGAGTAAGAGGGATGGGGAAGAGAGATACCACAGGAGGAAGGGCGATGGGTAACAGATGTCTCACCGGAGGAAGGGGCATGGGGAAGAGAGATCCCACAGGAAGAGGGGAATGGGAACAGAGATCTCACAGGAGGAAGGGGGATTTGGAAGAGATATCCAACATGAGGAAAGAGTTTGGCTTAGAGATCCCACAGGTGGAAAAGCGATGGGGAAGTGGGATCCCACAGGAGGAAGGGGGATGCGGAAGAGAGAACGCACAGGAGGAAGAGGGGTAGGAAAGGGAGATCCCACAGGAGGAAGGGAGATGGGGAAGAGAATTCCCACAGGAGGAAGGGGGATGCGGAAGAGAGAACGCACAGGAGGATGAGGGGTAGGAAACGGAGATCCCACAGGAGGAAGGGAGATGGGGAAGAGAATTCCCACAGGAGGAAGGGGGATGGGGAAGAGAGATCCCACTGTAAGAAAGACGATGGGGATGAAATATCCCTCCGGAGGAAGAGGAAGA
Source organism: Hemitrygon akajei (assembly GCF_048418815.1). Taxonomy (NCBI): domain Eukaryota; kingdom Metazoa; phylum Chordata; class Chondrichthyes; order Myliobatiformes; family Dasyatidae; genus Hemitrygon; species Hemitrygon akajei. The sequence goes on along the minus strand of NW_027331978.1, from coordinate 2,796,657 downwards.
GAGATCCCACAGGAGGAAGAGGAAGAGAGATCCCACAGGAGGAAGGGACACGACAAAGACAGATGTAACAGGAAATGGGGAATGGGAACAGAGATCCAAGAGGAGGAAGGGGGATTTGGAAGAGAGATCCAACATGAGAAAGGGGGATGGTTAAGAGAGAAAGCACAGGAGGAAGAGGGACAGGGAACAGTGATCCCACAGGAGGAACGGGGCTGGGAAAGCGAGAGCCCACAGCATAAAGGGGGATTTGGAAGAGAGATCCAACATGAGGAAGGGGGATCGGGAAGAGAGATACCCCAAGAGGAAGGGGGATGGGGAAGGAAATATCCCACAGGAGGAAGGGGGATGGTGAAGAGAGATCCCACCGGAGGAAGGGGGATGGGAAGAGAGATACCACAGGAGGAAGAGGGATAGGCAACAGTGATCCCACAGGAGGAAGGGGGCTGGGAAAGAGAGAGCCCACAGCATAAAGGGGGAAGGGGAAGGGAGATCCAACAGCAGGGTTGTGGAAGACAGATCCGACAGGAAGAAAGGTGGTGGGGAAGGTAAATCCCATCGGATGAAGGTGGATGTGGAACAGATAGATCCCTGAATATGAAGGAAGATGTGGAGCAGAGATTCCAAAAGAAGAGTGGGGGATGCGAACAGAGGTCACACACGAGAAAGGGAGATGGTGAATAGAGATCCCACAGGAGAAATTCAGATGGACGAGTGATCACAAAGGAGGAAGAGGAATCGGGAAGAGAGATCCCACAGGAGTAAGGGAGATGGGGAAGAGATGACCCACCGGAGGAAGGGGGATGGGGAAGAGAGATCCCACAGGAGGAAGGGGGATTTGGAAGAGAGATCCAACATGAGGAAGGGTGATGGGGAAGAGATGACCCACCGGAGGAAGGGGGATGGGGAAGAGAGAGCCCACAGGAGGAAGGGGCATGTGGAAGAGAGATACCACAGGAGGAAGTGGGATGTGGAAGAGATGTCCCACCGGAGGAAGGGGGATGGGGAAGAGATATCATACAAGAGGAAAGGGGATGGGGAAGAGAGATCATACAGGAGGATGGGTGATGAGTCGGAGAGATTCCTCAGGAGGAATGGTTTTGGGAAAGAGAGATCCCACAGGTTGAGGGGGCATGAGAACAGAGGACCCACAGGAGGAACGGGGATGGGGAAGAGAATTCCCACAGGAGGAAGGGGGATGGGGAAGAGAGATCCCACTGTAAGAAAGACGATGGGGATGAAATATCCCACCGCAGGAAGAGGAAGAGAGATCCCACAGGAGGAAGAGGAAGAGAGATCCCACCGGAGGAAGGGATACGACAAAGACAGATGTCACAGGAAGAGGGGAATGGGAACAGAGATCCCAGAGGAGGAAGGGGGATTTGGAAGAGAGATCCAACATGAGGAAGGGGGATGGGTAAGAGAGAAAGCACAGGAGGAAGAGGGATAGGGAACAGTAATCCCACAGGAGGAAGTGGGCTGGGAAAGAGAGAGCCCACAGCATAAAGGGGGATTTGGAAGAGAGATCCAACATGAGGAAGGGGGATCGGGAAGAGAGATTCCACAAGAGGAAGGGGGATGGGGAAGGAAATATCCCACAGGAGGAAGGGGGATGGTGTAGAGAGATCCCACCGGAGGAAGGGGGTTGGGAAGAGAGATACCACAGGAGAAAGGGGGATGGGGAAGAGAGATCCCACAGGAAGAGGAGGGATGGTGAAGAGAGATCATGCAGGAGGAAGGGGTATGGTGAAGAGAGATCATACAGGTGGAAGGGGGATGGGGAAGAGAGAGCTCACAGCATGAAGTAGGAAGGGGAAGGGAGATCCAACAGACGGGTTTGGGAAGAGAGATCCCACATGAAGAAAGGGGTTGGGAAGATAAACTCCATCGGAGGATGTGGGATGGGGATGAGAGATCCCAAAGAAGGATGTCGAATGGACGTGCGATCCCAAAGGAGGAATGGGGATGGGGAAGAGACAAACCAGAGGAGGAAGGGGGATGGGTAAGAGATCCCACAGGAGGAAGGGAGATGGGGAAGAGAATTCCCACAGGAGGAAGGGGGATGGGGAAGAGAGATCCCACTGTAAGAAAGACGATGGGGATGAGATATCCCACCGGAAGAAGAGGAAGAGAGATCCCACAGGAGGAAGAGGAAGAGAGATCCCATAGGAGGAAGGGACACGAGAAAGACAGATGTCACAGGAAGAGGCGAATGGTAACAGAGATCCCACAGGAGGAAGGGGGATTTGGAAGAGAGATCCAACATGAGGAAGGGGAATAGGGAACAGAGATCCCACAGGAGGAAGGGGGATGTGGAACAGATAGATCCCTCAATTTGAAGGAAGATGTGGAGGAGAGATTCCAAAAGAAGAGTGGGGGATGGGAACAGTGGCCCCACAGGAGAAAGGGAGATGGTGAATAGAGATCCAACAGGAGAAATTCAGATGGACGAGTGATCACAAAGGAGGAAGAGGAATGGGGAAGAGAGATCCCACAGGAGGATGGGTGATGGGGAAGAGATGACCAACCGGAGGAAGGGGGATGTGGAAGAGAGATCCCACAGGAGTAAGAGGGATGGGGAAGAGAGATACCACAGGCGGAAGGGCGATGGGGAAGAGATGTCCCACCGGAGGAAGGGGCATGGGGAAGAGAGATCCCACTGGAGGATGGGGGATGTGGAAGAGAGATCCCACAGGAGGAATGGGGATGTGGAAGGAATGATCCCACAGGAGGAAGGGGGATGTGGAAGAGAGATCCCAGAGGAGGAAGGGGGATGTGGAAGAGAGATCCTACAGGAGGAATGGGGATGTGGAAGAGTGATACTGCAGGAGGAAGGGGGATGGGGAAGATACATACCACAGGAGGAAGGGCGATGGGGATGAGAGATCCCACAGGAGGAAGGGGGATGTGGAAGAGATGTCCCAGAGGCGGAAGGGGGATGGGGAAGAGCAATCCCACAGGAGGAAGGAGGATGGGGAACAGAGATCCCACTGTAAGAAAGAGGATGGGGATGAGATATCCCACCTGAGGAAGAGGAAGAGAGATCCCACAGGAGGAAGGGACACGAGAAAGACACATGCCACAGGAAGAGGGGAATGGGAACAGAGATCTCACAGGAGGAAGGGAGATTTGGAAGAGAGATCCAAGATGAGGAAAGGGTATGGCTTAGAGATCCCACAGGTGGAAAAGCGATGGGGAAGTGGGATCCCACAGGAGGAAGGGGGATGGTGAAGAGAGAATGCACAGGAGGAAGAGGGGTTGGTAAAGGAGATCCCACAGGAGGTAGGGGGTTTGGAAAGGGAGAGCCCACAGCATGAAGGGGGAAGGGGAAGGGAGATCCAACAGCAGGGTTGGGGAAGAGATATCCCACTGTAAGAAAGAGGATGGGGATGAAATATCCCACCGGAGGAAGAGGAAGAGAGATCCCACAGGAGGAAGGGACACGAGAAAGACACATGCCACAGGAAGAGGGGAATGGGAACAGAGATCTCACAGGAGGAAGGGAGATTTGGAAGAGAGATCCAACATGAGGAAAGGGTATGGCTTAGAGATCCCACAGGTGGAAAAGCGATGGGGAAGTGGGATCCCACAGGAGGAAGGGGGATGGGGAAGAGACAATGCACAGGAGGAAGAGGGGTAGGTAAAGGAGATCCCACAGGAGGTAGGGGGTTTGGAAAGAGAGAGCCCACAGCATGAAGGGGGGAGGGGAAGGGAGATCCAACAGCAGGGTTGGGGAAGAGATATCCCACAGGAATAAAGGTGGTGGGGAAGATAAATCCCATCGGATGAAGGGGGATGTGAAACAGATAGATCCCTCAATATGAAGGAAGATGTGGAGGAGAGATTCCAAAAGAAGAGAGGGGGATGGAAACAGAGGCCCCACAGGAGAAAGGGAGATGGGGAATAGAGATCCCACAGGAGAAATTCAGATGGACGAGTGTTCACAAAGGAGGAAGAGGAATGGGGAAGAAAGATCCCACTGGAGGAAGGAAGATGAGACAGACAGATTCCACAGGAAGAGGGGAATGGGAACCAAGGCCGAACAGCAAGAAAGCGGATTGCGAAGAGAGATCAGGAGGAGGTAGGTTGGACGAGCGATCTAAAAGCAGGAAAGTGTTGGGGTAGGATCCCACAGGAAGTGGGGGGGATGGGAACAAAAACACCACAGGCCGAAGGTGGATGGGGAAGAGAGATCCCACAGGCGGAAGGGTGATGGGGAAGAGAGATCCCTCAGGAGGAAGGGGGATTTGGAAGAGAGATCCCACAGGAGGATGGGGGATGTGGAAGAGACGCCCCACCAGAGGAAGGGGCATGGGGAAGAGAGATCCCACTGGAGGAAGGGGTATGTGGAAGAGAGATCCCACAGGAGGAAGGGGGATGGGGAAGAGAGATACCACAAGAGGAAGGGGGATGGGGAAGAGAGATCCCACAGGAGGAAGGGGGATGTGGATGGAAAGATCCCACAGTAGGAAGGGGGATGGGGAAGAGAGATCCCTCCGGAGTAAGGGGGATGGGGAAGAGAGATACCACAGGCGGAAGGGGGATGGGGAAGAGAGATCCCACAGGAGGAAGGGGGACGGTGAATAGAGATCATACAGGAGGAAGGGGGATGGGGAGGAGAGATCCCACAAGAAGAGGAGGGATGGTGAAGAGAGATCATACAGGGGGAAGGGTGATGGGGAAGAGAGATCATACAGGAGGAAGGGGGATGGGGAAGAGAGACCATACAGGAGGAAAGGGGATGGGGAAGAGAGATCATACAGGAGGAAAGGGGCTGGGGAAGAGAGATCATAAAGGAGGATGTGTCATGAGTCGGAGAGATACCTCAGGAGGAATGGGTTTGGGAAAGAGAGATCCCACAGGTTGAGGGGGCATGAGAACAGAGGACCCACTGGAGGAATGGGGATGGGGAGGAGAGATCCAACAGGGGAACGGGGATCGGGAAGAGAGAACCCACAGGAGGAAGGGGGATGGGGAAGAGCGATCCCACAGGAAGTGTGGGGATGCGGACGGAGGCCGCACAGGAGAAGGGAGATAGGGAATCACACTCTTCTTATGGGATCTCCCTTCCACATTCCCCTTCCTGGTTTTAGATCTCTCGTCCATCTGACCTCCTCTGGGCTCTCTCTTCACCGTTCCCCTTCCTGCTGTTGTGCCTCTGTTCCCATTCCCCTCTTACTGTGGAATCTGTCTTTCTCATGTCCCTTCCTCCTCTGGGATCTCTCTTTCCCATCCCCCATCCTCCTGTGGGATCTCTGTTCCCAATCCCCCTTCTTCCTCTGGGATCTCTCTTCCCCATTCCCCTTCCTCCTGTGGGATCTCCCTGCCCCATTCCCCTTCCTCCTGTGGGATCTCTCTTCCCGTTCCCCCTTCATCCTGTGGGATCTCTCTTCCCATCCTTCCTGCTGGTGGATCTCCCTTCCCCTTCCCCATTCCTTCTGAAGAGTGACCCCTCAGGATGTGGGTATATCTGACAGGAAGTTGCGGGTATTCGAACAGAGGCCCTACAGGAGTAAGAGGATGGGTAAGAGAGATCCCACAGGAAGAAAGGGGGTGGGGAAGAGAGAGCTCACAGCATGAAGGAGGAAGGGGAAGAGAGATCCAACAGACGGGTTTGTGAAGAGAGATCCCACAGGAAGAAAGGGGGTGGGGAAGATAAAACCCATCGGAGGAAGTGGGATGGGGATGAGAGATCCCAAAGAAGGATGTCGGATGGACGAGCGATCCCAAAGGAGAAATGGGGATGGGGAAGAGATAAACCAGAGGAGCAAGGGGGATGGTTAAGAGATCCCACAGGAGGAAGGGGGATGGGGAAGAGAGATCCCACTGCAAGAAAGACGATGGGGATGAAATATCCCACCGGAGGAAGAGGAAGAGAGATCCCACAGGAGGAAGAGGAAGAGACATCCCACAGGAGGAAGGGACACGACAAAGACAGATGTCACAGGAAGAGGGGAATGGGAACAGAGATCCCACAGGAGGAAGGGGGATTTGGAAGAGAGATCCAACATGAGGAAGGGGGATGGGTAAGAGAGAAAGCACAGGAGGAAGAGGGATAGGTAACAGTGATCCCACAGGAGGAAGGGGGCTGGGAAAGAGAGAGCCCACAGCATAAAGGGGGAAGGGGAAGAGAGATCCAACAGCAGGGTTGTGGAAGACAGATCCGACAAGAAGAAAGGTGGTGGGGAAGGTAAATGCCATCGGATGAAGGGGGATGTGGAACAGATAGATCCCTCGATATGAAGGAAGATGTAGAGGAGAGATTCCAAAAGAAGCGTGGGGGATGCGAACAGAGGACCCACACGAGAAAGGGAGATGGTGAATAGAGATCCCACAGGAGAAATTCAGATGGACGAGTGATCACAAAAGAGGAAGAGGAATCGGGAAGAGAGATCCCACAGGAGGAAGGGCGATGGGGAAGAGATGTCCCACCGGAGGAAGGGGCATGGGGAAGAGAGATCCCACAGGAGGAAAGGGGATGTGGAAGGAGAGATCCCACAGGAGGAAGGGGGATGGGGAGGAGAGATCCCAGAGGAGGAAGGGGGATTGGGAACAGAGATCCCACAGGAGGAAGGGTGATGGGGAACAGAGATCCCACAGGAGGAAGGGTGATGGGGAAGAGATGACACACCGTAGGAAGGGGCATATGGAAGAGAAATCCCACAGGAGGAAAGGGGATGTGGAAGGAGAGATCCCACAGGAGGAAGGGGGATGGGGAGGAGAGATCCCAGAGGAGGAAGGGGTATTGGGAACAGAGATCCCACAGGAGGAAGGGTGATGTGGAAGAGAGAGCCCACAGGAGGAAGGGGGATGTGGAAGAGAGATTCCACATGAGGAAGCGGGATGGGGAAGTGAGATACCACAGGAGGAAGTGGGATGTGGAAGAGATGTCCCACCGGAGGAAGGGGGATGGGAAAAGATATCATACAGGAGGAAATGGGATGGGGAAGAGAGATCATACAGGAGGATGGGTGATGAGTCGGAGAGATTCCTCAGGAGGAATGGTTTTGGGAAAGAGAGATCCCACAGGTTGAGGGGGCATGAGAACAGAGGACCCACAGGAGGAACGGGGATGGGGAAGAGAGAACCCACAGGAGGAAGGGGGATGGGGAAGAGCGATCCCACAGGAAGTGTGGGGATGGGGACGGCTGGAGGCCGCACAGGAGAAAGGGAGATAGGGAATCACACTCTTCTTATGGGATCTCCCTTCCACTTTCCCCTTCCAGGTTTTAGTTCACTCGTCCATCTGACCTCCTCTGGGCTCTCTCTTCACTGTACCACTTACTGCTGTTGGGCCTCTGTTCCCATTCCCCTCTTCCTGCGGAATCCGTCTTTCTCATGTCCCTTCCTCCTCTGGGATCTCTCTTCCCCATCCCCCTTCTTCCTCTGGGATCTCTCTTCCCCATTCCCCTTCCTCCTGTGGGATCTCCCTTCCCCATTCACCTTCCTCCTGTGGGATCTCTCTTCCCATCCTTCCTGCTGTTGGATCTCCCTTCCCCTTCCCCATTCCTTCTGAAGAGAGACCCCTCAGGATGTGGGTATATCTGACAGGAATTTGCGGGTATTCGAACAGAGGCCCTACAGGAGTAAGAGGATGGGTAAGAGAGATCCCACAGGAAGAAAGGGGGTGTGGAAGAGAGAGCTCACAGCATGAAGGAGGAAGGGGAAGGGAGATCCAACAGACGGGTTTGTGAAGAGAGATCCCACAGGAAGAAAGGGGGTGGGGAAGATAATTCCCATCGGAGGAAGTGGGATGGGGATGAGAGATCCCAAAGAAGGATGTCGGATGGACGAGCGATCACAAAGGAGGAATGGGGATGGGTAAGAGATCCCACAGGAGGAAGGGTGATGGGGAAGAGATGACCCACCGGAGGAAGGGGGATGGGGAAGAGATGACCCACAGGAGGAAGGGGAATGGGGAAGAGAATTACCACAGGAGGAAGGGGGTTGGTGAAGAGAGATCCCACAGGAAGAGGAGGGATGGTGAAGAGAGATCATACAGGAGGAAGAGGGATGGGGAAGAGAGATCCCACTGCAGGAAAGACGATGGGAATGAAATATCCCACCGGAGGAAGAGGAAGAGAGATCCCACAGGAGGAAGGGTTATGGGGAAGAGATGACCCACCGGAGGAAGGGGGATGGGGAAGAGATGACCCACCCGAGGAAGGGGGATGGGGAAGAGATATCCAACAGGAGGAAGGGGAATGGGGAAGAGAATTACCACAGGAGGAAGGGGGATGGGGAAGAGAGATCCCACTGTAAGAAAGACGATGGGGATGAAATATCCCACCGGAGGAAGAGGAAGAGAGATCCCACAGGAGGAAGATGAAGAGAGATCCCACAGGAGGAAGGGACACGACAAAGACAGATGTCACAGGAAGAGGGGAATGGGAACAGAGATCCCAGAGGAGGAAGGGGGATTTGGAAGAGAGATCCAACATGAGGAAGGGGATGGGTAAGAGAGAAAGCACAGGAGGAAGAGGGATAGGGAACAGTGATCCCACAGGAGGAAGGGGGCTGGGAAAGAGAGAGCCCACAGCATAAAGGGGGATTTGGAAGAGAGATCCAACATGAGGAAGGGGGTTGGTGAAGAGAGATCCCACAGGAAGAGGAGGGATGGTGAAGAGAGATCATACAGGAGGAAGAGGGATGGGGAAGAGAGATCATACAGGTGGAAGGGGGATGGGGAAGAGAGAGCTCACAGCATGAAGGAGGAAGGGGAAGTGAGATCCAACAGACGGGTTTGGGAAGAGAGATCCCACATGAAGAAAGGGGTTGGGAAGATAAATTCCATCGGAGGATGTGGGATGGGGATGAGAGATCCCAAAGAAGGATGTCGAATGGACGTGCGATCCCAAAGGAGGAATGGGGATGGGGAAGAGACAAACCAGAGGAAGAAGGGGGATGGGTAAGAGATACCACAGGAGGAAGGGAGATGGGAAAGAGAATTCCCACAGGAGGAAGGGGGATGGGGAAGAGAGATCCCACTGTAAGAAAGACGATGGGGATGAGATATCCCACCGGAGGAAGAGGAAGAGAGATCCCACAGGAGGAAGAGGAAGAGAGATCCCACAGGAGGAAGAGGAAGAGAGATCCCATAGGAGGAAGGGACACGAGAAAGACAGATGTCACAGGAAGAGGCGAATGGGAACAGAGATCCCACAGGAGGAAGGGGGATTTGGAAGAGAGATCCAACATGAGGAAGGGGGAGGGATAAGAGATTGCACAGGAGGAAAAGCGATGGGGAAGTGAGATCCCACAGGAGATAGAGGGATAGGGAACAGAGATCCCACAGGAGGAAGGCGGTTGTGGAACAGATAGATCCCTCAATATGAAGGAAGATGTGGAGGAGGATTCCAAAAGAAGAGTGGGGAATGGGAACAGAGGCCCCACAGGAGAAAGGGAGATGGTGAATAGAGATCCAACAGGAGAAATTCAGATGGACGAGTGATCACAAAGGAGGAAGATGAATGCGGAAGAGAGTTCCCACAGGGGGAAGGGTGATGGGGAAGTGATGACCCACAGGAGGAAGGGGGATGGGAAACAGATGACCCACCGGAGGAAGGGGGATGTGGAAGAGAGATCCCACAGGAGTAAGAGGGATGGGGAAGAAAGATACCACAGGAGGAAGGGCGATGGGGAAGAGATGTCCCACCGGAGGAAGGGGCATGGGGAAGAGAGATCCCACAGGAGGAAAGGGGATGTGGAAGGAGAGATCCCACAGGAGGAAGGGGGATGGGGAGGAGAGATCCCAGAGGAGGAAGGGGGATTGGGAACAGAGATCCCACAGGAGGAAGGGTGATGGGGAAGAGATGACCCACCGGAGGAAGGGGCATGTGGAAGAGAGATCCCACAGGAGGAAAGTGGATGTGGAAGGAGAGATCCCACAGGAGGAAAGGGGATGGGGAAAGAGAGATCCCACAGGAGGAAGGGGGATGGAGAAGAGAGATCCCACTGTAAGAAAGACGATGGGGATGAGATATCCCACCGCAGGAAGAGGAAGAGAGATCCCACAGGAGGAAGAGGAAGAGAGATCCCACAGGAGGAAGAGGAAGAGAGATCCCATAGGAGGAAGGGACACGAGAAAGACAGATGTCACAGGAAGAGGCGAATGGGAACAGAGATCTCACAGGAGGAAGGGGGATTTGGAAGAGAGATCCAACATGAGGAAGGGGGAGGGATAAGAGATTGCACAGGAGGAAAAGCGATGGGGAAGTGAGATCCCACAGGAGGAAGAGGGATAGGGAACAGAGATCCCACAGGAGGAAGGCGGTTGTGGAACAGATAGATCCCTCAATATGAAGGAAGATGTGGAGGAGGATTCCAAAAGAAGAGTGGGGAATGGGAACAGAGGCCCCACAGGAGAAAGGGAGATGGTGAATAGAGATCCAACAGGAGAAATTCAGATGGACGAGTGATCACAAAGGAGGAAGAGGAATGCGGAAGAGAGTTCCCACAGGGGGAAGGGTGATGGGGAAGTGATGACCCACAGGAGGAAGGGGGATGGGAAACAGATGACCCACCGGAGGAAGGGGGATGTGGAAGAGAGATCCCACAGGAGTAAGAGGGATGGGGAAGAAAGATACCACAGGAGGAAGGGCGATGGGGAAGAGATGTCCCACCGGAGGAAGGGGCATGGGGAAGAGAGATCCCACAGGAGGAAAGGGGATGTGGAAGGAGAGATCCCACAGGAGGAAGGGGGATGGGGAGGAGAGATCCCAGAGGAGGAAGGGGGATTGGGAACAGAGATCCCACAGGAGGAAGGGTGATGGGGAAGAGATGACCCACCGGAGGAAGGGGCATGTGGAAGAGAGATCCCACAGGAGGAAAGTGGATGTGGAAAGAGAGATCCCACAGGAGGAAAGGGGATGGGGAAAGAGAGATCCCACAGGAGGAAGGGGGATGGAGAAGAGAGATCCCACTGTAAGAAAGACGATGGGGATGAGATATCCCACCGCAGGAAGAGGAAGAGAGATCCCACAGGAGGAAGAGGAAGAGAGATCCCACAGGACTAAGAGGAAGAGAGATCCCATAGGAGGAAGGGACACGAGAAAGACAGATGTCACAGGAAGAGGCGAATGGGAACAGAGATCCCACAGCAGGAAGGGGGATTTGGAAGAGAGATCCAACATGAGGAAGGGGGAGGGATAAGAGATTGCACAGGAGGAAAAGCGATGGGGAAGTGAGATCCCACAGGAGGAAGAGGGATAGGGAACAGAGATCCCACAGGAGGAAGGCGGTTGTGGAACAGATAGATCCCTCAATATGAAGGAAGATGTGGAGGAGAGATTCCAAAAGAAGAGTGGGGAATGGGAACAGAGGCCCCACAGGAGAAAGGGAGATGGTGAATAGAGATCCAACAGGAGAAATTCAGATGGACGAGTGATCACAAAGGAGGAAGAGGAATGCGGAAGAGAGTTCCCACAGGGGGAAGGGTGATGGGGAAGTGATGACCCACAGGAGGAAGGGGGATGGGAAACAGATGACCCACCGGAGGAAGGGGGATGTGGAAGAGAGATCCCACAGGAGTAAGAGGGATGGGGAAGAAAGATACCACAGGAGGAAGGGCGATGGGGAAGAGATGTCCCACCGGAGGAAGGGGCATGGGGAAGAGAGATCCCACAGGAGGAAGGGGGATGTGGAAGGAGAGATCCCACAGGAGGAAGGGGGATGGGGAGGAGAGATCCCAGAGGAGGAAGGGGGATTGGGAACAGAGATCCCACAGGAGGAAGGGTGATGGGGAAGAGATGACCCACCGGAGGAATGGGCATGTGGAAGAGAGATCCCACAGGAGGAAAGTGGATGTGGAAGGAGAGATCCCACAGGAGGAAAGGGGATGGGGAAAGAGAGATCCCACAGGAGGAAGGGGGATGGAGAAGAGAGATCCCACTGGAGGAAAGGGCATGTGGAAGAGAGATCCCACAGGAGGAAAGGGGATGTGGAAGGAGAGATCCCACAGGAGGAAGGGGGATGGGGAGGAGAGATCCCAGAGGAGGAAGCGGTATTGGGAACAGAGATCCCACAGGAGGAAGGGTAATGGGGAGGAGAGAGCCCACAGGAGGAAGTGGGATGTGGAAGAGATGTCCCACCGGAGGAAGGGGGATGGGAAAAGATATCATACAGGAGGAAAGGGGATGGGGAAGAGAGATGCCACAGGGGAAGGGGGATGGGGAAGAGAGAACCCACAGGAGGAAGGGGGATGGGGAAGAGCGATCCCACAGGAAGTGTGGGGATGGGGACGGCCGGAGGCCGCACAGGAGAAAGGGAGATAGGGAATCACACTCTTCTTATGGGATCTCCCTTCCACTTTCCCCTTCCTGGTTTTAGTTCACTCGTCCATCTGACCTCCTCTGGGCTCTCTCTTCACTGTACCACTTACTGCTGTTGGGCCTCTGTTCCCATTCCCCTCTTCCTGCGGAATCCGTCTTTCTCATGTCCTTTCCTCCTCTGGGATCTCTCTTCCCCATCCCCCTTCTTCCTCTGGGATCTCTCTTCCCCATTTCCCTTCCTCCTGTGGGATCTCCCTTCCCCATTCACCTTCCTCCTGTGGGATCTCTCTTCCCGTTCCCCCTTCCTACTGTGGGATCTCTCTTCCCATCCTTCCTGCTGTTGGATCTCCCTTCCCCTTCCCCATTCCTTCTGAAGAGAGACCCCTCAGGATGTGGGTATATCTGACAGGAAGTTGCGGGTATTCGAACAGAGGCCCTACAGGAGTAAGAGGATGGGTAAGAGAGATCCCACAGGAAGAAAGGGGGTGTGGAAGAGAGAGCTCACAGCATGAAGGAGGAAGGGGAAGGGAGATCCAACAGACGGGTTTGTGAAGAGAGATCCCACAGGAAGAAAGGGGGTGGGGAAGATAAAACCCATCGGAGGAAGTGGGATGGGGATGAGAGATCCCAAAGAAGGATGTCGGATGGACGAGCGATCACAAAGGAGGAATGGGGATGGGTAAGAGATCCCACAGGAGGAAGGGTGATGGGGAAGAGATGACCCACCGGAGGAAGGGGGATGGGGAAGAGATTACCCACAGGAGGAAGGGGAATGGGGAAGAGAATTACCACAGGAGGAAGGGGGATGGGGAAGAGAGATCCCACTGCAGGAAAGACGATGGGAATGAAATATCCCACCGGAGGAAGAGGAAGAGAGATCCCACAGGAGGAAGGGTTATGGGGAAGAGATGACCCACCGGAGGAAGGGGGATGGGGAAGAGATGACCCACCCGAGGAAGGGGGATGGGGAAGAGATATCCAACAGGAGGAAGGGGAATGGGGAAGAGAATTACCACAGGAGGAAGGGGGATGGGGAAGAGAGATCCCACTGTAAGAAAGACGATGGGGATGAAATATCCCACCGGAGGAAGAGGAAGAGAGATCCCACAGGAGGAAGATGAAGAGAGATCCCACAGGAGGAAGGGACACGACAAAGACAGATGTCACAGGAAGAGGGGAATGGGAACAGAGATCCCGGAGGAGGAAGGGGGATTTGGAAGAGAGATCCAACATGAGGAAGGGGATGGGTAAGAGAGAAAGCACAGGAGGAAGAGGGATAGGGAACAGTGATCCCACAGGAGGAAGGGGGCTGGGAAAGAGAGAGCCCACAGCATAAAGGGGGATTTGGAAGAGAGATCCAACATGAGGAAGGGGGTTGGTGAAGAGAGATCCCACAGGAAGAGGAGGGATGGTGAGGAGAGATCATACAGGAGGAAGAGGGATGGGGAAGAGAGATCATACAGGTGGAAGGGGGATGGGGAAGAGAGAGCTCACAGCATGAAGGAGGAAGGGGAAGTGAGATCCAACAGACGGGTTTGGGAAGAGAGATCCCAAATGAAGAAAGGGGTTGGGAAGATAAATTCCATCGGAGGATGTGGGATGGGGCTGAGAGATCCCAAAGAAGGATGTCGAATGGACGTGCGATCCCAAAGGAGGAATGGGGATGGGGAAGAGACAAACCAGAGGAGGAAGGGGGATGGGTAAGAGATCCCACAGGAGGAAGGGAGATGTGGAAGAGAATTCCCACAGGAGGAAGGGGGATGGGGAAGAGAGATCCCACTGTAAGAAAGACGATGGGGATGAGATATCCCACCGGAGGAAGAGGAAGAGAGATCCCACAGGAGGAAGAGTTAAGAGAGATCCCACAGGAGGAAGAGGAAGAGAGATCCCACTGTAAGAAAGACGATGGGGATGAGATATCCCACCGGAGGAAGAGGAAGAGAGATCCCACAGGAGGAAGAGTAAGAGAGATCCCATAGGAGGAAGGGACATGAGAAAGACAGATGTCACAGGAAGAGGCGAATGGGAACAGAGATCCCACAGGAGGAAGGGGGATTTGGAAGAGAGATCCAACATGAGGAAGGGGGAGGGATAAGAGATCGCACAGGAGGAAAAGCGATGGGGAAGTGAGATCCCACAGGAGGAAGGGGGTTGTGGAACAGATAGATCCCTCAATATGAAGGAAGATGTGGAGGAGAGATTCCAAAAGAAGAGTGGGGAATGGGAACAGAGGCCCCACAGGAGAAAGGGAGATGGTGAATAGAGATCCAACAGGAGAAATTCAGATGGACGAGTGATCACAAAGGAGGAAGAGGAATGCGGAAGAGAGTTCCCACAGGGGGAAGGGTGATGGGGAAGAGATGACCCACAGGAGGAAGGGGGATGGGAAACAGATGACCCACCGGAGGAAGGGGGATGTGGAAGAGAGATCCCACAGGAGTAAGAGGGATTGAGAAGAAAGATACCACAGGAGGAAGGGCGATGGGGAAGAGATGTCCCACCGGAGGAAGGGGCATGGGGAAGAGAGATCCCACTGGAGGAAGGGGGATGTGGAAGAGAGATCCCACAGGACGAATGGGGATGTGGAAGGAGAGATCCCACAGGAGGAAGGGGGATGTGGAAGAGAGATCCCACAGGACGAATGGGGATGTGGAAGGAGAGATCCCACAGGAGGAAGGGGGATGTGGAAGGAGAGATCCCACAGGAGGAAGGGGGATGGGGAAGAGAGATCCCACAGGAGTAAGGGAGATGGGGAAGAGAGATACTACAGGAGTAAGGGAGATGGGGAAGAGATGACCCACCGGGGGAAGGGGGATGGGGAAGAGATGACCCACCGGAGGAAGGGGGATGTGGAAGGAGAGATCCCACAGGAGGAAGGGGGATGGGGAGGAGAGATCCCAGAGGAGGAAGCGGTATTGAGAACAGAGATCCCACAGGAGGAAGGGTAATGGGGAAGAGAGAGCCCACAGGAGGAAGTGGGATGTGGAAGAGATGTCCCACCGGAGGAAGGGGGATGGGAAAAGATATCATACAGGAGGAAAGGGGATGGGGAAGAGAGATCATACAGGAGGATGGGTGATGAGTCGGAGAGATTCCTCAGGAGGAATGGTTTTGGGAAAGAGAGATCCCACAGGTTGAGGGGGCATGAGAACAGAGGACCCACAGGAGGAACGGGGATGGGGAAGATAGATACCACAGGGGAAGGGGGATGGGGAAGAGAGAACCCACAGGAGGAAGTGGGATGGGGAAGAGCGATCCCACAGGAAGTGTGGGGATGGGGACGGCCGGAGGCCGCACAGGAGAAAGGGAGATAGGGAATCACACTCTTCTTATGGGATCTCCCTTCCACTTTCCCCTTCCTGGTTTTAGTTCACTCGTCCATCTGACCTCCTCTGGGCTCTCTCTTCACTGTACCACTTACTGCTGTTGGGCCTCTGTTACCATTCCCCTCTTCCTGCGGAATCCGTCTTTCTCATGTCCTTTCCTCCTCTGGGATCTCTCTTCCCCATCCCCCTTCTTCCTCTGGGATCTCTCTTCCCCATTTCCCTTCCTCCTGTGGGATCTCCCTTCCCCATTCACCTTCCTCCTGTGGGATCTCTCTTCCCGTTCCCCCTTCCTACTGTGGGATCTCTCTTCCCATCCTTCCTGCTGTTGGATCTCCCTTCCCCTTCCCCATTCCTTCTGAAGAGAGACCCCTCAGGATGTGGGTATATCTGACAGGAAGTTGCGGGTATTCGAACAGAGGCCCTACAGGAGTAAGAGGATGGGTAAGAGAGATCCCACAGGAAGAAAGGGGGTGTGGAAGAGAGAGCTCACAGCATGAAGGAGGAAGGGGAAGGGAGATCCAACAGACGGGTTTGTGAAGAGAGATCCCACAGGAAGAAAGGGGGTGGGGAAGATAAATCCCATCGGAGGAAGTGGGATGGGGATGAGAGATCCCAAAGAAGGATGTCGGATGGACGAGCGATCACAAAGGAGGAATGGGGATGGGTAAGAGATCCCACAGGAGGAAGGGTGATGGGGAAGAGATGACCCACAGGAGGAAGGGGAATGGGGAAGAGAATTACCACAGGAGGAAGGGGGATGGGGAAGAGAGATCCCACTGCAGGAAAGACGATGGGAATGAAATATCCCACCGGAGGAAGAGGAAGAGAGATCCCACAGGAGGAAGGGTTATGGGGAAGAGATGACCCACCGGAGGAAGGGGGATGGGGAAGAGATGACCCACCCGAGGAAGGGGGATGGGGAAGAGATATCCAACAGGAGGAAGGGGAATGGGGAAGAGAATTACCACAGGAGGAAGGGGGATGGGGAAGAGAGATCCCACTGTAAGAAAGACAATGGGGATGAAATATCCCACCGGAGGAAGAGGAAGAGAGATCCCACAGGAGGAAGATGAAGAGAGATCCCACAGGAGGAAGGGACACGACAAAGACAGATGTCACAGGAAGAGGGGAATGGGAACAGAGATCCCGGAGGAGGAAGGGGGATTTGGAAGAGAGATCCAACATGAGGAAGGGGATGGGTAAGAGAGAAAGCACAGGAGGAAGAGGGATAGGGAACAGTGATCCCACAGGAGGAAGGGGGCTGGGAAAGAGAGAGCCCACAGCATAAAGGGGGATTTGGAAGAGAGATCCAACATGAGGAAGGGGGTTGGTGAAGAGAGATCCCACAGGAAGAGGAGGGATGGTGAGGAGAGATCATACAGGAGGAAGAGGGATGGGGAAGAGAGATCATACAGGTGGAAGGGGGATGGGGAAGAGAGAGCTCACAGCATGAAGGAGGAAGGGGAAGTGAGATCCAACAGACGGGTTTGGGAAGAGAGATCCCAAATGAAGAAAGGGGTTGGGAAGATAAATTCCATCGGAGGATGTGGGATGGGGATGAGAGATCCCAAAGAAGGATGTCGAATGGACGTGCGATCCCAAAGGAGGAATGGGGATGGGGAAGAGACAAACCAGAGGAGGAAGGGGGATGGGTAAGAGATCCCACAGGAGGAAGGGAGATGGGGAAGAGAACTCCCACAGGAGGAAGGGGGATGGGGAAGAGAGATCCCACTGTAAGAAAGACGATGGGGATGAGATATCCCACCGGAGGAAGAGGAAGAGAGATCCCACAGGAGGAAGAGGAAGAGAGATCCCACAGGAGGAAGAGGAAGAGAGATCCCATAGGAGGAAGGGACATGAGAAAGACAGATGTCACAGGAAGAGGCGAATGGGAACAGAGATCCCACAGGAGGAAGGGGGATTTGGAAGAGAGATCCAACATGAGGAAGGGGGAGGGATAAGAGATCGCACAGGAGGAAAAGCGATGGGGAAGTGAGATCCCACAGGAGGAAGAGGGATAGGGAACAGAGATCCCACAGGAGGAAGGGGGTTGTGGAACAGATAGATCCCTCAATATGAAGGAAGATGTGGAGGAGAGATTCCAAAAGAAGAGTGGGGAATGGGAACAGAGGCCCCACAGGAGAAAGGGAGATGGTGAATAGAGATCCAACAGGAGAAATTCAGATGGACGAGTGATCACAAAGGAGGAAGAGGAATGCGGAAAAGAGTTCCCACAGGGGGAAGGGTGATGGGGAAGAGATGACCCACAGGAGGAAGGGGGATGGGAAACAGATGACCCACCGGAGGAAGGGGGATGTGGAAGAGAGATCCCACAGGAGTAAGAGGGATGGAGAAGAAAGATACCACAGGAGGAAGGGCGATGGGGAAGAGATGTCCCACCGGAGGAAGGGGCATGGGGAAGAGAGATCCCACTGGAGGAAGGGGGATGTGGAAGAGAGATCCCACAGGACGAATTGGGATGTGGAAGGAGAGATCCCACAGGAGGAAGGGGGATGTGGAAGAGAGATCCCACAGGACGAATGGGGATGTGGAAGGAGAGATCCCACAGGAGGAAGGGGGATGTGGAAGGAGAGATCCCACAGGAGGAAGGGGGATGGGGAAGAGAGATCCCACAGGAGTAAGGGAGATGGGGAAGAGAGATACTACAGGAGTAAGGGAGATGGGGAAGAGATGACCCACCGGGGGAAGGGGGATGGGGAAGAGATGACCCACCGGAGGAAGGGGGATGTGGAAGAGAGATACTGCAGGAGGAAGGGTGTTGGGGAAGATAGATACCACAGGAGGAAGGCCGATGGGGATGAGAGTTCCCACAGGAGGAAGGGGGATGTAGAAGAGATGTCCCAGAGGCGGAAGGGGGATGGGGAAGAGCAATCCCACAGGAGGAAGGCGGATGGGGAACAGAGATCCCACTGTAAGAAAGAGGATGGGTATGAGATATCCCACCGGAGGAAGAGGAAGAGAGATCCCACAGGAGGAAGGGACACGAGAAAGACACATGCCACGGGAAGAGGGGAATGGGAACAGAGATCTCACAGGAGGAAGGGAGATTTGGAAGAGAGATCCAAGATGAGGAAAGGGTATGGCTTAGAGATCCCTCAGGTGGAAAAGCGATGGGGAAGTGGGATCCCTCAGGAGGAAGGGGGATGGGGAAGAGAGAACGCGCAGCATGAAGGGGGGAGGGGAAGGGAGATCCAGCAGCAGGGTTAGGGAAGAGATATCCCACAGGAAGAAAGGTGGTGGGGAAGATAAATCCCATCGGATGAAGGGGGATGTGAAACAGATAGATCCCTCAATATGAAGGAAGATGTGGAGGAGAGATTCCAAAAGAAGAGAGGGGGATGGAAACAGAGGCCCCACACGAGAAAGGGAGATGGGGAATAGAGATCCCACAGGAGAAATTCAGATGGACGAGTGTTCACAAAGGAGGAAGAGGAATGGGGAAGAAAGATCCCACTGGAGGAAGGAAGATGAGACAGACAGATGCCACAGGAAGAGGGGAATGGGAACCGAGGCCGAACAGCAAGAAGGCGGATTGCGAAGAGAGATCAGGAGGAGGTAGGTTGGACGAGCGATCTAAAAGCAGGAGGGGGGATGGGGTAGGATCCCACAGGAAGTGGGGGGGATGCGAACAAAGACACAACAGGCCAAAGGTGGATGGGGAAGAGAGATCCCACAGGAGGAAAGTGGATGGGGAAGAGAGATACCACAGGCGGAAGGGGGATGGGGAAGAGAGATCCCTCAGGAGGAAGGGGGATGTGGAAGAGAGATCCCACAGGAGGATGGGGGATGTGGAAGAGACGCCCCACCAGAGGAAGGGGCATGGGGAAGAGAGATCCCACTGGAGGAAGGGGTATGTGGAAGAGAGATCCCACAGGAGGAAGGGGGATGGGGAAGCGAGATACCAGAAGAGGAAGGGGGATGGGGAAGAGAGATCCCTCCGGAGTAAGGGGGATGGGGAAGAGAGATACCACAGGCGGAAGGGGGATGGGGAAGAGAAATCCCACAGGAGGAAGGGGCATGTGGAAGAGAGATCCCACAGGAGGAAAGGGGATGTGGAAGGAGAGATCCCACAGGAGGAAGGGTGATGGGGAAGAGAGATTCCACATGAGGAAGCGGGATGGGGAAGAGAGATACCACAGGAGGAAGTGGGATGTGGAAGAGATGTCCCACCGGAGGAAGGGGGATGGGGAAGAGATATCATACAGGAGGAAAGGGGATGGGGAGGAGAGATCATACAGGAGGATGGGTGATGAGTCGGAGAGATTCCTCAGGAGGAATGGTTTTGGGAAAGAGAGATCTCACAGGTTGAGGGGGCATGAGAACAGAGGACCCACAGGAGGAACGGGGATGAGGAAGAGAGATGCCACAGGGGAAGGGGGATGAAGAAGAGAGAACCCACAGGAGGAAGGGGGATGGGGAAGAGCTATCCCACAGGAAGTGTGGGGATGGGGACGGAGGCCGCACAGGAGAAAGGGAGATAGGGAATCACACTCTTCTTATGGGATCTCCCTTCCACATTCCCCTTCCTGGTTTTAGATCACTCGTCCATCTGACCTCCTCTGGGAACACTTTTCACGGTACCCATTCCTGCTGTTGGGCCTCTGTTCCCATTCCCCTCTTAATGTGGAATCTGTCTTTCTCATGTCCCTTCCTCCTCTGGGATCTCAATTCCCCATCCCCCATCCTCCTGTGGGATCTCTCTTCCCTATCCCCCTTCTTCCTCTGGGATCTCTCTTCCCCATTCCCCTTCCTCCTGTGGGATCTCCCTTCCCCATTCCCCTTCCTCCTGTGGGATCTCTCTTCCCATTCCCCCTTCCTCCTGTGGGATCTCTCTTCCCATCCTTCCTGCTGTTGGATCTCCCTTCCCCTTCCCCATTCCTTCTGAAGAGAGACCCCGCAGGATGTTGGTGTATCACACAGGAAGTGGCGGGTATTCGAACAGAGGCCCTACAGGAGTAAGAGGAAGGGGAAGGGAGATCCAAAAGACGGGTTTGGGAAGAGAGATGCCACAGGAAGAAAGGGGGATGGGTAAGAGCAATCCCACAGGAGGAAGTGGAATGGGGAAGAGAGAACCCACAGGAGGAAGGGGGATGGGGAAGAGAGATCCCACAGGACGAAGGGGGATGTGGACGGAGAGTTCCCACAGGAGGAAGGGGGATGGGTAAGAGAGATCCAACAGGAGGAAGGTGGATGGGGAAGAGAGATCACACAGGAGGAAGGGTGATGGGGTAGAGATGACACACCGGAGGAAGGGGGATGGGGAAGAGAGATACTACTGGAGGAAGGGGGATGTGGAAGAGATGTCCCACGGAGGAAGGGGCATGGGGACGAGAGATCCCACAGGAGGAAAGGGGATGGGGAAAGAGAGATCCCACAGGAGGAAGGGGGATGGAGAAGAGAGATCCCACAGGAGGAAGGGGCATGTGGAAGAGAGATCCCACAGGAGGAAAGGGGATGTGGAAGGAGAGATCCCACAGGAGGAAGGGGGATGGGGAGGAGAGATCCCAGAGGAGGAAGGGGTATTGGGAACAGAGATCCCACAGGAGGAAGGGTAATGGGGAAGAGAGAGCCCACAGGAGGAAGTGGGATGTGGAAGAGATGTCCCACCGGAGGAAGGGGGATGGGAAAAGATATCATACAGGAGGAAAGGGGATGGGGAAGAGAGATCATACAGGAGGATGGGTGATGAGTCGGAGAGATTCCTCAGGAGGAATGGTTTTGGGAAAGAGAGATCCCACAGGTTGAGGGGGCATGAGAACAGAGGACCCACAGGAGGAACGGGGATGGGGAAGAGAGATGCCACAGGGGAAGGGGGATGGGGAAGAGAGAACCCACAGGAGGAAGGGGGATGGGGAAGAGCGATCCCACAGGAAGTGTGGGGATGGGGACGGCCGGAGGCCGCACAGGAGAAAGGGAGATAGGGAATCACACTCTTCTTATGGGATCTCCCTTCCACTTTCCCCTTCCTGGTTTTAGTTCACTCGTCCATCTGACCTCCTCTGGGCTCTCTCTTCACTGTACCACTTACTGCTGTTGGGCCTCTGTTCCCATTCCCCTCTTCCTGCGGAATCCGTCTTTCTCATGTCCCTTCCTCCTCTGGGATCTCTCTTCCCCATCCCCCTTCATCCTCTGGGATCTCTCTTCCCCATTTCCCTTCCTCCTGTGGGATCTCCCTTCCCCATTCACCTTCCTCCTGTGGGATCTCTCTTCCCGTTCCCCCTTCCTACTGTGGGATCTCTCTTCCCATCCTTCCTGCTGTTGGATCTCCCTTCCCCTTCCCCATTCCTTCTGAAGAGAGACCCCTCAGGATGTGGGTATATCTGACAGGAAGTTGCGGGTATTCGAACAGAGGCCCTACAGGAGTAAGAGGATGGGTAAGAGAGATCCCACAGGAAGAAAGGGGGTGTGGAAGAGAGAGCTCACAGCATGAAGGAGGAAGGGGAAGGGAGATCCAACAGACGGGTTTGTGAAGAGAGATCCCACAGGAAGAAAGGGGGTGGGGAAGATAAATCCCATCGGAGGAAGTGGGATGGGGATGAGAGATCCCAAATAAGGATGTCGGATGGACGAGCGATCACAAAGGAGGAATGGGGAAGGGTAAGAGATCCCACAGGAGGAAGGGTGATGGGGAAGAGATGACCCACAGGAGGAAGGGGAATGGGGAAGAGAATTACCACAGGAGGAAGGGGGATGGGGAAGAGAGATCCCACTGTAAGAAAGACGATGGGGATGAAATATCCCACCGGAGGAAGAGGAAGAGAGATCCCACAGGAGGAAGATGAAGAGAGATCCCACAGGAGGAAGGTACACGACAAAGACAGATGTCACAGGAAGAGGGGAATGGGAACAGAGATCCCAGAGGAGGAAGGGGGATTTGGAAGAGAGATCCAACATGAGGAAGGGGATGGGTAAGAGAGAAAGCACAGGAGGAAGAGGGATAGGGAACAGTGATCCCACAGGAGGAAGGGGGCTGGGAAAGAGAGAGCCCACAGCATAAAGGGGGATTTGGAAGAGAGATCCAACATGAGGAAGGGGGATCGGGAAGGAAATATCCCACAGGAGGAAGGGGGTTGGTGAAGAGAGATCCCACAGGAAGAGGAGGGATGGTGAGGAGAGATCATACAGGAGGAAGAGGGATGGGGAAGAGAGATCATACAGGTGGAAGGGGGATGGGGAAGAGAGAGCTCACAGCATGAAGGAGGAAGGGGAAGTGAGATCCAACAGACGGGTTTGGGAAGAGAGATCCCACATGAAGAAAGGGGTTGGGAAGATAAATTCCATCGGAGGATGTGGGATGGGGATGAGAGATCCCAAAGAAGGATGTCGAATGGACGTGCGATCCCAAAGGAGGAATGGGGATGGGGAAGAGACAAACCAGAGGAGGAAGGGGGATGGGTAAGAGATCCCACAGGAGGAAGGGAGATGTGGAAGAGAATTCCCACAGGAGGAAGGGGGATGGGGAAGAGAGATCCCACTGTAAGAAAGACGATGGGGATGAGATATCCCACCGGAGGAAGAGGAAGAGAGATCCCACAGGAGGAAGAGGAAGAGAGATCCCACAGGAGGAAGAGGAAGAGAGATCCCATAGGAGGAAGGGACATGAGAAAGACAGATGTCACAGGAAGAGGCGAATGGGAACAGAGATCCCACAGGAGGAAGGGGGATTTGGAAGAGAGATCCAACATGAGGAAGGGGGAGGGATAAGAGATCGCACAGGAGGAAAAGCGATGGGGAAGTGAGATCCCACAGGAGGAAGAGGGATAGGGAACAGAGATCCCACAGGAGGAAGGGGGTTGTGGAACAGATAGATCCTTCAATATGAAGGAAGATGTGGAGGAGAGATTCCAAAAGAAGAGTGGGGAATGGGAACAGAGGCCCCACAGGAGAATGGGAGATGGTGAATAGAGATCCAACAGGAGAAATTCAGATGGACGAGTGATCACAAAGGAGGAAGAGGAATACGGAAGAGAGTTCCCACAGGGGGAAGGGTGATGGGGAAGAGATGACCCACAGGAGGAAGGGGGATGGGAAACAGATGACCCACCGGAGGAAGGGGGATGTGGAAGAGAGATCCCACAGGAGTAAGAGGGATTGAGAAGAAAGATACCACAGGAGGAAGGGCGATGGGGAAGAGATGTCCCACCGGAGGAAGGGGCATGGGGAAGAGAGATCCCACTGGAGGAAGGGGGATGTGGAAGAGAGATCCCACAGGACGAATGGGGATGTGGAAGGAGAGATCCCACAGGAGGAAGGGGGATGTGGAAGAGAGATCCCACAGGACGAATGGGGATGTGGAAGGAGAGATCCCACAGGAGGAAGGGAGATGTGGAAGGAGAGATCCCACAGGAGGAAGGGGGATGGGGAAGAGAGATCCCACAGGAGTAAGGGAGATGGGGAAGAGAGATACTACAGGAGTAAGGGAGATGGGGAAGAGATGACCCACCGGGGGAAGGGGGATGTGGAAGAGAGATACTGCAGGAGGAAGGGTGTTGGGGAAGATAGATACCACAGGAGGAAGGCCGATGGGGATGAGAGTTCCCACAGGAGGAAGGGGGATGTAGAAGAGATGTCCCAGAGGCGGAAGGGGGATGGGGAAGAGCAATCCCACAGGAGGAAGGCGGATGGGGAACAGAGATCCCACTGTAAGAAAGAGGATGGGTATGAGATATCCCACCGGAGGAAGAGGAAGAGAGATCCCACAGGAGGAAGGGACACGAGAAAGACACATGCCACAGGAAGAGGGGAATGGGAACAGAGATCTCACAGGAGGAAGGGAGATTTGGAAGAGAGATCCAAGATGAGGAAAGGGTATGGCTTAGAGATCCCTCAGGTGGAAAAGCGATGGGGAAGTGGGATCCCTCAGGAGGAAGGGGGATGGGGAAGAGAGAACGCGCAGCATGAAGGGGGGAGGGGAAGGGAGATCCAGCAGCAGGGTTAGGGAAGAGATATCCCACAGGAAGAAAGGTGGTGGGGAAGATAAATCCCATCGGATGAAGGGGGATGTGAAACAGATAGATCCCTCAATATGAAGGAAGATGTGGAGGAGAGATTCCAAAAGAAGAGAGGGGGATGGAAACAGAGGCCCCACACGAGAAAGGGAGATGGGGAATAGAGATCCCACAGGAGAAATTCAGATGGACGAGTGTTCACAAAGGAGGAAGAGGAATGGGGAAGAAAGATCCCACTGGAGGAAGGAAGATGAGACAGACAGATGCCACAGGAAGAGGGGAATGGGAACCGAGGCCGAACAGCAAGAAGGCGGATTGCGAAGAGAGATCAGGAGGAGGTAGGTTGGACGAGCGATCTAAAAGCAGGAGGGGGGATGGGGTAGGATCCCACAGGAAGTGGGGGGGATGCGAACAAAGACACAACAGGCCAAAGGTGGATGGGGAAGAGAGATCCCACAGGAGGAAGGTGGATGGGGAAGAGAGATACCACAGGCGGAAGGGGGATGGGGAAGAGAGATCCCTCAGGAGGAAGGGGGATGTGGAAGAGAGATCCCACAGGAGGATGGGGGATGTGGAAGAGACGCCCCACCAGAGGAAGGGGCATGGGGAAGAGAGATCCCACTGGAGGAAGGGGTATGTGGAAGAGAGATCCCACAGGAGGAAGGGGGATGGGGAAGCGAGATACCAGAAGAGGAAGGGGGATGGGGAAGAGAGATCCCTCCGGAGTAAGGGGGATGGGGAAGAGAGATACCACAGGCGGAAGGGGGATGGGGAAGAGAAATCCCACAGGAGGAAGGGGCATGTGGAAGAGAGATCCCACAGGAGGAAAGGGGATGTGGAAGGAGAGATCCCACAGGAGGAAGGGTGATGGGGAAGAGATGACCCACCGGAGGAAGGGGAATGGGGAAGAGAGATCCCACAGGAGGAAGGGTGATGGGGAAGAGAGATTCCACATGAGGAAGCGGGATGGGGAAGAGAGATACCACAGGAGGAAGTGGGATGTGGAAGAGATGTCCCACCGGAGGAAGGGGGATGGGGAAGAGATATCATACAGGAGGAAAGGGGATGGGGAGGAGAGATCATACAGGAGGATGGGTGATGAGTCGGAGAGATTCCTCAGGAGGAATGGTTTTAGGAAAGAGAGATCTCACAGGTTGAGGGGGCATGAGAACAGAGGACCCACAGGAGGAACGGGGATGAGGAAGAGAGATGCCACAGGGGAAGGGGGATGAAGAAGAGAGAACCCACAGGAGGAAGGGGGATGGGGAAGAGCGATCCCACAGGAAGTGTGGGGATGGGGACGGAGGCCGCACAGGAGAAAGGGAGATAGGGAATCACACTCTTCTTATGGGATCTCCCTTCCACATTCCCCTTCCTGGTTTTAGTTCACTCGTCCATCTGACCTCCTCTGGGAACACTTTTCACGGTACCCATTCCTGCTGTTGGGCCTCTGTTCCCATTCCCCTCTTAATGTGGAATCTGTCTTTCTCATGTCCCTTCCTCCTCTGGGATCTCAATTCCCCACCCCCCATCCTCCTGTGGGATCTCTCTTCCCTATCCACCTTCTTCCTCTGGGATCTCTCTTCCCCATTCCCCTTCCTCCTGTGGGATCTCCCTTCCCCATTCCCCTTCCTCCTGTGGGATCTCTCTTCCCATTCCCCCTTCCTCCTGTGGGATCTCTCTTCCCATCCTTCCTGCTGTTGGATCTCCCTTCCCCTTCCCCATTCCTTCTGAAGAGAGACCCCGCAGGATGTTGGTGTATCACACAGGAAGTGGCGGGTATTCGAACAGAGGCCCTACAGGAGTAAGAGGAAGGGGAAGGGAGATCCAAAAGACGGGTTTGGGAAGAGAGATGCCACAGGAAGAAAGGGGGATGGGTAAGAGCAATCCCACAGGAGGAAGTGGAATGGGGAAGAGAGAACCCACAGGAGGAAGGGGGATGGGGAAGAGAGATCCCACAGGACGAAGCGGGATGTGGACGGAGAGTTCCCACAGGAGGAAGGGGGATGGGGAAGAGAGATCCAACAGGAGGAAGGTGGATGGGGAAGAGAGATCACACAGGAGGAAGGGTGATGGGGTAGAGATGACACACCGGAGGAAGGGGGATGGGGAAGAGAGATACTACTGGAGGAAGGGGGATGTGGAAGAGATGTCCCACGGAGGAAGGGGGATGGGGAAGAGAGATACCACAAGAGGAAGGGGGATGGGGAAGAGAGATCCCACAGGAGGAAGGGGGATGGGGAAGAGCAATCCCACAGAAGGATGTGGGATGGTGAAGAGAGATCCCACAGGAGGAAAGGAGATGGGGAAGGGAGATCCCACTGGAGGAAGGGAGATGAGAATGACTGATGCCACAGGAATTGTGGAAAGGTAACAGAGGCCCAACAACATGAAGGGGGATGGTGTAGAGAGATCCCACAGGAGGAAGGGTGATGGGGAAGAGAGATTCCACATGAGGAAGCGGGATGGGGAAGAGAGATACCACAGGAGGAAGTGGGATGTGGAAGAGATGTCCCACCGGAGGAAGGGGGATGGGGAAGAGATATCATACAGGAGGAAAGGGGATGGGGAGGAGAGATCATACAGGAGGATGGGTGATGAGTCGGAGAGATTCCTCAGGAGGAATGGTTTTAGGAAAGAGAGATCTCACAGGTTGAGGGGGCATGAGAACAGAGGACCCACAGGAGGAACGGGGATGAGGAAGAGAGATGCCACAGGGGAAGGGGGATGAAGAAGAGAGAACCCACAGGAGGAAGGGGGATGGGGAAGAGCGATCCCACAGGAAGTGTGGGGATGGGGACGGAGGCCGCACAGGAGAAAGGGAGATAGGGAATCACACTCTTCTTATGGGATCTCCCTTCCACATTCCCCTTCCTGGTTTTAGTTCACTCGTCCATCTGACCTCCTCTGGGAACACTTTTCACGGTACCCATTCCTGCTGTTGGGCCTCTGTTCCCATTCCCCTCTTAATGTGGAATCTGTCTTTCTCATGTCCCTTCCTCCTCTGGGATCTCAATTCCCCACCCCCCATCCTCCTGTGGGATCTCTCTTCCCTATCCACCTTCTTCCTCTGGGATCTCTCTTCCCCATTCCCCTTCCTCCTGTGGGATCTCCCTTCCCCATTCCCCTTCCTCCTGTGGGATCTCTCTTCCCATTCCCCCTTCCTCCTGTGGGATCTCTCTTCCCATCCTTCCTGCTGTTGGATCTCCCTTCCCCTTCCCCATTCCTTCTGAAGAGAGACCCCGCAGGATGTTGGTGTATCACACAGGAAGTGGCGGGTATTCGAACAGAGGCCCTACAGGAGTAAGAGGAAGGGGAAGGGAGATCCAAAAGACGGGTTTGGGAAGAGAGATGCCACAGGAAGAAAGGGGGATGGGTAAGAGCAATCCCACAGGAGGAAGTGGAATGGGGAAGAGAGAACCCACAGGAGGAAGGGGGATGGGGAAGAGAGATCCCACAGGACGAAGCGGGATGTGGACGGAGAGTTCCCACAGGAGGAAGGGGGATGGGGAAGAGAGATCCAACAGGAGGAAGGTGGATGGGGAAGAGAGATCACACAGGAGGAAGGGTGATGGGGTAGAGATGACACACCGGAGGAAGGGGGATGGGGAAGAGAGATACTACTGGAGGAAGGGGGATGTGGAAGAGATGTCCCACGGAGGAAGGGGGATGGGGAAGAGAGATACCACAAGAGGAAGGGGGATGGGGAAGAGAGATCCCACAGGAGGAAGGGGGATGGGGAAGAGCAATCCCACAGAAGGATGTGGGATGGTGAAGAGAGATCCCACAGGAGGAAAGGAGATGGGGAAGGGAGATCCCACTGGAGGAAGGGAGATGAGAATGACTGATGCCACAGGAATTGTGGAAAGGTAACAGAGGCCCAACAACATGAAGGGGGATGGTGTAGAGAGATCCCACAGATGGAAGGGAGTTGGGGAAGAGATAGATCCCTGAAGTGGAAGAAAGATGTGGAAGGGAGATCCCACAAGAAGATTGGAGGATGGGTGACAGAGAACCCACAGGAGTATGTGGGATGGGTAAGAGAGATCCCACATGAAGAAAGGGGGTGGGGAAGAGAGATCCCACAGGAGGAAGAGGGACGGTGAATAGAGATCATACAGGAGGAAGGGGGATGGGGAAGAGAGATCTCACAGGAAGAGGAGGGATGGTGAAGAGAGATCATACAGGAGGAAGGGGGATGTGGAAGAGAGATCCCACAGGAGGAAGGGGGATGGGGAAGAGCAATCCCACAGGAGGATGTGGGATGGTGAAGAGAGATCCCACAGGAGGAAAGGTTATGGGGAAGAGAGATCCCACTGTAGGAAGGGAGATGGGGAAGGGAGATCCCACTGGAGGAAGGGAGATGAGAATGACTGATGCCACAGGAAGTGTGGAAAGGTAATGGAGGCCCAACAACATGAAGGGGGATGGTGTAGAGAGATCCCACAGATGGAAGGGAGTTGGGGAAGAGATAGATCCGTGAAGTGGAAGGAAGATGTGGAAGGGAGATCCCACAAGAAGATTGGAGGATGGGTGACAGAGAACCCACAGGAGTATGTGGGATGGGTAAGAGAGATCCCACATGAAGAAAGGGGGTGGGGAAGAGAGATCCCACAGGAGGAAGAGGGACGGTGAATAGAGATCATACAGGAGGAAGGGGGATGGGGAAGAGAGATCCCACAGGAAGAGGAGGGATGGTGAAGAGAGATCATACAGGAGGAAGGGGGATGGGGAAGAGAGATCATACAGGACGAAGTGGGATGCGGAAGAGAGATCATACAGGAGGATGGGTGATGAGTCGGAGAGATTCTTCAGAAGGAATGGGTTTGGGAAAGAGAGATCCCACAGGTTGAGGGGGCATGAAAACAGTGGACCCACAGTGGAATGGGGATGGGGAAGAGAGAACCCGAAGGAGGAAGGGGGATGGGGAAGAGCAATCCCACAGGAGGATGCGGGATGGTGAAGAGAGATCCCACAGGAGGAAAGGAGATGGGGAAGAGAGACCCACTGTAGGAAGGGAGATGGGGAAGGGAGATCCCACTGGAGGAAGGGAGATGAGAATGACTGATGCCACAGGAAGTGTGGAAAGGTAACGGAGGCCCAACAACATGAAGGGGGATGGTGTAAAGAGATCCCACAGATGGAAGGGAGTTGGGGAAGAGATAGATCCGTGAAGTGGAAGAAAGATGTGGAAGGGAGATCCCACAAGAAGATTGGAGGATGGGTGACAGAGAACCCACAGGAGTATGTGGGATGGGTAAGAGAGATCCCACATGAAGAAAGGGGGTGGGGAAGAGAGATCCCACAGGAGGAAGAGGGACGGTGAATAGAGATCATACAGGAGGAAGGGGGATGGGGAAGAGAGATCCCACAGGAAGAGGAGGGATGGTGAAGAGAGATCATACAGGAGGAAGGGGGATGGGGAAGAGAGATCATACAGGACGAAGTGGGATGCGGAAGAGAGATCATACAGGAGGATGGGTGAAGAGTCGGAGAGATTCTTCAGGAGGAATGGGTTTGGGAAAGAGAGATCCCACAGGTTGAGGGGGCATGAAAACAGTGGACCCACAGTGGAATGGGGATGGGGAAGAGAGAACCCGAAGGAGGAAGGGGGATGGGGAAGAGCAATCCCACAGGAAGTGTGGGGATGGGGACGGAGGCCGCACAGGAGAAAGGGAAATAGGGAATCACACTCTTCTTATGGGATCTCCCTTCCACATTCCCCTTCCTGGTTTTAGATCACTCGTCCATCTGACCTCCTCTGGGCTCTCTCTTCACTGTACCACTTACTGCTGTTGGGCCTCTGTTCCCATTCCCCTCTCCCTGTGGAATCTTTCTTTCTCATGTCCCTTCCTCCTCTGGGATCCATCTTCCCCATTCCCCTTCCTCCTGTGGGATCTCCCATCCCCATTCACCTTCCTACTGTGGGATCTCTCTTCCCGTTCCCCCTTCCTCCTGTGGGATCTCTTCCCATTCTTCCTGCTGTTGGATCTCCCTTCCCCTTCCCCATTCCTTCTGAAGAGTGACCCCACTGGATGTGGGTGTATCCGACAGGAAGTGGCGGGTATTCGAACAGAGGACCTACAGGAGTAAGAGGATGGGTAAGAGAGATCCCACAGGAAGAAAGGTGGTGGGGAAGAGAGAGCTCACAGCATGAAGGAGGAAGTGGAAGGGAGATCCAACAGACGGGTTTGGGAAGAGAGATGCCACAGGAAGAAAGGGGGTGGGGAAGTTAAATCCCATCGGAGGAAGTGGGATGGGGATGAGAGATCCCAAAGAAGGATGTCGGATGGATGAGCGAGCACTATGGAGGAATGGTGATGGGGAAGAGATAAACCCGAGGAGCAAGATGGATGGGTAAGAGTTCCCACAGGAGGAAGGGAGATGGGGAAGAGAATTCCCTCTGTAAGAAAGACGATGGGGATGAGATATCCCCCCGGTGGAAGAGGAAGAGAGATCCCACAGTAGGAAATGGGATAGGGAAGAGAGTTCCCACAAGAAGAAAGGGGTGGGGAGTTTAAATCCCACAGATGGAAGTGTGATCGGAACAGAGGCCCCAGAGGGTGAAAGGCGATGCGGAAGAGAGATCCGACAGGAGCATGGGGGGTGGAGAAGAGAGATTCCACTGTAGGAATGGGGATTGGGAAGAGAGATTCATCAGGAGGAAGGGAGCTGGTGATGAGAGATCCCACAGGAGGAAGGTGTATAGGGAACAGAGCGCCCACAGGAGGATGGTGGATGCTGAGGAGAGATCCAACAGTTGAAAGGAAGTGGGAGTGGGAACAGGGAGGCCAGAGGATGAAAGGTGGATGGGAAAGCGAGATCTCACAGGTGGATTGCTACCCGTGCCACGTGCTAGTGAGGCTAGAAATAGGAAGATAATGCAGCTAAATACGAGGCTGAGGGGATGGTGCATGAGGGAGGGGTTCATGTTTCTGGACAATTTGGCTTTCTTCCAGGGGAGGTGCGACCATTTCGAATTGGACAGTTTGCACCTGAACTGGACGAGACTAATATCCTTGCGGTAGGTTAGCAAGTTCTCCTCCGGGGGTTTTAAATTAGATTTCAGGGGGAGGGAAACCAGAGTGTTAGAGCGGATAGTGAGGTGGAGGAGGGTAAGGGTCATGCGAGGACTGCTTATATAGACAGATATCAAAGGTTTGTACGTGATAGAAATGTTCTCAGGTGCATCTATTTCCATGCAAGGAGTATTGCAGGTAAGGCAGATGAGTTTAGGGAGTGGATTGGCACGATTATATCGACATTATTGCTATTAGTAAGACTTGGTTTGCAGGAGGGGCAGGACTGGCAGCTTCATGTTCCGGGTTTCCATTGTTTCAGACGTGATAGGGGGAGGGATGAAAGGCGGAGGAGTGGCATTACTAGTCAGGGAGAATATCACAGCTGTGCGTAGACGGGACAGCCCGGAGGGTTTGTCTACAGAGGCCGTATGGGTGGAGCTGAGGAACGGGAAAGGTGTGACCACACTAATAGGGTTGTATTATATACCGTCCAATAGTCAGAGAGAATTGGAGGAGCAAATCTGTAGAGAGGTAGCACACCAATGTAAGAAACAGGAAGTTGTAATCGTAGGGGATTTTAACTTTCCACATATTGACGGGGACTCCCATTCTGAGAAAGGGTTAGATGGCATGGAGTTTGTCAAATGTGTTCAGGAAAGTTTTCTAAATCAATATCTTGAGGTACCAACGAGAGAGGGTGCAGTACCTGATCTCCTATTAGGGAACCAGACAGGTCAGGTGACAGAAGTATATGTAGGTGAACAATTTGGGTCCAGTGAACATAATGTCATTAGTTTCAAGGTAATTATGGATAAGGATAGGACTGGTCCACCAGTTAAGGTTCTGAATTGGAGAAGGGCCAATTTTGTTGAAATGAGAGAGTATCTGGGAAGACTGAATTGGGATAAGTTGTTTTCTGGCAAGGATGTGTTCAGTAAGTGGAACGCCTTCAAGGGTGAAATTTTGAGAGTGCAGAGTTTGCATGTTCCTGCCAGGATTAAAGGCAAAGTTAACAGGCAAAGGGAACTTGGTTTTCAAGGGATATTGGCGATCTGGTTAAGTAGGTGTTTAGCAGGTACAGGCAACAAGGAACAAATGAGGTACTTGAAGAGTACAGAAAATGTAAGCGAATACTAAAGAAAGGAATCAGGAAGGCAATAAGAAGACATGAGGTTGCTTTGGAAGATAATGTGAAGGTAAACCCGAAGGGTTTCTACAAGTATATTGAGAGTAAAAGGGCAGTAAAGGACAAAATTGGTCCCTTGGAAGATCAGAGTGGTCGTCTATGTGTGGAGCCTCAGGAGATGGGGAAGATCTTAAACAGTTTTTTTGCGTCAGTGTTTACTCAGGAAACTGGCATAGCGTATATGGAATTAAGGCAAACAAACAGTAGTGTCATGGAACATATAGAGATTAAAGAGGAGGAACTGTTTGCTCCCTTACAGTGAATAAAGGTAGATAAATCCCCCGGGCCTGACATGATATTTCCTCGGACCTTGAGAGAGACAAATGTAGAAATTGCAGGGGCCCTGGCAGAAATATTTAAAATGTCCTCAGCCACGGGTGAGGTGCCGGAGTATTGGAGGGTAGCTCATGTTGTTTCGTTGTTTGAAAGAGGCTCCAAAAGTACACCAGTTAATTACAGACCAGTAAGCCTGACATCAGTAGTAGGTAAATTTTCAGAAGGTGTTCTGAGAGATCGGATATACAAGGATTTGGACAGCCAAGGGCTGATAAAAGATAGTCAACATGGCTTTATATGTGGTAGATCCTGTTTAATGAATCTTGTAGTGTTTTTCGAGGAGTTTACCAAGAATGCATATGAAGGAAAGGCTGTGGATGTTGTCTACATGGACTTTTGTAAGGGCTTTGACAAGGTCCCACATAAGAGGTTAGTTCTAAAAGTCCAGACACTAGGTATCCCTGGTGAGGTTGTAAACTGGATTCAAATTGGCTGTGTGGGAGAAGACAGAGAGTGGTAGTGGATGATTGCTTCTCAGACTGGAGGCCTGAGACCAGTGGTGTATCTCAGGGATCTGTGCTGGGACCATTGTTGTTTGTTGTCTATATCAATGATCTAGATGATAATGTGATAAATTGGATCAGCAAGTTTACTGATGACACTAAGATAGAGGCGTTGTGGAAAGCGAGCAAGGCTTTCAAAACTTGCAGAGGGATCTGGACCAACTGGAAGAATGGGCAAGAAAATGGCAGATGGAGTTTAATACAGACAAGTGTGAGGTGTTCCATTTTGGAAGGACAAATCGAGATACGACATACACGATAAAAGTTAGGGCACTGAAGAGTGCGGAGGAACAAAGGGATCTGGGAGTTCCGATACATAAGTCCCTGAAAGTGGCATCACAGGTGGAGAGGGTTGTAAAGAAGGCTTTTGGCATCCTGGCATTAATAAATCAAAGTATTGAGTATAGGAGTTGGAATATTATGTTGAGGTTGTATGAGACATTGGTGAGGCCAAATTTGGAGTATTGTGTGCAGTTCTGATCACCTAACTATAGGAAGGGTATCAGTAAGTTTGAAAAAGTGCAGAGGAGATTTACTAGGATGTTGCCAGTTCTTCAGGAGTTGAGTTACAAGGAAAGATTGAACAGGTTAGGACTTTATTCCTTCGAGCATAGAAGAATGAGGGGAGATTGGATAGAGGTTCACAAAATTATGAGAGTATAGACAGGGTAAATGTGAATAGACTCTTTCCGGATAGATTAGGAGAGATAAATATGAGAAGACATGGCTTCAGCGTGAAAGGGGAAAGGTTTAGGGCGAGCATTAGGAGGAACTTCTTCACTCAGAGGGTGGTGAGTGTGTGGAACGAGCTGCCATCTGATGTGGAAAATGTGGACAGTCTTAAGCTTTAAGAATAAATTGGGTAGCTACATGGATGGGAGAGGACTGGAGGGTTATGGACTGGGTGCAGGTCAATTGGACTAGCAGAATAAGGTTTTGGTACAGACTAGAAGGACTGAATGGCTTCTTTTCTGTGCTGTAGTGTGCTATGATTTTAAGATTCTATGGGGAGAAGAGTTCCCACAGGCGAAATGGGGATGGGGATGGGGAAGAGAGATACCAAAGGAGGAAGGGGATGGGGAAGCGAGATCCCACAGGAGGAAGGGGGATGGGGAAAAGAAATCCCACAGGAGGAAGGGGGATGGGGAAGAGGGAACCCACAGGAGGAAGGGGGATGGGGAAGAGGGAACCCACAGGACAATGGGGCATACCAAAGAGAGATCCGACAGGAAGAAGTCAATGGGGGAGAGAGATCGCACAGGAGGAATGGGTATGGGGAAGAGAATTCCAACAGCAGGAAGGGATAGGGAAGAGAAATCCATAGAAGGAAGGGGGATGGGGAAGTGCGATCTCATAGGTGAAAGGGAGATGGGGAAGAGAAATCCCACAGGATGAAAGGGAGATGGGGAAGACAGATCTCACAGGAGGAAGAGGGATGGGGAGGAGAGATCCCACAAGAAGAAGGGGGATGGGGAAGAGAGATCTCACAGGAAGGGGATGGGGAAGATAGATCCCACAGGAGGAAGCGGGATATAAAGAGAGATTAAACAGGATGAAGTGGGAAGGGGTTGAGAGATCGGCCAGGAGGAGGAGAGATGTGGAAGAGAGTTTCCACAGCAGAATGTGGGATTGGGAAGATAAATCTCACAGGAGAAAGGGGTTGGGGAAGAGAAATTGCACAGGACAATGGGGCATGCCAAAGAGAGATCCGACAGGAGGAAGTCGATGGGGAGAGAGATCCCACAGGAGGAAGTCGATGGGGGAGAGAGTTCCAACAGCAGAAAGGGATGGGAAAGGGAAATCCATAGAAGGATGGGGAATGGGGAACAGCGATCTCATAGGTGAAAGGGAGATGGGGAAGAGAGATCTCACAGGAGGAAGATGGATGGGGAGGAGAGATCTCACAAGAGGAAGGGGGATGGGGAGGAGAGATCTCACAGGAAGGGAGGGGGGGGGTTGTGTGGAAAAGACATCCCACAGGAGGATGAGGAAAGAGTAATAGAGAGCCCACAGGAGGAATGGGGATGGGGGTGAGATTCCAAAGAATGGAAGGGGGATTGGGATGAGAGGTCCCACAGGAGGATTCCAAGGGTAAACGATAATCCTACAAGACGACAGGAGGCAGAAATTTTCTGTACGTGTGTGTTGGGTCTGAACAGAGCCCCAGAGGAGATGCGCCCTCGCTCTTTGCGTATCTGGAGGTGAGCAAAGTCACACACGGGGAAAGGCAGTGGGAGGACAATCTCACAATGGTATTTCTTTCCTTCTCACTGGGACAGTCTGCTGACGATCTCTTGTCCCTCACCGGGAAGGGGGTGTGAATCTCTGACCCACCTTCTGCAGTCAGTGTCGGTCTGGGTGTCAGTAACAGTGAGAAGGAACATTGTCAATGGACGTGTCACAGGCAGCAGGAAACACGGCCATTCCTGTGATTTACTACCATTATACCAATGGCCATTGTTATCTGATTTGATGAAGTCTCCAACATCCCTTCACAAGGAACCACAGAACCCTCCCGTCCTTGGGGAATTACTGAACGATCCCCTGGGCATTTGTCACAATTCTTCACAATCCGATTTACTACAAATTTACCAAAATTCCTTTACATTGAAACAACACAATGAGACAGTTTCACAGTTCAGAGTGAGAGATAAATCAAGTTACCTCAACTCCTGGCACTTGTGCAGCCCGGGTCCCAGCCGCTGGATTCCTTCACACTGAATGTGGCAGAGAGCCAGGTTGAGGTGTTTTATTGTATCACAGAGTCCGATGGCATGAGACAGGACCGCGCAGTCAATCGGGGTCAGTGTCATTCCACCTAATGAAAGTGTTTCCACAGATCCCAGTGCGGCCTGAGCCAGTCCACGATTCTGAGACTCAAACAGGTAGTGCAATGTGTTCAGGAAGCTCCTTTTACCAGCTTCCCTCCTCGTGTCTCCACTCTGGCGTTTAACCTCCACCATCATCCAGTCAATCACCCGGCAGGTTGTGTGATGAGGAAATGGACCCAGAAACTCCTCCAGGCCCCGAGCAGTCATTGGGTTGGAGAGACCAGCAACAAAACGGAGAAATACCTCAAACTGCCTATCCTTCACGCAGTGGGCTTCAGTGAGGAGTTTCATAATATCTCTGCCATCTTGGATCAGGAATTGTGCGACTGCAGCTACAAACTCTTGGATGGTGAGGTGTGGGAAAGTGTACACCACACTCCGGGCAGAATTCTCTCTCTCCAAAAGCTCCATCAGGAACCCGGACAGGAACTGGGAAGGCTGCAGGTTGTACTTGATCAAATCTCTATCTGTAAACACAATCTTCCTCTCAGACACTCCTCTGAAGGCCATCTGACCAACCCTGAGTAACACATCACGGGGGTTCTCAATCTCACGGCCATGGTTTTTTAGGATGTTGTAAATATAGTAGGAGTACAGTTGGGTGATGGTCTTGGGAACTCGCTGCCGGTCCCTGACTCTTTGTGTGAAAAAGGGGCCCAGTGTCAGAGCGAGGATCCAGCAGTAGGAGGGGTTGTAGCTCATGGTGTACAGGATCTCGTTCTCCTTCACGTGTTTGAAAACAGCTTCCGCCACCGTCTGATCTTCAAAATACCTCATGAAATATTCCTTCCTTTCCTCACCAGAAAATCCCAGGATTTCAGCTTCGGTACCGATCTCAGCCTTTTCCAATAAATGTAACGCAGTTGGGCGGGTGGTCACTAGCACTGAACACCCCGGGAGCAGCTTGTGCTGGATTAAACTGTGCACAATGTCAGACACCTTGCACTTGAATTCAGGATCTGTGCATGTTGACCGAGGTTCTGTGTCTCTCTGACTGTCAGCAAAATCGATTTTGTCATTGAATTCATCCAAACCATCGAATATAAACAGCAATCCCTCTGGGTTCTTCCAAACCTCTCTCAGGATATTCCCAAAGTAAGGATACTGATCCAGAATCAGTTCCTTCAGGTTTATTCTACAGTTAATGGAGTTTAAATCGCGGAATTTGAAACTGAAGACAAATTGGAACTGTTGGTATATTGTCCCTGTGGCCCAGTCATAAACAATCTTTTGTACCATTGTTGTCTTCCCTATCCCCGGGACTCCAGCCATTGCTGCTGAACTCCCAGATTTGGATTTACTCCGGGAAAAGCTGCTCTGGAACAACTGATCAGTCCGGATTTTTTCCAGCTCTCCGCGGAGATGTTTCTCTCTCCACTCCTCGTGGTCTCTGCCTCTTGCCAGCAGCTCATGTTCCACCAGTCTCCGATCTCGAACAATAGAAATGACCGTGAGCTCAGCGTATCGATCAACCAGCTGGAAATCCTTCACCTTCTCCCTCATCAGGATCGTGTTCACTCTCAGTGTTTCAGTTTGTGCCCGCAGAGTCTCCTTGTGTTTCTGTTGAACATCTTCCATGGGAACAGACAGTGGACAAACTGTTAGATGCCTCAACTCAAAACTCAGTATTTAAGCACACAAGAGTTAGCTCAAAGCTATTGCATAAATTGGATTTGTCCATGGATGTTCGGACAGTAAAGTAAATTCAATTAACAGACCGCTGACAGGACAGAGAGGCCTGGTCCAGATAAACACCAGGTCATCACATTTCCACATTAATTGTGCTGTGAAGGTGAGTATTTCCCTGGTAGTTTACTGACCCTCAACTGTCCCGTACTGGACAACTTCTCACTACTGCCACAGATATCATTGCTCTTGAGGAAGAATCTTTTAATCCCTAGTGTTGATGTGGTGTATGGAGATAGATAAGAGGATAGTGGGCATTCTGTCAAAGGAACAGGTCGGGGAATCACAGCTCACCCTCCCCTCTCACCGTCACTGAATCAAAATGCAAAGAAGCATCTTTGCTGATCAGAACATGCACTGTGGGTGGGTGGGTGGAATGCGTGGGATCTCAAAGTGTGTTCGAAACCTGTCAGGGGTGTGTCGGGTTATGCACTGTGTCCAGCCTCTTCCAGGGATGTATGGGGAGGGCACAGTGTGTCAGGAACATGTCAGGTGTGTGTGGTCTCACAGTGTGTCAGGACCCTGTCAGGTTTGTGTGGGGTCTAACAGTGTGTCAGTATCCTGTCAGGGGCATATGGGGTCCCACAGTGTATCAGGACACTGTCAAGGGCGTATGGGGTCTTACAGTGTGTCAGGACCCTGTCAGAAATGTGCGGAGTCTGGTAGTGTGTCAGGAACCTGTTTAGGAGTGTGAGGGGTTTCACATCCTGTCAGGACCGTGCCAGGTGTGTGGGGGGTCCCAGTGTTTCAGGAGCCTGTCAGGGGTGTGTGGGGTCTCACAGTGTGTCAGGACCCTGTCAGGAGTGTGTGGGGTCTCACAGTGTGTCAGGACCCTGTCAGGAGTGTGTGGGGTCTCACTGTGTGTCAGGACCCTGCCAGGGGTCTGTGGTGTTTCACAGTGTGTCAGGACCCTGTCAGGGGTGTGTGGGGTCTCACTGTGTGTCAGGACCCAGCCAGGGTTGTGTGGGGTCTCACAGTGTGTCACGACCCAGCCAGGGGTGTGTGGTGTCTCTGGGTTTGTCAATTGATAATAGACAATAGGTGCAGGTGCAGGCAATTCAGCCTTTTGAGCCAGCACCGCCATTCAATGTGATCATGGCTGATCAGCCACAATCAGTACCCCGTTCCTGCCTTCTCCGCTTATCCCTTGACTCCGCTATCTTTAAGAGCTCTATCTAACTCTTTCTTGAAAGCATCCGGAGAATTGGTCTCCACTGCCTTCTGAAGCAGAGCATTCCATAGATCCACAACTCTCTGGGTGAAAAAGGTTTTCCTGAACTCCGTTCTAGATGGCCTACCCCTTATTGTTAGCTGTGGCCTCTTGTTCTGGTCTCGGGAACATGTTTCCTGTCTCTAGCGTGTCCAATCCCTTAAAAATCTTATATATTTCAATCAGATCCCCTCGCATCCATCTAAATTCCCGTGTATCAGGACCCTATCAGGGGCGTATGGGGTCTCCCAGATTGTCAGCGCCCTACTAGGCATCTGTGAGGTCTCACTGTGTGTCAGGACCCCGCCAGGGGTGTGTGGGTTCTCACAGTGTGTCAGGACCCTGTCAGGGGTGTGTGGGTTCTCACAGTGTGTC
Source organism: Hemitrygon akajei (assembly GCF_048418815.1). NCBI lineage: Eukaryota > Metazoa > Chordata > Chondrichthyes > Myliobatiformes > Dasyatidae > Hemitrygon > Hemitrygon akajei. Next base: position 2,756,947 of record NW_027331978.1, on the reverse strand, counting down.
AGGACCCCGCCAGGGGTGTGTGGGGTCTCACAGTGTATCGAGACCCTGTCAAGGGTGTGTGGGGTCTTACAGTGTGCCAGGACCCTGTCAGGGGTGTGTGGGGTCTAACAGTGTGTCAGGACCCTGTCAGGGGTGTGTGTGGTCTCATGGTTTGTCAATTGAAAATAGACAATAGGTGCAGGTGTAGGCAATTCAGCCTTTTGAGCCAGCACCGTCATTCAATGTGATCATGCATGATCATCCACAAACAGTACCCCGTTCCTGCCTTCTCCCCATACCCCTTGACTCCACAATCTTTAAGAGCTCTATCTAACTCTTTCTTGAAAGCATCCAGAGAATTGGTCTCCACTGCCTTCTGAAGCAGAGCATTCCATAGATCCATAACTCTATGGGGAAAAAAGTTTTTCCTGAACTCCGGTCTAAATGGCCTACCCCTTATAGTTGGCTGTGGCCTCCTGTTCTGGTCTCAGAAACATGTTTCCTGTCTCTAGCGTGTCGAATCCCTTAAAAATCTTATATATTACAATCAGATCCCCCCGCATCCTTCTAAATTTCTGAGTATCAGGACCCTATCAGGTGTGTGTGGGGTCTCACAGTGTGTCAGGACACTGTCAGGTGTGTGTGGGGTCTCACAGTGTGTCAGGACACTGTCAGGTGTGTGTGGGGTCTCACAATGTATCAGGACCCTGTGAGGTGTGTGTGGGGTCTCACAGTGTGTCAGGACACTGTCAGGTGTGTGTGGGGTCTCACAGTGTGTCAGGACCCTGTCAGGTGTGTGTGGGGTCTCACAGTGTATCGGGACCCTGTCAAGGGTGTGTGGGATCTCACAGTGTGTCAATACCATGTCAAGGGCGTATGGGGTCTCACAGATTGTCAGCGTCCTGCTGGGCATCTGTGGGGTATCACTGTGTGTCAGGACCCTACCAGGGGTGTGTGGGGTCTCACAGTGAGTCAAGACCCTACCTGGGTTGTTTGAGGTCACATTTTATGTCAGGACCCTGTCAAAGTTGTGTTAGGTCTAACAGTGTGTTAGGACTCTGCCACGGGTTTGTGGGGTCTCACATTGTGTCAGGACCCTGTTAAGAACGTGTAGGCACCCGTAGTGTGTCACTAACCTGTTTAGGGGTGTGAGGGGTCTCAGCGTGTGTCAGTATCCGGTTAGGACTGTGGGGTCTAACATCCTGTCAGTCGTGTGTGGTGTCTCACAGTGTATCGAGACCCTGGCAAGGGTGTGTGGGGTCTCACAGTGTGTCAGGACCCTGTCAGGGGCATATGGGGTTTCACAGATTGTCAGCGCACTGCTAGGCATCTGTGGGGTCTCACTGTGTGTCAGGACCCTGCCAGGGGTCTGTGGTGTTTCACAGTGTGTCAGGACCCTGTCAGCGGTGTGTGGGGTCTCACTGTGTGTCAGGACCCAGCCAGGGTTGTGTGGGGTCTCACAGTGTGTCACGACCCTGTCAAGAGTGTGTGGGGTCTCTGGGTTTGTCAATTGATAATAGACAATAGGTGCAGGTTTAGGCAATTCAGCCTTTTGAGCCAGCACCACCATTCAATGTGATCACGGCTGATCATCCACAATCAGTACCCCGTTCCTGCCTTCTCCCCATACCCCTTGACTCCGCAATCTTTAAGAGCTCTATCTAACTCTTTCTTGAAAGCATCCAGAGAATTGGTCTCCACTGCCTTCTGAAGCAGAGCATTCCATAGATCCACAACTCTCTGGGTGAAGTAGTTCTTCCTCAGCTCTGTTCTAAATGGCCTATCCCTTATTGTTAGCTGTGGACCTTGTTCTGGACTCGGGAACATGTTTCCTGTCTCTAGCGTATCCAATCCCTTAAAAATCTTATGCGTTTCTATCAGATCCACTTGCATCCTTCTAAATTACAGTGTATCAGGACCCTATCATGTGTGTGTGGGATGTCATGGTGTATCAGGAACCTGTCAGGGGAGTGTCGGGTCGCACAGTGTCTCAGGACCCTGTCAGGGGTGTGTCGGGTCTCACAGTGTGTCAGGACCCTGTCAGGGGTGTGTGGGGTCTCACAGTGTGTCAGGAGCCTGTCAGGGGTGTGTTGGGTCTCACAGTGTGTCGGGACCCTGGCAAATGTGTGCTGGATCTCACAGTGTCTCAGGACCCTGTCAGGGGTGTGTCGGGTCTCACAGTGTGTCAGGACTCTGCCACGGGTTTGTGGGTCTCACGGTGTTCCGGGACCCTGGCAAATGTGCGCGGGGTCTCACAGTGTGTCAGGACGCTGTCAGGGCTGTGTGGGGTCTCACATTGTGTCAGGACCGTGCCAGGGGTGTGTGGGGTCTCACAGTGTGTCAGGACCCTGTCAGGGGTGTGTGGGGTCTCACAGTGTGTCAGGAACGTGCCAGGGGTGTGTGGGTTCTCACAGTGTGTCAGGACCCTGTCAGGGGTGTGTGGGGTCTCACAGTGTGACAGGACCCTGTCAGGGGTGTGTGGTGTCTCACAGTGTGTCAGGAACCTGTCAGGGGTGTGTTGGGTCTCACACTGTGTCAGGACTCCGCCACGGGTTTGTGGGGTCTCACGGTGTGTCGGGACACTGGCAAATGTGTGCGGGGTCTCACAGTGCGTCAGGACGCTGTCAGGGCTCTGTGGGGTCTCACATTGGGTCAGGAACCTGTCAGGGGTGTGTTGGGTCTCACAGTGTGTCAGGACCCTGTCAGGGCTGTGTGGGGACTCAAATTGGGTCAGGATCCTGTCAGGGGTGTGTGGGGTCTCACAGTGTGTCAGGACCCTGTCAGGGGTATGTGGGGTCTCACAGTGTGTCAGGACCCTACAGTGGAGTCTCATGTCTCACAGCGTGTCAGGACCGGGTCAGGGGCGTATGGGGTCTCACAGTCTGTCAGTACCCTGTCAGGAATGTGTGGAGACTCGTAGTTTGTCAGGAACCTGTTTAGGGATGTGAGGGGTCTCGGCGGGTGTCAGTATCTGATTAAGAGTGTGGGGTCTCACATCCTCTCAGGACCGTGCCAGGCGTGTTTGGGGTCTCACACTGTTTCAGGATCGTGCCAGGTGTGAGTGGGGTCTCAGTGTTTCAGGAGCCTGTCAGGGTGTGTGGGATCTCACTGTGAGTCAGGACCCTGTCAGGGGTGTGTGGGGTCTCACAGTGTGTCAGGACTCTGTCAGGGGAGTGTTGGGGTCTCACAGTGTGTCAGGACCCTGTCAGGGGTGTGTGGGCTCTCACAGTGTGTCAGGACTCTGTCAGGGGAGTGTGGGTGTCTCACAGTGTGTCAGGACCCTGTCAGGGGTGTGTGGGCTCTCACAGTGTGTCAGGACCCTGTCAGGCGTGTGTGGGGTCTCACATTGTTTCAGGAGACTGTCAGGCGTGTGTGGTGTCTCACAGTTTGTCAGGATCCTGCCAGGAGTGTGTGGGGTCTCACGGTTTGTCAATTGATAATAGACAATAGGTGCAGGTGTAGGCAATTCAGCCTTTTGAGCCAGCACCGCCATTCAATGTAATCACGGCTGATCATCCACAATCAGTACCCCGTTCCTGCCTTCTGCCCATATCCCTTGACTCCGCAATTTTTAAGAGTTCTATCTAACTCTTTCTTGAAAGCATCCAGAGAATTGTTCTCCACTGCCTTCTGAAGCAGAACGTTCCACAGATGCACAACCCTCTGGGTGAACAATTTCTTCCTGATCTCCGTTCTAAATGACCTACCACTTATTGTTAGCTGTGTCCTCTTGTTCTGGACTCGGGAACATGTTTCCTGTCTCTATCGTGTCTATTCCCTTAAAAATCTTATATGTTTCAATCAGATCCCCTCGCATTCTTCTAAATTTCAGAGTATCAGGAACCTATCAGGTGTGTGTGGGATGTCATGGTGTATCAGGAACCTGTCAGGGGAGTGTCGCGTCTGACAGTGTGTCAGGACTCTGTCAGGGGAGTGTGGGTGTCTCACAGTGTGTCAGGACCCTGCCAGAGTTCTGTGGGGTCTCACAGTGTGTCAGGACCCTTTCAGGGGTGTGTGGGGTCTCACAGTGTGTCATGGACCTGTCAGGGGTTTATGGGGTGTCACAGTGTGTCAGGGCCCTGTCAGGGGTGTGTGGGGTGTCACAGTGTGTCAGGACCCTGGCAGGGGCGTATGGGGTTTCACAGATTGTCAGCGCACAGCTAGGCATCTGTTGGATCTCACTGTGTGTCAGGAGCCTGTCAGGGGTGTGTGGGGTCTCACAGTGTGTCAGGACCCTGTCAGGGGTGTGTGGGGTGTCACAGTGTGTCAGGGCCCTGTCAGGGGTGTGTGGGGTGTCACAGTGTGTCAGGACCCTGGCAGGGGCGTATGGGGTTTCACAGATTGTCAGCGCACAGCTAGGCATCTGTTGGATCTCACTGTGTGTCAGGAGCCTGTCAGGGGTGTGTGGGGTCTCACAGTGTGTCGGGACCCTGGCAGGGGTGTGTGGGGTCTCACAGTGTGTCAGGAGCCTGTCAGGGGTGTGTGGGGTCTCACAGTGTGTCAGGACCCTGTCAGGGGTGTGTGGAGTCTCACAGTGTGTCAGGACCCTGTCAGGTGTGTGTGGGGTCTCCCAGTGTGTCAGGAACCTGTCAGGGTTGTGTGGGGTGTCACAATGTGTCAGGAACCTGTCAGGGGTGTGTGGCGTGTCATAGAGTGTCAAGACCCTGCCTGGGTTGTGTGGGGTCTCTGGGTTTGTCAATTGATAATAGACAATAGGTGCAGGTGCAGGCAATTCAGCCTTTTGAGCCAGCACCGCCATTCAATGTGATCATGGCTGATCATCCACAATCAGTACCCTGTTCCTGCCTTCTCCGCTTATCCCTTGACCCCGCAATCTTTAAGAGCTCTATCTAACTCTTTCTTGAAAGCATCCAGAGAATTGGTCTCCACTGCCTTCTGAAGCAGAGCATTCCATAGATCCACAACTCTCTGGGTGAAAACGTTTTTCCTCAACTCTGTTTCAAATGGCCTACACCTTATTGTTAGCTGTGGCCTCTTGTTCTGGACTCCCTCAACATCGGGAATGTTTCCTGTCTTTAGCGTGTCCAATCCCTTAAAAATCTTATATATTCCAATCGGATCCCCTCGCATCCTTCTAAATTCCAGTGTATCAGGACCCTATCAGGTGTGTGTCGGATGTAATTGTGTATCAGGATCCTGTCGGGGAAGTGTCACGTCTGACAGTGTATCAGGAACCTCTCAGGGATATGTGGCATCTCACAGTGTGTCAGGACGATGTCAGAGGTGTGTGGAGTCTCGTAGTGTGTCCGGACCCTGTCAGGGGTGTATGCCGCCTCTCTGTGTGTCAGGATGATGTCAGGGGTGTGTAGTGACCCGTAGTGTGTCAGTAACCTGTAAGGATGTGTGGGGTTTCACAGTGTATAAGGACCCTGTCAGGGGTGTGTGGGGTGTCACAGTGTGTCAGGACCCTGCCAGAGTTCTGTGGGGTCTCACAGTGTGTCAGGACCCTGTCAGGGGTGTGTGGGGTCTCACAGTGTGTCATGAACCTGTCAGGGGTGTGTGGGGTGTCACAGTGTGTCAGGACCCTGTCAGGGGTGTGTGGGGTGTCACAGTGTGTCAGGACCCTGTCAGGGGCGTATGGGGTTTCACAGATTGTCAGCGCACAGCTAGGCATCTGTTGGATCTCACTGTGTGTCAGGAGCCTGTCAGGGGTGTGTGGGGTCTCACAGCGTGTCGGGACCCTTTCAGGGGTGTGTGGGGTCTCACACTGTGTCTAGGAATCTGTCAGGGGTTTGTGGGGTGTCTCAGTGTGTCAGGACAAAATCAGGGGTGTGTGGGGTCTCACAGTGTCTCAGGACCCTGCCAAAGTTCTGTGTGGTCTCACAGTGTGTCGGGACCCTGTCAGGGGTGTGTGGGGTGTCACAGTGTGTCAGGACCCTGCCAAAGTTCTGTGGGGTCTCACTGTGTGTCGGGACCCTGTCAGGGGTGTGTGGGGTGTCACAGTGTGTCAGGACCCTGCCAAAGTTTTGTGGGGTCTCACAGTTTGTCAGGAAGATGTCAGAGGTGTGTGGAGTCTCGTAGTGTGTCAGGACCCTATCTGGGGTGTGTGCGGTCTCACAGCGTGTCAGGATGATGTCAGGGGTGTGTAGTGACTCGTAGTGTGTCTGGATCCTGTCAGGGCTGTGTAGTGTCTGACACTGTGTCTGGAACCTTTGAGATGTTTGTGAAATCTCACAGTTTTTCAGGACTGTGTCAGGGGTGTACCGGGTCTCACAGTCTGGCAGGACCCTGTCAGGGGTGTGTGGATTCTCACAGTGTGTCAGGTCCCTGTCAGGGGTGTGTGAGGTCTCACAGTTTGTCTAGGAACCTGTCAGGGGTGTGTGTGGTGTCCCAGTGTGTCAGGACCCTATCAGGGGTGTGTGGGGTCTCACAGTGTGTCAGGACCCTGCCAAAGTTCTGTGGGGTCTCACTGTGTGTCGAGACCCTGTCAGGGGTGTGTGGGGTGTCACAGTGTGTCAGGACCCTGTCAAGGTTGTGTGTGGTCTCACAGCCTGTCAGGACCCTTTCAGGGGTGTGTGCTGTTTCACAGTGTGTCAGGACCCTGTCAGGGGTGTGTTGGATCTCACAACGTGTCAGGACCCTTTCAGGGGTGTGTGTGGTCTCACAGCGTGACAGGACCCTTTCTGGGGTGTGTGGGCTCTCACAGTGTGTCAGGACCCTGTCAGGGGTGTGTTGGATCTCACAACGTGTCAGGACCCTTTCAGGGGAGTGTGGGTGTCTCACAGTGTGTCAGGACCCTGTCAGGGGTGTGTGGGCTCTCACAGTGTGTCAGGACCCTGTCAGGCGTGTGTGGGGTCTCACATTGTTTCAGGAGACTGTCAGGCGTGTGTGGTGTCTCACAGTTTGTCAGGATCCTGCCAGGAGTGTGTGGGGTCTCACGGTTTGTCAATTGATAATAGACAATAGGTGCAGGTGTAGGCAATTCAGCCTTTTGAGCCAGCACCGCCATTCAATGTAATCACGGCTGATCATCCACAATCAGTACCCCGTTCCTGCCTTCTGCCCATATCCCTTGACTCCGCAATTTTTAAGAGTTCTATCTAACTCTTTCTTGAAAGCATCCAGAGAATTGTTCTCCACTGCCTTCTGAAGCAGAACGTTCCACAGATGCACAACCCTCTGGGTGAACAATTTCTTCCTGATCTCCGTTCTAAATGACCTACCACTTATTGTTAGCTGTGTCCTCTTGTTCTGGACTCGGGAACATGTTTCCTGTCTCTATCGTGTCTATTCCCTTAAAAATCTTATATGTTTCAATCAGATCCCCTCGCATTCTTCTAAATTTCAGAGTATCAGGAACCTATCAGGTGTGTGTGGGATGTCATGGTGTATCAGGAACCTGTCAGGGGAGTGTCGCGTCTGACAGCGTATCAGGACCCTGTCAGGGGTGTCCGGTGTCTCACAGTGTGTCGGAACCGTGTCAGGTGTGTGTGGGGTCTCAAAGTTTGTCGGAACCATGTCAGGGGTGTGTGGGGAGACACAGTGTGTCAGGACCCTGCCAGGAGTCTGTGGTGCCTCACAGTGTGTCGGGACCCTGTCAGGGGTGTGTGGGGTGTCACAGTGTGTCAGGACCCTGCCAGAGTTCTGTGGGGTCTCACAGTGTGTCAGGACCCTTTCAGGGGTGTGTGGGGTCTCACAGTGTGTCATGGACCTGTCAGGGGTTTATGGGGTGTCACAGTGTGTCAGGGCCCTGTCAGGGGTGTGTGGGGTGTCACAGTGTGTCAGGACCCTGGCAGGGGCGTATGGGGTTTCACAGATTGTCAGCGCACAGCTAGGCATCTGTTGGATCTCACTGTGTGTCAGGAGCCTGTCAGGGGTGTGTGGGGTCTCACAGTGTGTCAGGACCCTGGCAGGGGTGTGTGGGGTCTCACAGTGTGTCAGGACCCTGTCAGGGGTGTGTGGGGTCTCACAGTGTGTCAGGACCCTATCAAGGGTGTGTGGGGTCTCACAGTGTGTCAGGACCCTGCCAAAGGTCTGTGGGGTCTCACAGTGTGTCAGGAGCCTGTCAGGGGTGTGTGGGGTCTCACAGTGTGTCAGGACCCTGTCAGGGGTGTGTGGAGTCTCACAGTGTGTCAGGACCCTGTCAGGTGTGTGTGGGGTCTCACAGTGTGTCAGGAACCTGTCAGGGTTGTGTGGGGTGTCACAGTGTGTCAGGAACCTGTCAGGGGTGTGTGGCGTGTCATAGAGTGTCAAGACCCTGCCTGGGTTGTGTGGGGTCTCTGGGTTTGTCAATTGATAATAGACAACAGGTGCAGGTGCAGGCAATTCAGCCTTTTGAGCCAGCACCGCCATTCAATGTGATCATGGCTGATCATCCACAATCAGTACCCTGTTCCTGCCTTCTCCGCTTATCCCTTGACCCCGCAATCTTTAAGAGCTCTATCTAACTCTTTCTTGAAAGCATCCAGAGAATTGGTCTCCACTGCCTTCTGAAGCAGAGCATTCCATAGATCCACAACTCTCTGGGTGAAAACGTTTTTCCTCAACTCTGTTTCAAATGGCCTACACCTTATTGTTAGCTGTGGCCTCTTGTTCTGGACTCCCTCAACATCGGGAATATTTCCTGTCTTTAGCGTGTCCAATCCCTTAAAAATCTTATATATTCCAATCGGATCCCCTCGCATCCTTCTAAATTCCAGTGTATCAGGACCCTATCAGGTGTGTGTCGGATGTAATTGTGTATCAGGATCCTGTCGGGGAAGTGTCACGTCTGACAGTGTATCAGGAACCTCTCAGGGATATGTGGCATCTCACAGTGTGTCAGGACGATGTCAGAGGTGTGTGGAGTCTCGTAGTGTGTCCGGACCCTGTCAGGGGTGTATGCCGCCTCTCTGTGTGTCAGGATGATGTCAGGGGTGTGTAGTGACCCGTAGTGTGTCAGTAACCTGTAAGGATGTGTGGGGTTTCACAGTGTATAAGGACCCTGTCAGGGTTGCGTGCAGTCTCACAGTGTGTCAGGACCCTGCCAAATTTCTGTGGGGTCTCACAGTGTGTCGGGACCCTGTCAGGGGTGTGTGGGGTGTCACAGTGTGTCAGGACCCTGCCAGAGTTCTGTGGGGTCTCACAGTGTGTCAGGACCCTGTCAGGGGTGTGTGGGGTCTCACAGTGTGTCATGAACCTGTCAGGGGTGTGTGGGGTGTCACAGTGTGTCAGGACCCTGTCAGGGGTGTGTGGGGTGTCACAGTGTGTCAGGACCCTGTCAGGGGCGTATGGGGTTTCACAGATTGTCAGCGCACAGCTAGGCATCTGTTGGATCTCACTGTGTGTCAGGAGCCTGTCAGGGGTGTGTAGGGTCTCACAGCGTGTCGGGACCCTTTCAGGGGTGTGTGGGGTCTCACAGTGTGTCTAGGAATCTGTCAGGGGTTTGTGGGGTGTCTCAGTGTGTCAGGACAAAATCAGGGGTGTGTGGGGTCTCACAGTGTCTCAGGACCCTGCCAAAGTTCTGTGTGGTCTCACAGTGTGTCGGGACCCTGTCAGGGGTGTGTGGGGTCTCACAGTGTGTCATGAACCTGTCAGGGGTGTGTGGGGTGTCACAGTGTGTCAGGACCCTGTCAGGGGTGTGTGGGGTGTCACAGTGTGTCAGGACCCTGTCAGGGGCGTATGGGGTTTCACAGATTGTCAGCGCACAGCTAGGCATCTGTTGGATCTCACTGTGTGTCAGGAGCCTGTCAGGGGTGTGTGGGGTCTCACAGCGTGTCGGGACCCTTTCAGGGGTGTGTGGGGTCTCACAGTGTGTCTAGGAATCTGTCAGGGGTTTGTGGGGTGTCTCAGTGTGTCAGGACAAAATCAGGGGTGTGTGGGGTCTCACAGTGTCTCAGGACCCTGCCAAAGTTCTGTGTGGTCTCACAGTGTGTCGGGACCCTGTCAGGGGTGTGTGGGGTGTCACAGTGTGTCAGGACCCTGCCAAAGTTCTGTGGGGTCTCACTGTGTGTCGGGACCCTGTCAGGGGTGTGTGGGGTGTCACAGTGTGTCAGGACCCTGCCAAAGTTTTGTGGGGTCTCACAGTTTGTCAGGAAGATGTCAGAGGTGTGTGGAGTCTCGTAGTGTGTCAGGACCCTATCTGGGGTGTGTGCGGTCTCACAGCGTGTCAGGATGATGTCAGGGGTGTGTAGTGACTCGTAGTGTGTCTGGATCCTGTCAGGGCTGTGTAGTGTCTGACACTGTGTCTGGAACCTTTGAGATGTTTGTGAAATCTCACAGTTTTTCAGGACTGTGTCAGGGGTGTACCGGGTCTCACAGTCTGGCAGGACCCTGTCAGGGGTGTGTGGATTCTCACAGTGTGTCAGGTCCCTGTCAGGGGTGTGTGAGGTCTCACAGTTTGTCTAGGAACCTGTCAGGGGTGTGTGTGGTGTCACAGTGTGTCAGGACCCTATCAGGGGTGTGTGGGGTCTCACAGTGTGTCAGGACCCTGCCAAAGTTCTGTGGGGTCTCACTGTGTGTCGAGACCCTGTCAGGGGTGTGTGGGGTGTCACAGTGTGTCAGGACCCTGTCAAGGTTGTGTGTGGTCTCACAGCCTGTCAGGACCCTTTCAGGGGTGTGTGCTGTTTCACAGTGTGTCAGGACCCTGTCAGGGGTGTGTTGGATCTCACAACGTGTCAGGACCCTTTCAGGGGTGTGTGTGGTCTCACAGCGTGACAGGACCCTTTCTGGGGTGTGTGGTATCTCACAGTGTGTCAGGACCCTGTCAGGGGTGTGTGGTGTCTCACAGCGTGTCGGGACCCTTTCAGGGGTGTGTCGGGTCTCACAGTGTGTCTAGGAATCTGACAGGGGTTTGTGTGGTGTCACAGTGTGTCAGGACACTATCAGGGGTGTGTGGGGTCTCACAGTGTGTCAGGACCCTGCCAAAGTTCTGTGGGGTCTCACAGTGTGTCAGGACCCTGTCAGGGGTGCGTGGGGTGTCACAGTGTGTCAGGACCCTGCCAAAGTTCTGTGGGGTCTCACAGTGTGTCAGGACGATGTCAGAGTTATGTGGAGTCTCGTAGTGTGTCAGGACGCTGTCTGGGGTGTGTGCGGTCTCACAGTGTGTCAGGATTATGTCAGGCGTGTGTAGTGACTCGTAGTGTGTCAGGAACCTGTAAGGATGTGTAGGGTCTCACAGTGCATCGGTAACCCGTCAGTCTGTGGGATCTCACAGATTGTCAGGATCCTGTCAGGGCTGTGTAGTGTCTGACACTGTGTCTGGAACCTTTGAGATGTTTGTGAAATCTCACAGTTTTTCAGGACTGTGTCAGGGGTGTATGGGGACTCACAGTCTGGCAGGACCCTGTCAGGGGTGTGTGGAGTCTCACAGTGTGTCAGGACCCTGTCAGTGGTGTGTGTGTGTGTGTGTGTCACAGTGTGTCAGGACCCTGCCAAAGTTCTGTGGGGTCTCACAGTGTGTCAGGACCCTTTCAGGGGTGTGTGGGGTCTCACAGTGTGTCATGGACCTGTCAGGGGTTTGTGGGGTGTCACAGTGTGTCAGGGCCCTGTCAGGGGTGTGTGGGGTGTCACAGTGTGTCAGGACCCTGTCAGGGGCGTATGGGGTTTTACAGATTGTCAGCGCACAGCTAGGCATCTGTTGGATCTCACTGTGTGTCAGGAGCCTGTCAGGGGTGTGTGGGGTCTCACAGTGTGTCAGGACCCTGGCAGGGGTGTGTGGGGTCTCACAGTGTGTCAGGACCCTGTCAAGGGTGTGTGGGGTCTCACAGTGTGTCAGGACCCTGCCAAAATTCTGTGGGGTCTCACAGTGTGTCAGGAGCCTGTCAGGGTTGTGTGGGGTCTCACAGTGTGTCAGGACCCTGTCAGGGGTGTGTGGAGTCTCACAGTGTGTCAGGACCCTGCCAGAGTTCTGTGGGGTCTCACAGTGTGTCAGGACCCTTTCAGGGGTGTGTGGGGTCTCACAGTGTGTCATGGACCTGTCAGGGGTTTATGGGGTGTCACAGTGTGTCAGGGCCCTGTCAGGGGTGTGTGGGGTGTCACAGTGTGTCAGGGCCCTGTCAGGGGTTTATGGGGTGTCACAGTGTGTCAGGACCCTGGCAGGGGCGTATGGGGTTTCACAGATTGTCAGCGCACAGCTAGGCATCTGTTGGATCTCACTGTGTGTCAGGAGCCTGTCAGGGGTGTGTGGGGTCTCACAGTGTGTCAGGACCCTGTCAGGGGTGTGTGGGGTGTCACAGTGTGTCAGGGCCCTGTCAGGGGTGTGTGGGGTGTCACAGTGTGTCAGGACCCTGGCAGGGGCGTATGGGGTTTCACAGATTGTCAGCGCACAGCTAGGCATCTGTTGGATCTCACTGTGTGTCAGGAGCCTGTCAGGGGTGTGTGGGGTCTCACAGTGTGTCAGGACCCTGGCAGGGGTGTGTGGGGTCTCACAGTGTGTCAGGAGCCTGTCAGGGGTGTGTGGGGTCTCACAGTGTGTCAGGACCCTGTCAGGGGTGTGTGGAGTCTCACAGTGTGTCAGGACCCTGTCAGGTGTGTGTGGGGTCTCACAGTGTGTCAGGAACCTGTCAGGGTTGTGTGGGGTGTCACAATGTGTCAGGAACCTGTCAGGGGTGTGTGGCGTGTCATAGAGTGTCAAGACCCTGCCTGGGTTGTGTGGGGTCTCTGGGTTTGTCAATTGATAATAGACAATAGGTGCAGGTGCAGGCAATTCAGCCTTTTGAGCCAGCACCGCCATTCAATGTGATCATGGCTGATCATCCACAATCAGTACCCTGTTCCTGCCTTCTCCGCTTATCCCTTGACCCCGCAATCTTTAAGAGCTCTATCTAACTCTTTCTTGAAAGCATCCAGAGAATTGGTCTCCACTGCCTTCTGAAGCAGAGCATTCCATAGATCCACAACTCTCTGGGTGAAAACGTTTTTCCTCAACTCTGTTTCAAATGGCCTACACCTTATTGTTAGCTGTGGCCTCTTGTTCTGGACTCCCTCAACATCGGGAATGTTTCCTGTCTTTAGCGTGTCCAATCCCTTAAAAATCTTATATATTCCAATCGGATCCCCTCGCATCCTTCTAAATTCCAGTGTATCAGGACCCTATCAGGTGTGTGTCGGATGTAATTGTGTATCAGGATCCTGTCGGGGAAGTGTCACGTCTGACAGTGTATCAGGAACCTCTCAGGGATATGTGGCATCTCACAGTGTGTCAGGACGATGTCAGAGGTGTGTGGAGTCTCGTAGTGTGTCCGGACCCTGTCAGGGGTGTATGCCGCCTCTCTGTGTGTCAGGATGATGTCAGGGGTGTGTAGTGACCCGTAGTGTGTCAGTAACCTGTAAGGATGTGTGGGGTTTCACAGTGTATAAGGACCCTGTCAGGGGTGTGTGGGGTGTCACAGTGTGTCAGGACCCTGCCAGAGTTCTGTGGGGTCTCACAGTGTGTCAGGACCCTGTCAGGGGTGTGTGGGGTCTCACAGTGTGTCATGAACCTGTCAGGGGTGTGTGGGGTGTCACAGTGTGTCAGGACCCTGTCAGGGGTGTGTGGGGTGTCACAGTGTGTCAGGACCCTGTCAGGGGCGTATGGGGTTTCACAGATTGTCAGCGCACAGCTAGGCATCTGTTGGATCTCACTGTGTGTCAGGAGCCTGTCAGGGGTGTGTGGGGTCTCACAGCGTGTCGGGACCCTTTCAGGGGTGTGTGGGGTCTCACACTGTGTCTAGGAATCTGTCAGGGGTTTGTGGGGTGTCTCAGTGTGTCAGGACAAAATCAGGGGTGTGTGGGGTCTCACAGTGTCTCAGGACCCTGCCAAAGTTCTGTGTGGTCTCACAGTGTGTCGGGACCCTGTCAGGGGTGTGTGGGGTGTCACAGTGTGTCAGGACCCTGCCAAAGTTCTGTGGGGTCTCACTGTGTGTCGGGACCCTGTCAGGGGTGTGTGGGGTGTCACAGTGTGTCAGGACCCTGCCAAAGTTTTGTGGGGTCTCACAGTTTGTCAGGAAGATGTCAGAGGTGTGTGGAGTCTCGTAGTGTGTCAGGACCCTATCTGGGGTGTGTGCGGTCTCACAGCGTGTCAGGATGATGTCAGGGGTGTGTAGTGACTCGTAGTGTGTCTGGATCCTGTCAGGGCTGTGTAGTGTCTGACACTGTGTCTGGAACCTTTGAGATGTTTGTGAAATCTCACAGTTTTTCAGGACTGTGTCAGGGGTGTACCGGGTCTCACAGTCTGGCAGGACCCTGTCAGGGGTGTGTGGATTCTCACAGTGTGTCAGGTCCCTGTCAGGGGTGTGTGAGGTCTCACAGTTTGTCTAGGAACCTGTCAGGGGTGTGTGTGGTGTCACAGTGTGTCAGGACCCTATCAGGGGTGTGTGGGGTCTCACAGTGTGTCAGGACCCTGCCAAAGTTCTGTGGGGTCTCACTGTGTGTCGAGACCCTGTCAGGGGTGTGTGGGGTGTCACAGTGTGTCAGGACCCTGTCAAGGTTGTGTGTGGTCTCACAGCCTGTCAGGACCCTTTCAGGGGTGTGTGCTGTTTCACAGTGTGTCAGGACCCTGTCAGGGGTGTGTTGGATCTCACAACGTGTCAGGACCCTTTCAGGGGTGTGTGTGGTCTCACAGCGTGACAGGACCCTTTCTGGGGTGTGTGGGCTCTCACAGTGTGTCAGGACCCTGTCAGGGGTGTGTTGGATCTCACAACGTGTCAGGACCCTTTCAGGGGAGTGTGGGTGTCTCACAGTGTGTCAGGACCCTGTCAGGGGTGTGTGGGCTCTCACAGTGTGTCAGGACCCTGTCAGGCGTGTGTGGGGTCTCACATTGTTTCAGGAGACTGTCAGGCGTGTGTGGTGTCTCACAGTTTGTCAGGATCCTGCCAGGAGTGTGTGGGGTCTCACGGTTTGTCAATTGATAATAGACAATAGGTGCAGGTGTAGGCAATTCAGCCTTTTGAGCCAGCACCGCCATTCAATGTAATCACGGCTGATCATCCACAATCAGTACCCCGTTCCTGCCTTCTGCCCATATCCCTTGACTCCGCAATTTTTAAGAGTTCTATCTAACTCTTTCTTGAAAGCATCCAGAGAATTGTTCTCCACTGCCTTCTGAAGCAGAACGTTCCACAGATGCACAACCCTCTGGGTGAACAATTTCTTCCTGATCTCCGTTCTAAATGACCTACCACTTATTGTTAGCTGTGTCCTCTTGTTCTGGACTCGGGAACATGTTTCCTGTCTCTATCGTGTCTATTCCCTTAAAAATCTTATATGTTTCAATCAGATCCCCTCGCATTCTTCTAAATTTCAGAGTATCAGGAACCTATCAGGTGTGTGTGGGATGTCATGGTGTATCAGGAACCTGTCAGGGGGTGTGTCGCGTCTGACAGCGTATCAGGACCCTGTCAGGGGTGTCCGGTGTCTCACAGTGTGTCGGAACCGTGTCAGGTGTGTGTGGGGTCTCAAAGTTTGTCGGAACCATGTCAGGGGTGTGTGGGGAGACACAGTGTGTCAGGACCCTGCCAGGAGTCTGTGGTGCCTCACAGTGTGTCGGGACCCTGTCAGGGGTGTGTGGGGTGTCACAGTGTGTCAGGACCCTGCCAGAGTTCTGTGGGGTCTCACAGTGTGTCAGGACCCTTTCAGGGGTGTGTGGGGTCTCACAGTGTGTCATGGACCTGTCAGGGGTTTATGGGGTGTCACAGTGTGTCAGGGCCCTGTCAGGGGTGTGTGGGGTGTCACAGTGTGTCAGGACCCTGGCAGGGGCGTATGGGGTTTCACAGATTGTCAGCGCACAGCTAGGCATCTGTTGGATCTCACTGTGTGTCAGGAGCCTGTCAGGGGTGTGTGGGGTCTCACAGTGTGTCAGGACCCTGGCAGGGGTGTGTGGGGTCTCACAGTGTGTCAGGACCCTGTCAGGGGTGTGTGGGGTCTCACAGTGTGTCAGGACCCTATCAAGGGTGTGTGGGGTCTCACAGTGTGTCAGGACCCTGCCAAAGGTCTGTGGGGTCTCACAGTGTGTCAGGAGCCTGTCAGGGGTGTGTGGGGTCTCACAGTGTGTCAGGACCCTGTCAGGGGTGTGTGGAGTCTCACAGTGTGTCAGGACCCTGTCAGGTGTGTGTGGGGTCTCACAGTGTGTCAGGAACCTGTCAGGGTTGTGTGGGGTGTCACAGTGTGTCAGGAACCTGTCAGGGGTGTGTGGCGTGTCATAGAGTGTCAAGACCCTGCCTGGGTTGTGTGGGGTCTCTGGGTTTGTCAATTGATAATAGACAACAGGTGCAGGTGCAGGCAATTCAGCCTTTTGAGCCAGCACCGCCATTCAATGTGATCATGGCTGATCATCCACAATCAGTACCCTGTTCCTGCCTTCTCCGCTTATCCCTTGACCCCGCAATCTTTAAGAGCTCTATCTAACTCTTTCTTGAAAGCATCCAGAGAATTGGTCTCCACTGCCTTCTGAAGCAGAGCATTCCATAGATCCACAACTCTCTGGGTGAAAACGTTTTTCCTCAACTCTGTTTCAAATGGCCTACACCTTATTGTTAGCTGTGGCCTCTTGTTCTGGACTCCCTCAACATCGGGAATATTTCCTGTCTTTAGCGTGTCCAATCCCTTAAAAATCTTATATATTCCAATCGGATCCCCTCGCATCCTTCTAAATTCCAGTGTATCAGGACCCTATCAGGTGTGTGTCGGATGTAATTGTGTATCAGGATCCTGTCGGGGAAGTGTCACGTCTGACAGTGTATCAGGAACCTCTCAGGGATATGTGGCATCTCACAGTGTGTCAGGACGATGTCAGAGGTGTGTGGAGTCTCGTAGTGTGTCCGGACCCTGTCAGGGGTGTATGCCGCCTCTCTGTGTGTCAGGATGATGTCAGGGGTGTGTAGTGACCCGTAGTGTGTCAGTAACCTGTAAGGATGTGTGGGGTTTCACAGTGTATAAGGACCCTGTCAGGGTTGCGTGCAGTCTCACAGTGTGTCAGGACCCTGCCAAATTTCTGTGGGGTCTCACAGTGTGTCGGGACCCTGTCAGGGGTGTGTGGGGTGTCACAGTGTGTCAGGACCCTGCCAGAGTTCTGTGGGGTCTCACAGTGTGTCAGGACCCTGTCAGGGGTGTGTGGGGTCTCACAGTGTGTCATGAACCTGTCAGGGGTGTGTGGGGTGTCACAGTGTGTCAGGACCCTGTCAGGGGTGTGTGGGGTGTCACAGTGTGTCAGGACCCTGTCAGGGGCGTATGGGGTTTCACAGATTGTCAGCGCACAGCTAGGCATCTGTTGGATCTCACTGTGTGTCAGGAGCCTGTCAGGGGTGTGTAGGGTCTCACAGCGTGTCGGGACCCTTTCAGGGGTGTGTGGGGTCTCACAGTGTGTCTAGGAATCTGTCAGGGGTTTGTGGGGTGTCTCAGTGTGTCAGGACAAAATCAGGGGTGTGTGGGGTCTCACAGTGTCTCAGGACCCTGCCAAAGTTCTGTGTGGTCTCACAGTGTGTCGGGACCCTGTCAGGGGTGTGTGGGGTCTCACAGTGTGTCATGAACCTGTCAGGGGTGTGTGGGGTGTCACAGTGTGTCAGGACCCTGTCAGGGGTGTGTGGGGTGTCACAGTGTGTCAGGACCCTGTCAGGGGCGTATGGGGTTTCACAGATTGTCAGCGCACAGCTAGGCATCTGTTGGATCTCACTGTGTGTCAGGAGCCTGTCAGGGGTGTGTGGGGTCTCACAGCGTGTCGGGACCCTTTCAGGGGTGTGTGGGGTCTCACAGTGTGTCTAGGAATCTGTCAGGGGTTTGTGGGGTGTCTCAGTGTGTCAGGACAAAATCAGGGGTGTGTGGGGTCTCACAGTGTCTCAGGACCCTGCCAAAGTTCTGTGTGGTCTCACAGTGTGTCGGGACCCTGTCAGGGGTGTGTGGGGTGTCACAGTGTGTCAGGACCCTGCCAAAGTTCTGTGGGGTCTCACTGTGTGTCGGGACCCTGTCAGGGGTGTGTGGGGTGTCACAGTGTGTCAGGACCCTGCCAAAGTTTTGTGGGGTCTCACAGTTTGTCAGGAAGATGTCAGAGGTGTGTGGAGTCTCGTAGTGTGTCAGGACCCTATCTGGGGTGTGTGCGGTCTCACAGCGTGTCAGGATGATGTCAGGGGTGTGTAGTGACTCGTAGTGTGTCTGGATCCTGTCAGGGCTGTGTAGTGTCTGACACTGTGTCTGGAACCTTTGAGATGTTTGTGAAATCTCACAGTTTTTCAGGACTGTGTCAGGGGTGTACCGGGTCTCACAGTCTGGCAGGACCCTGTCAGGGGTGTGTGGATTCTCACAGTGTGTCAGGTCCCTGTCAGGGGTGTGTGAGGTCTCACAGTTTGTCTAGGAACCTGTCAGGGGTGTGTGTGGTGTCACAGTGTGTCAGGACCCTATCAGGGGTGTGTGGGGTCTCACAGTGTGTCAGGACCCTGCCAAAGTTCTGTGGGGTCTCACTGTGTGTCGAGACCCTGTCAGGGGTGTGTGGGGTGTCACAGTGTGTCAGGACCCTGTCAAGGTTGTGTGTGGTCTCACAGCCTGTCAGGACCCTTTCAGGGGTGTGTGCTGTTTCACAGTGTGTCAGGACCCTGTCAGGGGTGTGTTGGATCTCACAACGTGTCAGGACCCTTTCAGGGGTGTGTGTGGTCTCACAGCGTGACAGGACCCTTTCTGGGGTGTGTGGTATCTCACAGTGTGTCAGGACCCTGTCAGGGGTGTGTGGTGTCTCACAGCGTGTCGGGACCCTTTCAGGGGTGTGTCGGGTCTCACAGTGTGTCTAGGAATCTGACAGGGGTTTGTGTGGTGTCACAGTGTGTCAGGACACTATCAGGGGTGTGTGGGGTCTCACAGTGTGTCAGGACCCTGCCAAAGTTCTGTGGGGTCTCACAGTGTGTCAGGACCCTGTCAGGGGTGCGTGGGGTGTCACAGTGTGTCAGGACCCTGCCAAAGTTCTGTGGGGTCTCACAGTGTGTCAGGACGATGTCAGAGGTATGTGGAGTCTCGTAGTGTGTCAGGACGCTGTCTGGGGTGTGTGCGGTCTCACAGTGTGTCAGGATTATGTCAGGCGTGTGTAGTGACTCGTAGTGTGTCAGGAACCTGTAAGGATGTGTAGGGTCTCACAGTGCATCGGTAACCCGTCAGTCTGTGGGATCTCACAGATTGTCAGGATCCTGTCAGGGCTGTGTAGTGTCTGACACTGTGTCTGGAACCTTTGAGATGTTTGTGAAATCTCACAGTTTTTCAGGACTGTGTCAGGGGTGTATGGGGACTCACAGTCTGGCAGGACCCTGTCAGGGGTGTGTGGAGTCTCACAGTGTGTCAGGACCCTGTCAGTGGTGTGTGTGTGTGTGTGTGTCACAGTGTGTCAGGACCCTGCCAAAGTTCTGTGGGGTCTCACAGTGTGTCAGGACCCTTTCAGGGGTGTGTGGGGTCTCACAGTGTGTCATGGACCTGTCAGGGGTTTGTGGGGTGTCACAGTGTGTCAGGGCCCTGTCAGGGGTGTGTGGGGTGTCACAGTGTGTCAGGACCCTGTCAGGGGCGTATGGGGTTTTACAGATTGTCAGCGCACAGCTAGGCATCTGTTGGATCTCACTGTGTGTCAGGAGCCTGTCAGGGGTGTGTGGGGTCTCACAGTGTGTCAGGACCCTGGCAGGGGTGTGTGGGGTCTCACAGTGTGTCAGGACCCTGTCAAGGGTGTGTGGGGTCTCACAGTGTGTCAGGACCCTGCCAAAGGTCTGTGGGGTCTCACAGTGTGTCAGGAGCCTGTCAGGGGTGTGTGGGGTCTCACAGTGTGTCAGGACCCTGTCAGGGGTGTGTGGAGTCTCACAGTGTGTCAGGACCCTGTCAGGTGTGTGTGGGGTCTCACAGTGTGTCAGGAACCTGTCAGGGTTGTGTGGGGTGTCACAGTGTGTCAAGACCCTGCCTGGGTTGTGTGGGGTCTCTGGGTTTGTCAATTGATAATAGACGATAGGTGCAGGTGTAGGCAATTCAGCCTTTTGAGCCAGCACCGCCATTCAATGTGATCATGGCTGATCATCCACAATCAGTACCCTGTTCCTGCCTTCTCCGCTTATCCCTTGACCCCGCAATCTTTAAGAGCTCTATCTAACTCTTTCTTGAAAGCATCCAGAGAATTGGTCTCCACTGCCTTCTGAAGCAGAGCATTCCATAGATCCACAACTCTCTGGGTGAAAACGTTTTTCCTCAACTCTGTTTCAAATGGCCTACACCTTATTGTTAGCTGTGGCCTCTTGCTCTGGACTCCCTCAACATCGGGAATGTTTCCTGTCTTTAGCGTGTCGTATCCCTTAAAAATCTTATATATTCCAATCAAATCCCCTCGCATCCTTCTAAATTCCAGTGTATCAGGACCCTATCAGGTGTGTGTCGGATGTAATTGTGTATCAGGAACCTCTCGGGGAAGTGTCACGTCTGACAGTGTATCAGGAACCTCTCAGGGTTATGTGGCATCTCACTGTGTGTCAGGATGATGTCAGGGGTGTGTAGTGACTCGTAGTGTGTCAGTAACCTGTAAGGATGTGTGGGGTCTCACAGTGTATCAGGACCCTGTCAGTGGTGCGTGCGGTCTAACAGTGTGTCAGGATGATGTCAGGGGTGTGTAGAGACTCGTAGTGTGTCAGGAACCGGTAAGGGTGTGTGGGGTCTCACAGTGCATCGGTAACCAGTCAGTCTGTTGGATCTCACAGATTGTCAGGATCCTGTCAGGGCTGTGTAGAGTCTGAAACTGTGTCTGGAACCTTTGAGACGTTTGTGAAATCACACAGTTTTTCAGGACCGTGTCAGGGGTGTATGGGGTATCACAGTCTGTCATGACCCTGTGAGGGGTGTGTGGAGTCTCACAGTGTGTCAGGACCCTCTCAGGGGTGTGTGGGATCTCACAGTGTGTTAAGACCCTGTCAGTGGTATGTGGGGTCTCACAGTGTGTCAGGTCCCTGCAAAGCGTGTGTGGGGTCTCACAGTCTATCAGGACCCTGTCAGGGGTGTGTGGGGTCTCACAGTGTTTCAGGACCATGTCATGGGTGTCTGGGGTCTCCCAGTGTGTCAGGAACCTGTCAGGGGTGTGTGGGGTTTCACAGTGTGTCAATAGATAATAGGCAATACGTGCAGGAGTAGGCCATTTGGCCCTTCGAGCCAGCACCGCCATCCAATGTGATCATGGCTGATCGTCCACAATCAGTACCCCGTTCCTGCCTTCTTCCCATATCCCTCGTCTCCGCTATCCTTAAGAGCTCTATCTAACTCTTTCTTGAAAGCATCCAGAGAATTGGTCTCCACTGCCTTCTGAAGCAGAGCATTCCATAGATCCACAACTCTCTGGGTGATAAAGTTTTTCCTGAACTCCGTTCTAAATGGCCTACTCCTTATTGTTAAAGTGTGGCCTCTGTTTCTGGGCTCCCCCAACATTGGGAACATGTTTCCTGCCTCTAGCGTGTCGAATCCCTTAATTATTATATATGTTTCAATCAGATCCCCTCTCATCCTTCTAAATTCCAGTGAATCAGGACCCTGTCAGGGTGTCTGGTGTCTCACAGTGTGTTAGAACACTGTCAGGGTGTGTGTGGGTTCTCACAGAGTGTCAGGATCCTATCAGGAGTGTGTGGGATCTCAGAGTTTGTCAGGGACCTGCCCGGGTTATGTGGGGTCTCGCAGTGTGTTAGAACCTGTCGGGTGTGTGGGGTCTCAGAGTGTGTCAGGACCCTGTCAGGTATGTGTGGGGTCTCGCAGTATGTCAGAACCTGTCAGGGGTGTGTTGGGTCTGACAGTTTGTCAGGACACTGTCAGGGGTGTGTGTGGTCTAACAGTGTGTCAGGACACTGTCAGGAGTGTGTGGGTTCTCACAGTGTGTCAGTGTCAGTGGTGGAGGCTAAAACATTAGGGGTATTTAAGAGCCTCTTGTACAGGCACATGGATGAAAGAAAAATGCAGGGTTTTTGGGTAGTGTGGGTTTAGTACTTTTTTTAAGGATATATGGGTCAGCACAACAGGGAGGGCTGAAGGGCCTGTACTGTGCTGTAGTGTTGAATATTCTATGTTCTATGGTGTGTGGGGTCTCACAGTGTGTCAGGAACCTGTCTGGGGTGTGTGGGTTGTCACAGTGTGTCAAGACCCTGCCTGGGTTGTGTGGGGTCACTGGGTTTGTCAATTGATAATAGACGATAGGTGCAGGTGTAGGCAATTCAGCCTTTTGAGCCAGCACCGCCATTCAATGTGATCACGGCTGATCATCCACAAACAGTACCCCGTTCCTGCCTTCTCCCCATACCCCTTGACTCCGCAATCTTTAAGAGCTCTATCTAACTCTTTCTTGAAAGCATCCAGAGAATTGGTCTCCACTGCCTTCTGAAGCAGAGCATTCCATAGATCCACAACTCTCTGGGTGAAAACGTTTTTCCTCAACTCTGTTTCAAATGGCCTACACCTTATTGTTAGCTGTGGCCTCTTGTTCTGGACTCCCTCAATATCGGGAATGTTTCCTTTCTTTAGCGTGTCCAATCCCTTAAAAATCTTGTATATTCCAATCAGATCCCCTCGCATCCTTCTAAATTCCAGTGTATCAGGACCCTATCAGTTGTGTGTCGGATGTAATTGTGTATCAGGAACCTCTCGGGGAAGTGTCACGTCTGACAGTGTATCAGGAACCTCTCAGGGTTATGTGGCATCTCACAGTGTGTCAGGACGATGTCAGAGGTGTGTGGAGTCTTGTAGTGTGTCAGGACCCTGTCAGGGGTGTGTGCGGTCTCACTGTGTGTCAGGATGATGTCAGGGGTGTGTAGTGACTCGTAGTGTGTCAGTAACCTGTAAGGATGTGTGGGGTCTCACAGTGTATCAGGACCCTGTCAGTGGTGCGTGCGGTCTAACAGTGTGTCAGGATGATGTCAGGGGTGTGTAGAGACTCGTAGTGTGTCAGGAACCGGTAAGGATGTGTGGGGTCTCACAGTGCATCGGTAACCAGTCAGTCTTTGGGATCTCACAGATTGTCAGGATTCTGTCAGGGCTGTGTAGAGTCTGACACTGTGTCTGGAACCTTTGAGACGTTTGTGAAATCACACAGTTTTTCAGGACCGTGTCAGGGGTGTATGGGGTATCACAGTCTGTCATG
The DNA here is from genome assembly GCF_048418815.1 of Hemitrygon akajei. Classification (NCBI taxonomy): domain Eukaryota; kingdom Metazoa; phylum Chordata; class Chondrichthyes; order Myliobatiformes; family Dasyatidae; genus Hemitrygon; species Hemitrygon akajei. The sequence continues at coordinate 2,733,936 of NW_027331978.1, read as the reverse complement.
ACCCTGTGAGGGGTGTGTGGAGTCTCACAGTGTGTCAGGACCCTCTCAGGGGTGTGTGGGATCTCACAGTGTGTTAAGACCCTGTCAGTGGTATGTGGGGTCTCACAGTGTGTCAGGTCCCTGCAAAGCGTGTGTGGGGTCTCACAGTCTATCAGGACCCTGTCAGGGGTGTATGGGGTATCACAGTCTGTCATGACCCTGTGAGGGGTGTGTGGAGTCTCACAGTGTGTCAGGACCCTCTCAGGGGTGTGTGGGGATTCACAGTGTGTCAATAGATAATAGGCAATACGTGCAGGAGTAGGCCATTTGGCCCTTCGAGCCAGCACCGCCATCCAATGTGATCATGGCTGATCATCCACAATCAGTACCCCGTTCCTGCCTTCTTCCCATATCCCTCGTCTCCGCTATCCTTAAGAGCTCTATCTAACTCTTTCTTGAAAGCATCCAGAGAATTGGTCTCCACTGCCTTCTGAAGCAGAGCATTCCATAGATCCACAACTCTCTGGGTGATAAAGTTTTTCCTGAACTCCGTTCTAAATGGCCTACTCCTTATTGTTAAAGTGTGGCCTCTGTTTCTGGGCTCCCCCAACATTGGGAACATGTTTCCTGCCTCTAGCGTGTCGAATCCCTTAATTATTATATATGTTTCAATCAGATCCCCTCTCATCCTTCTAAATTCCAGTGAATCAGGACCCTGTCAGGGTGTCTGGTGTCTCACAGTGTGTTAGAACACTGTCAGGGTGTGTGTGGGTTCTCACAGAGTGTCAGGATCCTATCAGGAGTGTGTGGGATCTCAGAGTTTGTCAGGGACCTGCCCGGGTTATGTGGGGTCTCGCAGTGTGTTAGAACCTGTCGGGTGTGTGGGGTCTCAGAGTGTGTCAGGACCCTGTCAGGTATGTGTGGGGTCTCGCAGTATGTCAGAACCTGTCAGGGGTGTGTTGGGTCTGACAGTTTGTCAGGACACTGTCAGGGGTGTGTGTGGTCTAACAGTGTGTCAGGACACTGTCAGGAGTGTGTGGGTTCTCACAGTGTGTCAGTGTCAGTGGTGGAGGCTAAAACATTAGGGGTATTTAAGAGCCTCTTGTACAGGCACATGGATGAAAGAAAAATGCAGGGTTTTTGGGTAGTGTGGGTTTAGTACTTTTTTTAAGGATATATGGGTCAGCACAACAGGGAGGGCTGAAGGGCCTGTACTGTGCTGTAGTGTTGAATATTCTATGTTCTATGGTGTGTGGGGTCTCACAGTGTGTCAGGAACCTGTCTGGGGTGTGTGGGTTGTCACAGTGTGTCAAGACCCTGCCTGGGTTGTGTGGGGTCACTGGGTTTGTCAATTGATAATAGACGATAGGTGCAGGTGTAGGCAATTCAGCCTTTTGAGCCAGCACCGCCATTCAATGTGATCACGGCTGATCATCCACAAACAGTACCCCGTTCCTGCCTTCTCCCCATACCCCTTGACTCCGCAATCTTTAAGAGCTCTATCTAACTCTTTCTTGAAAGCATCCAGAGAATTGGTCTCCACTGCCTTCTGAAGCAGAGCATTCCACAGATCCACAACTCTCTGGGTGAAAACGTTTTTCCTCAACTCTGTTTCAAATGGCCTACACCTTATTGTTAGCTGTGGCCTCTTGTTCTGGACTCCCTCAATATCGGGAATGTTTCCTTTCTTTAGCGTGTCCAATCCCTTAAAAATCTTGTATATTCCAATCAGATCCCCTCGCATCCTTCTAAATTCCAGTGTATCAGGACCCTATCAGTTGTGTGTCGGATGTAATTGTGTATCAGGAACCTCTCGGGGAAGTGTCACGTCTGACAGTGTATCAGGAACCTCTCAGGGTTATGTGGCATCTCACAGTGTGTCAGGACGATGTCAGAGGTGTGTGGAGTCTTGTAGTGTGTCAGGACCCTGTCAGGGGTGTGTGCGGTCTCACTGTGTGTCAGGATGATGTCAGGGGTGTGTAGTGACTCGTAGTGTGTCAGTAACCTGTAAGGATGTGTGGGGTCTCACAGTGTATCAGGACCCTGTCAGTGGTGCGTGCGGTCTAACAGTGTGTCAGGATGATGTCAGGGGTGTGTAGAGACTCGTAGTGTGTCAGGAACCGGTAAGGATGTGTGGGGTCTCACAGTGCATCGGTAACCAGTCAGTCTTTGGGATCTCACAGATTGTCAGGATTCTGTCAGGGCTGTGTAGAGTCTGACACTGTGTCTGGAACCTTTGAGACGTTTGTGAAATCACACAGTTTTTCAGGACCGTGTCAGGGGTGTATGGGGTATCACAGTCTGTCATGACCCTGTGAGGGGTGTGTGGAGTCTCACAGTGTGTCAGGACCCTCTCAGGGGTGTGTGGGATCTCACAGTGTGTTAAGACCCTGTCAGTGGTATGTGGGGTCTCACAGTGTGTCAGGTCCCTGCAAAGCGTGTGTGGGGTCTCACAGTCTATCAGGACCCTGTCAGGGGTGTATGGGGTATCACAGTCTGTCATGACCCTGTGAGGGGTGTGTGGAGTCTCACAGTGTGTCAGGACCCTCTCAGGGGTGTGTGGGGATTCACAGTGTGTCAATAGATAATAGGCAATACGTGCAGGAGTAGGCCATTTGGCCCTTCGAGCCAGCACCGCCATCCAATGTGATCATGGCTGATCATCCACAATCAGTACCCCGTTCCTGCCTTCTTCCCATATCCCTCGTCTCCGCTATCCTTAAGAGCTCTATCTAACTCTTTCTTGAAAGCATCCAGAGAATTGGTCTCCACTGCCTTCTGAAGCAGAGCATTCCATAGATCCACAACTCTCTGGGTGATAAAGTTTTTCCTGAACTCCGTTCTAAATGGCCTACTCCTTATTGTTAAAGTGTGGCCTCTGTTTCTGGGCTCCCCCAACATTGGGAACATGTTTCCTGCCTCTAGCGTGTCGAATCCCTTAATTATTATATATGTTTCAATCAGATCCCCTCTCATCCTTCTAAATTCCAGTGAATCAGGACCCTGTCAGGGTGTCTGGTGTCTCACAGTGTGTTAGAACACTGTCAGGGTGTGTGTGGGTTCTCACAGAGTGTCCGGATCCTATCAGGAGTGTGTGGGATCTCAGAGTTTGTCAGGGACCTGCCCGGGTTATGTGGGGTCTCGCAGTGTGTTAGAACCTGTCGGGTGTGTGGGGTCTCAGAGTGTGTCAGGACCCTGTCAGGTATGTGTGGGGTCTCGCAGTATGTCAGAACCTGTCAGGGGTGTGTTGGGTCTGACAGTTTGTCAGGACACTGTCAGGGGTGTGTGTGGTCTAACAGTGTGTCAGGACACTGTCAGGAGTGTGTGGGTTCTCACAGTGTGTCAGTGTCAGTGGTGGAGGCTAAAACATTAGGGGTATTTAAGAGCCTCTTGCACAGGCACATGGATGAAAGAAAAATGCAGGGTTTTTGGTTAGTGTGGGTTTAGTACTTTTTTTAAGGATATATGGGTCAGCACAACAGGGAGGGCTGAAGGGCCTGTACTGTGCTGTAGTGTTGAATGGTTCTATGTTCTATGGTGTGTGGGGTCTCACAGTGTGTCAGGACCCTGCCAGAAGTGTTTGGGGTCTCAGTGTGTCAGGACCCTGCCGGTGTGCGTGGGGCCTTAGTGTGTCAGGAGACTGTCAGGGGTGTGTGGGGTCTCACAGTGTGTTAGGAACCTGCCAGGGTTGTGAGGGGTCTCACAATGTGTCAGGACCTGTCAGGGAGTGTGTGTGCTCTCCACACAACTTAATCGGGTGAAACGGGGAGCGTAGGAAAACATTTATTGTTGAAATGTTTACTTTGGAGAATGTGACAGTGGGAGAAATAATTTTCCTCAATAATCAGGGATAGAGTCTGTTCTGTATTCAGAAATAAATGTGGGAATGTCACAGCCATGACTGTTCCCTCGGCAAACAGCATGAAGAACAGTGAAGAATAAGTTTACAGGGAGATTGTCGAGAATTACCAAATCCTTAGTGCAGGGAATCGGAGGGGTTTTTTTGTCTGAATGTGGACTGGAAAAGCAGTAACACAGGTGACAGAAATGTGAGCAGTTTGAAAAATTCTTTTGATACCTTTTGAAAATTAACATTTTTGGCCAAAGAGGAGTGATCCCTTTCAGCAAACTCACCAATTCTCTACGTGCTTCCTCATACTGTCCTGTGAAAACTCTCCCTCCAGCAAACATTTTTCCCTGTGTCTCACTGCGCTGTGACACGGTGGAACATTTACCTGATCAAATCCCCGTGGCTCAACAACAACATGGCCCCACACAACATCAACCTTTGATGGAAACAGCGGTTTCTTCTCTTACCTTTCAGCTCACTGGGAATCTCCGGTACGGGTCGATGGACCGGAACACAACCTGTTCAAATTTAAACAATTTGACACGTTTCAATTCCTCAAATTATAAGTGCGTAATGTTTGATTCCAAAATTAAATTAATCTCTGATACTATCTCACCATGTTCCTGTATTTCTTTCAGTATTTTGTCCAACTTTGGGACACCAATCCGCATTTTCACAAAGGTTTCCCACATCACCCGCCGGGCGCGGGACCCTTTCTCCATCACCAGGCTCAGGAGGAGTTTAGAACTGTCCGCCCGCTCTCCCTTATCAGCGAGATCAGAGATTTTCTGTGAAGAGTAACGGTGAACATATTGGGGACTGACAAATTCACACAGAGAGTGAGAAGTAAATGATGTGCTCTGTAACGGAATCACACTGAGCAGTCACCCGGACGGGTGCTGATTCTGTCTGGACATGGACTGTACATTCTGAGGGCAGAGTACACGGCGGGACATTCACCGTGAACCTGGTCCACCAGTCAATGAGATCCTGGCTGGTCTGTGACCGCTTCATTGACGTGGCTCCAAATCCATAAATAATCCCTCACCGGATTTGACCGTGTAAAACAAAATCAGAAAATAGTGGTCACAGATGAAGAAACAAGTCAATAGACAATAGACAATAGACAATAGGTGCAGAAGTAGACCATTCGGCCCTTCGAGCCAGCACCGTCATTTTGAGATCATGGCTGATCAATTCCTATCAATACCCGGTTCCTGCCTTGTCCCCATATCCCTTGATTCACCTATCCATAAGATACCTATCTAGCTCCTTTTTGAAAGCATCCAGAGAATTGGCCTCCACTACCTTCCGAGGCAGTGCATTCCAGACCCCCACAACTCTCTGGGAGAAGAAGCTTTTCCTTAACTCTGTCCTAAATGACCTACCCCTTATTCTCAAACCATGCCCTCTGTGTGGTGAACTACATATACCTGTCTGGACTGCTCCTGTTGCTCCTCCCACAGACCCCTGCTGACTGCTTCTGTGGCTCCTCCCACAGACTCCTGTATAAAGGCGATTGAAGCCTGATGCCCGGCCTCATTCTCCAGGATGTAGTGTTGTTCATTCTTCCAGTCAATAAAAGCCGATACCTCGCTTCTTACGTCTCGGAGTGAGTTAGTGATGGTGCATCACTCTGGTACTGGACTCTCCTAGCATCTGGAACATATTTCCTGCCTCTATCTTGTCCAATCCCTTAATAATCTTATATGTTTCAATCAGATCCCCTCTCAATCTCTTTAATTCCAGCGTGTTCAAGCCCAGTCTCTCTAACCTCTCTGCGTAAGACAGTCCAGACATCCCAGGAATTAAACTCGTGAATCTACGCTGCACTTCCTCTACAGCCAGGATGTCCTTCCTTAACCCTGGAGACCAAAACTGTACACAATACTCCAGGTGTGGTCTCACCAGGGCTCTGTACAAATGCAAGAGGATTTCCTTGCTCTTGTACTCAATTCCCTTTGTAATAAAGGCCAACATTCCATTAGCCTTCTTCACTGCAGGCTGCACTTGCACATTCACCTTCAGTGACTGATGAACAAGGACTCCGAGATCTCTTTGTATTACTCCCTTACCCAACTCTACACTGTTCAGATAATAATCTGCCTTCCTGTTCTTACTCCCAAAGTGGATAACCTCACACTTATTCACATTAAACACCATCTCCCAAGTATTTGTCCACTCACCCAGCCTATCCAAGTCACCCTGAATTCTCCTAACATCCTCATCACATGTCACACTGCCACCCAGCTTAGTATCATCAGCAAATTTGCTGATGTTATTTTCTATGCCTTCATCCAAATCGTTAACGTAAATGGTAAACAGCTGTGGTCCCAATACCAAGCCCTGTGGCACCCCACTAGTCACCACCTGCCATTCTGAGAAACATCCATTCACCGCTACCCTTTGCTTTCTATCTGCCAACCAGTTTTCTATCCATGTCAATGCCTTCCCCCCGATGCCCTGAGCTTTGGCTTTACCCACCAATCTTCTATGTGGAACCTTAACAAATGCCTTCTGAAAATCGAGGTGCATTACATCCACTGGATCTCCCCCGTCTAACTTCCTGGTTACATCCTCGAAAAACTCCAACAGATTAGTCAAGCATGATTTAAGCTTGGTAAATCCATGCTGGCTCGGCCCAATCCTATCACTGCTATCTAGATATGCCACTATTTCATCCTTAATAATGGACTCTAGCATCTTTCCCACCACCGATGTCAAGCTGACAGGTCGATAGTTCTCTGTTTTCTCCCTCCCTCCTTTCTTAAAAAATGGGATAACATTATCCATTCTCCAATCCTCAGGAACTCATCCTGAATCTAAGGAACATTGGAAAATGATTACCAATGCATCCGCAATTTCCAGGGCCACTTCCTTTAGTACCCTAGGGTGCAGACCATCTGGACCTGGGGATTTGTCAGCCTTCAGTCCCATCAGTCTTCACATTACTGTTTCCTTCCGAATGTCAATCTGTTTCATTTCCTCTGTTACCCTATGTCCTTGGCCTATCCATACATGATAGGAGATGGTGGTGGACTTTAGGAGATCTAGGCCTCATATGGAGCCAGTGATCATTAATGGAGAATGTGTGGAGCAGGTTAAGACCTACAAGTATCTGAGAGTACAGTTAGACGAGAAGCTAGACTGGACTGCCAACACAGATGCCTTGTGCAGGAAGGCACAGAGTCGACTGTACTTCCTTAGAAGGTTGGCGTCATTCAATGTCTGTAGTGAGATGCTGAAGATGTTCTATAGGTCAGTTGTGGAGAGCGCCCTCTTCTTTGTGGTGGCGTGTTGGGGAGGCAGCATTAAGAAGAGGGACGCCTCACGTCTTAATAAGCTGGTAAGGAAGGCGGGATCTGTCGTGGGCAAAGTACTGGAGAGTTTAACATCGGTAGCTGAGCGAAGGGCGCTGAGTAGGCTACGGTCAATTATGGAAAACCCTGAACATCCTCTACATAGCACCATCCAGAGACAGAGAAGCAGTTTCAGCGACAGGTTGCTATCGATGCAATGCTCCTCAGACAGGATGAAGAGGTCAATACTCCCCAATGCCATTAGGCTTTACAATTCAACTGCCAGGAGTAAGATATGTTAAAGTGCCGGGGTTGATTGTATTTAATGTATTTAAGTAAACTACTTAAGAACTTTTTAAAAGCTATTATTAATGCTTTTTGAGAGAGTGATTTTGATGCATATCATATTTTTACTGAGTTAAGTATTGTATGTAATTAGTTTTGCTACAACAAGTGTATGGGACATTGGAAAAAATGTTGAATTTCCCCATGGGGATGAATAAAGTATCTAACTATCTACATCTGGGAGATTGCTTGTGTCTTCCTTAGTGAAAACAGATCTAAAGTAGTCATTAAATTCTTCTGCCATTTCTCTGTTTCCCATAACAATTTCACCGAATTCATTCTTCAAGGGCCCAACATTGTTCTTAACTATCTTCTTTCTCTTCACATACCTAAGAAAGCTTTTGCTATCTTCCTTTATATTCCTGGCTAGCTTGCATTCGTACCTCATTTTTCTCCCCGTATTGTCTTTTTTAGTTAAGTTCTGTTGTTCCTTAAAAACTTCCCAATCATCTGTCCTCCCACTCACCTTAGCTCTGTCATATTTCCTTTTTTTTTTAATGCTATGCAATCTCTGACTTCCTTTGTCAACCACTGAGTCCCCTTTCCCCTCTTTGAATCCTTCCTTCTCTGGGGGATGAACTGATTTTGCACCTTGTGCATTATTCCCAAGAATACCTGCCATTGCTGTTCCACTGTCTTTTCTGCTAGGCTATCCGTCCAGTCAACTTTGGCCAGCTCCTCCCTCATGGCTCCATAGTTTCCCCGGTTCATCTGCAACACTGACACCTCTGAGCTGCCCTTATCCTTCTCAAATTGCAGATAAAAGCTTATCATATTGTGATCACTACCTCCTAATGGCTCCTTTACTGCGAGATCGCTTATCAAATCCTGTTCATTGCATAACAGTAAATCCAGAATTGTCTTGTCCCTGGTCGGCTCTCGTACAAGTTGTTCCAAGAATGCATCCCGTAGGCACTCTACAAACTCCCTATCCTGTGGTCCAGCACCAACCTGATTCTCCCAGTTCACCTGCATGTTGAAATCCCCCATAACTACAGCGACATTACCTTTGCCACATGCCAATGTTAACTCCCTGTTCAATTTGCACCCAATATCCATGCTACTGTTTGGTGGCCTGTAGACAACACCCATTTCGGTCCATTTGCCCTTACTGTCCCTCAGTTCTATCCACACAGACTCTACTTCTCCTGACCCTATGTCCCCCCCTTGCAAAGGACTGAATCTCATTTTCACCAACAGGGCCACCCCACCCCCTCTGCCCACATTTCTGTCCCTACGATAGCACGTATACCCTTGTACATTCATTTCCCAGGTCTGATCTCCCTGTAGCCATGTCTCCGTTATCCCAACAACATCATAGTTACCCATTCGCACCTGGGCTTCAAGCTCATCCGCCTTATTCCTGACACTTCGTGCAGTCAGGAGGGTTTTTATTACAGAGTGAGCAGTCTCGGAGAAGTTGCAGAAAAGATAATGTGATTCATCTCCTCAGTCCGCCAGTGTCCAACATGACAGTGGATTACCGGCTGACACCTGATGCCTTTCCTTTGCCTTTTCCAGTGGAGGTTTATTCAGTGATTACACATTTCAACATGGCAGTATTCCCCGATCCACACTGTTTGCAATTACAGATATTAACGGAATCATCTCCATCCAGAACAGAACACACTCGAGCTCCTGTGGCATCCACTGATGATGCCCCGGTTCTCACTGACATCCTGCCGTCATGCTGCACGGTCTTTTCAAAATGAAAATTCCGACCATATTTCCATTTAAACTTCTTTATTGCAACCTCATACAATAGTTACCTGCTCCCCTCGCTCTGAGCATTGAGCCGCCATTGGAGTGTTTACACCTCTTTCAATCATTCCTTCAGATTCACAGTTTTAAGAATTATATATATTTATTTCTGATTTGTTTTCATGCTTTATTATCCGATGAGTGAGAGTCCCGACACCCATCAGTCCTGTGATGTGTGAAAATTCAAACCCATTCTCCCTCCCACTCACCCGATGTTCCTCTCCGCTGAACTGATACTCGGCCGTTAACGCCAGGCTCACTCCGTGCACCCCTCCTTCCATCGCCTGCTCCAGCCTGTCCCGGTAAAAGTCTGTTAACTGCAGCAGCTGGAAATCATTCCAGCTTGCCAAGAGCGCGGTGATCGCTGAGCTCGGACCTGTGAAGCAAAACAGTGAAAATGAAATAAATTACTGACCCATATTGGACAGTAACTTTCTCTCTGGAACCTAAAGATCCCCAAACACAGACCGAAATATATATATATGGGGTGGGGTTGAGTGTGAAGGAACGGGCTTGGACTGAAGGTTGGGGGTGCCGGGGGTGTAGGAGGGGTATACCTCCATCTGTTGAAGGCTGCTTTGTCCCTGGGAATATACCTCTCTGTTTTGGAAAGGACTCTGCTTATTGCTGAGAATATAGTAGCCATCACCATCACTCTCCTGGTACTGCCCATCACCACCGCTTGGCTCTGGGTTACTGTCAGCCTGCCTGGTCAACACTTTCCTCAGCAAATCTCTGGTGTTTCTCACAAAATGCTGGAGGTGCTCAGCAGGTCAGGCAGCATCTATGGAGGAGAATAAACAATCAACGTTTCGGACCAAGGCCCTTCATCGGACTGGAAATGAGGGGACAGAAATTCCAGATATTTCCACATTACTTTCTATTCCTTGTTGTCCTGATCTGAAACGTCGACTGTTTATTCCTCTCCATGGATGCTGCCTGATCTGCTGAGTTCTGCCAATCTGTTGTGTGTCTTTGTGTTGCGCAGAACTTGCAGCATCTGCAGAATGTCTTGTCTTCCGGAGTAACTCGCTATTTTAATGTGCATCACAATCTGTTAGAGGAGCAGGAGCAGACGGTAATTGTACTCCTTCCACGTGTGACTGTTTCCCCCAGAGATGTCAACTCTCTCTCTCTCATCTCTCTGCTCAGTTTTCAAAAATACTTTGTGAATTGCCTATATTCAATTAAACACAGACGCAGAATCCGCAGCGTATTTATAAATTTAAATAATTCGCCAACATACCCGTGTCCTTTCCCGATGTTGACGTCATTGGAGCTCCTCCACTGCTCGAACCTTGACCCATTTTGGGGACAGGTGTGATCAGTTTTTACTGTTCTGTAACAAAACAAAACAACAACAGGAGGGTCAGACATTAATTAAAGGAGAATACTGTTTTGTTTTTAAATGGAGGCAAACACTTCCAAACATCTTGGGCCGATCCACTGAAGCCTTGACATGGCCTGATCCACCTGTGCCCATCCACCCACAGTCACACAATGTCCATTTCCGATCTCTCCATGGATTGTGCACTGGACCAGAATTCTCCAGGGTATCTACTCTCTGTATTGCAGGCAATTCCCTTTTAGGAACCAATCTTGTGTCCTGGACCAAGAATGTTGCGTCTACAGAATGCCGAGGCAGATTGAGCAGACAGCGCCCACTGCCATGGTCCTCCTACCACTGGTGGCGCTATGGTGAGTAATGGACAAGTGTTACAGCAGTGTGGGCTGAATCATTTCTGCTGATGATGAGACTTCTATTCCTCTCGTCACTGGATTATACAGATTTCTCGGTCAGACCTGATTCTCACCGTCCCCTTTCAGGTTATCATTGCCTGGCCTTGACACCTACGGCAATATATGATTTGAGTCTATAGAGAGACACTCTGACATCCTGAACAATGCAATATCACCTATAGCATCGTGACATCTTGTCCTGAACCACTATAGTTTTTCCGGTAGGACTTTAAGACCATTATTAGCATCAAAACTCGGTTAAGATTTCTTTGAGCCTATCACCTGGCTATTATCAGATAGTTAGTTATATGACACCTTGTTAAACACAATGTCGACATGCCATACATCCAAAACAACAAGTTGGGAAAAATCATTAACATAAATAAAATAAGATGCTGGAGTTATTCAACAAGACAGAGAGTATGTTAATATTTCGGGTAGAAGACCCTGTATCAGAGCTGAGCCTGTGTGTAGGAGCCATCTATCTGTTCTCTATCAGCATTGCATCCTGCGTTGTGTATTTATGATGTTTTTTATGGTAACTAGTTGCATCAGTGGGGGTGTGGTACACGCAAAGGGAGTCAGTTATATATTTGTGCTTTGTTCCATGCAGTACACAGCCCTAATGCCCTTCCTTCAGACAACATTGGTGGCGTGAAGAGGGGAGACTTGCAGCTCGGGCTACTGCCGATCTTCCATAAGAAAAATACCTTGCCCAGGCTTGCGCCCTGGAAACTTTCCAAGGTGCAAATCCATGTCTATCGAGACTAACAGAGGCCGAGTACACTACACAGCTGGGGACTGACGGATGTCATATATTTTGTTATTATCCACTCAGATACGCTGAACTTAAACTTGGGTACAGATCAGTTTCATCGCTTCAAGATTGTATGATTACTGTTTGCCAATAAAGGATCGAATACTTATCACTGACATTTGTAACAATCATTATTGGATTTGAGGGCACGTCGTGCAAGTAGAACAAACCTGTGGGGGGGTCGCCAGCAATGGCAAATTAACTTGGTTACATTTCACCGCTACATTGTCAACAGATGTTTCTCAACCTGCTGATCATTTGAATATTCTGAGATGCTGAGTATTTTGCTTCAGTTTTCACCAGTGAAAAGGACCTTGGCAATTGTGGGGATGACTTACAGCAGACTGATACACATGAATCTATGGACTTTAAGAAAGAGCATGCACTGGATCTTTTGAGAGGTTTTAAGTTAGATAAGTTGCCGGGACTGAACGAGATATACCCCATGCTACTGTATGAATCGAGGGAGGAGATTGCTAATCCCCTGACGATGATCTTTACATCATCAATTATGTGGGGAGAAGTACCAGAGGATTGGAAGTTTGCAAATGTTGTTCCCTTGTTTAAGAAAGGGAGTAGATAACTCAGGAAATTATAGACTAGTAAGCAGTTGGAGAGACATAATCTGATTAGGGATAGTCAGCACGGCTTTGCCAAAGTCAGGTCACGCCTTATGAACCTGATGAATTCTTTGAGGATGTAACAAAACACATTGATGAAGGTAGAGCAGTGGAAGTACTGTATATGGATTTCAGTAAGAGGTTAGCTAAGGTTCCCCATGGAAAGCTCATTCAGAAACTAATGAGGGATGGGATCCAAGGAGACCTTGCTTTGTGGATCCAGAATTGGCATGCCCACAGGAGGCAAAGGGCGGTTGTTGATATTTCGTATTCTGCATGGATGATGATGGCCGATAGTGTTTCTTTGGTTCTGTTCTGGGATCCCTTCTCTTTGTGATTTTTACAAATGACCCGGATGAGAAAGTTGAAGGATGGGTTAGTAAGTTTGCTGAAGACACAAATGTTGGGAGTGTTGTGGATCGTCTGCAGGGTTGTCAGATGTTACAGTGCAACATCGGTAGGGTGCAGAACTGGGCAGAGAAGTGGCAGATGGAGTTCAATACTGATCAGCGTGAAGCGGTTCATTTCGGTCAAATTTCAAGATAATATATTAATGGTAATACTCTTGTCAATCTGGAGGGTCAGTGAGATCTTGGGGCTAGTGTCGATAGAACACTCAAAGCTGCTGCACAAGTTGACAGTGTTGATAAGAAAGCTTATGGTGTGTTGACATTTATCAGCCACGGAATTGAGTTCAAGAGCGTGAGGTAATGTTACAGATATATAAGACCTTGATTAGAACCCGCTTGGAAGTACTGTGTTCAGCTCTGGCCACCTCACTACAGGAAACGATATGACTGCTATAGAGGGAGCACAGAGGAGATTTACAAGGACTTGCTTTGGATCCAGAATAACAATTATTTTATTCTTCTTTACACTTGTAAACAATCTTGAATCTTGAACCCTGGGGATAATACCACGACCAACCACATTATCTATGCTCCCACTTGATTTCATAAACTCCTACAATGTCACCCTCATTCTCCTCTGGAATAAAGATCCAACTCGGCCAACCACTTCCTATGACTCGGCCCTCTAATCCAGGCAACATCTTCAGCAATCTCGTCTGCACCCTATCCAACTTGATAGTATCTTTCCTACAGCAGGGTCAACACAACTGTACAGAATACTCTGTGTAGCCACACCAACAATATAATGCCCATAATCCAGCACTCAGTGCCCTATCTGATGAAGGCCAGCATAATTAAATCCTTCTTTTCCTCCCTCTATATTTGCCCGTCCACTTTCAGTGACTGTACTCTTGTACTCCCAGGTCGCTCTGTTCCACAACACTTGGTGCCCTCCCATTCACTACACCAGTCCCACCTAGTTTGACTGTCCAAAATGCACCGTCGCTCACCTGTCCAAGTTGAAAACCATTTGGCATTACTCAGCCCATCTCCATAACTGACTAAGATGTTTTTGAAATTCATTGTCACCTGTTGCCTTATAAGCCAGTCTCCCGAATTTAGTCTCCCTGTATGCACATGAATGTGTCGCCACCCACAGCTCTAATCTGCTAATTAAGTTTGTCGACGACACCACATAGATTGGCCTCTTCTCAAGCAATAACGAGGTGGCCTACAGGGAAGAGGTCATCTCTCTGACACAGCAGTGGCAAAGTAACAACCTTCCTCTCAATGTCACAAAAACAAAGGAGCTGGTTGTGGACTACAGAGGAATGGGGACAGGCTAATCCTTATTGACATCAATGGATCTGGGGTTGAGAGGGTGAACAGCTTTAAGTTCCTCGGCATCCACATCACCGAGGATCTCACGTGGTCTGTTCACACCAGCTGTGCGGTCAAAAAGGCACAAAAACACATCTTTCACCTCAGACGGTTGAGGAAGTTCGGTATCGGCCCCCAAATCCTAAGAACTTTCTACAGGGGCACAATTGAGAGCATCCTGACTGGCTGCATCACTATCTGGTATGGGAACTTTACTTCCTTCAATTGCAGGACTCTGCAGAGATTGGTGCGGACAGCCCGGCGTATCTGTAGTTGTGAACTTCCCATGATTCAGGACATTTACAAGGACAGGTGTGTAAAAAGGGCCCGAAGGATCATTGGGGACCAGAGTCACCTCAACCACAATCTATTCCAGCTGTTACCATCCGGGAAACGGTACCGCAGCATAAAAGCCAGGACCAACAAGCTCCGGAACAGCTTCTTCCACCAGGCCATCAGACTAGTTAACTCACGCTCAATTGAGTGTACTCTATATAATATGGACTGTTCAATATATTATAATTTATTATAATTTACTTACACTGCACATTGCACATTTTGACCGAGACGTAACGTAAAGATTTTTACTCCACATGTATGTGAAGGATTTAAGAAATGAATTCAATTTAATTCAATTCAAACGTGCTCATCGTGCCATGTACATTCATACACAAATCAATGGCATGAATAGTGAATTACAGAGGTCTCGACACTGACACACACATCCCACTCGTCACAGGCCTCCATTCGCTAAAACCATTTTCGATCATCTCCCCCTGCTTCTTGTTCTGGAGCCCGGTGTGAATCCACCTCGCCAGCTCCCCGTGACTCCCACGTGACCGAACCTTCCCGATCAGCTGCCATGCGGGATATTGATACAGACTTTAACAAAGTTCAGATGAACAATATCACTGCCCAACTTCACCTAACTCCCTAGTTAACTCTTAAATAATCTCCAAAATACTTGACAGATATGATGTCCTAGTGGGCAGTTTAGACGGTGATCTTCTGATAGCCAATGTCCAACATCCCTGGATTTCAGCTTCACTGCAGACTGAGAAAATTCCGATCCCAGCTGTCGAATTACCAACCTGGACAGAAGCCCGTAAACTGCCAGTTCCATATCCTCAGAGTCACCGGCCCAATACTATCACCCATACAAAGACGTTTTGGTGCCGGCAATTTGCCGTGGAGTTCCTGCCATTTCCGATTCACAAACTGAGTTAGAATTGAAACCTAATGACCCTCTGCCGGGGCCGGTGCTCAGTCTGGTTCCCTGGTCTGTATAGTGGATGCGGATACACTTCAGCCTGATTCCAGCAGCTAAACCGAGCACATTTGATCACAATCTTCCTGCTGTTTGGGATTTTGCCCAGCACAGCTGGCTGCCATGTTTCCTGCAGTGTAGCAGGAACAGAATGTAAAATTATAAAGTAGAAAATGCTGGGAACTCAGTACATCAGACTACATCTCTGAAAGGACAAATGGTGGAAGACCCAGTTCCAGAACTGAGACTGTCCAAGATGCTGCCGATCTGCTGAGCGTCTCCAGTATTTTCTGCTCTTCACTTTAAATTTCCTGCAACTGTAGTATTTCTTCCTCTTCATTTTAATGCACAGATAGTAAACTGATTGCCACCCTAAACTGTAAATACCATCCCACGCCAACCACTCTGTTATTTCTCAGTTCATTCTGACCCTGATGTAACACATCCCATACAGCCAATGCTCACAGCTTCCTTTCCTCCCACTATCACTCTGTTACATTTGCTCCCGAGGCCACTTTCTCTACGCTGAGAGGCGGTGACCACAGAGCGATAAAAACTGCAACACTTGCTGCAGCTCTGACGGGCTGTTACCCTGGAAACAGATGAAATGGCTTACCGAAAATAAACAAAAAAAGAAATAACAAACTCAACTTCAGATGCTATGGGTTACATTATGGCAAAGGTTAACACTGTAGCCATTTTGTAACGGTGAAACTAAAATTGAAATGGCTGCTTTTTACCCTGTCACTTGCTGTGTTCAATTAAACCTCTGGTAGTCCTAACTGTCAAAAAAACAATTCTGGAAAAGATGCAAAGCAAAACTTCACGATGAAGACAAAGTTTGAAAGAGAGATTGCTGAAATATATCATTGCAGCAATGGGAACAGTCTGGGCAGAGGTTGAACAAGATGGTTGATAAATATAATTGAGGTAGTGGGATACAGACTGGACCGAGGATTAACAAGATGGTTGATATATATCATTGAGGTTGTGGGATACAGACTGGACAGAGGTTGAATAAGATGGTCGAAATATATCACTGAGGTGATGGGATACAGTCTGAGCAGAGATTGGACAAGATGGTTGATATATATCACTGAGCTGGTGGGACAGAGGTTGGACAGAGTTTGAACCAAATCGGCAGGGGATGAGCAGATGGAGCCAGATGGGAGAATGGGATCAAGGGCAATCTCTGATGTTCCTCCCGCAATACACAGACCCTGAAATAATAGTACGCACGAGTAGATAACAGATTCCAATATAACAAAACCAGAACAAGCAACAAGAATTTTGGTATATGTCATTTTCTACTCGACACACTTAATCAATTCACCGCAGAAGGTATCCCATCCCAATACTTCACATCTTCATATAGCTACTACTCTTCCTTCAATTGAATGAAATAGTGGAGAACAGTGATAGAGCTGAGTACGTAATAGAAACCAACCTCCCCTCCATGGACTCTGTCTATTCTTCCCACTGCCTCAGTAAAACAGCCAACATAATGAAAGATCTCCACAACCCTGGACATTCTCACTTGTCACCCTCCCACAGGGGTGAAGATAAAATAAAACAGAGACATGCCACCGGGCTCAAGGACGGTGTCCATTCTGCTGTTAGAAGTGAACAGAGTGATGAGTGGACTCCTGACCTCACAGTCTAAATCGATGTGACCTTGCACCACATATCTACCTGCACTTCACTTTCTCTGTAACCAGAATGATTTGTTTTACCTCAATGTACTGCTGCAATGTATTGATCTCTGTGGAGAATACCGGAGACACGATTTTCACTCTAGCTCTGTACATGGAAAACAAAATAAAGATTCCCCATTTCAATCGTGTGGGAATATTACACAGCCTGGGTTGCTCCTTTGGAAATTCTGGGGGGAGTGTACACAATTCAGAGAAACCCAGATAAATAAACAAGACTTAATTCTCGCATTAATAGGGCCGCTTCCAGTGTGATGGAAATATGTAAAACAATTATCAACCCCAGGCGTCCATTCAGGTGATGTTTGGATCCGATACCGGGCCGGGTGATGGAGGTCAAGTTCACCAGGTACATCTTAATGGATGGGTTCGGTCTCGGCATCACCACCTCATCCCGCTCCTGGGACCAGAACACCAGGGGCTGAGCGGCGGCTCATCTCAGGCGGTTCCGTGTGAAGGTCCCATAACCCGGACCGACCACGACAGGTTGTTTTCAGGAAGCGGGACGAGACCACCGGTTCGAGGATGTTAACGGGACTCCCTGCCCATCATCAGGTTCCCCTCCCCCGGGATCGGCTTCAGTACTCACCGATGGGAAAATGTCGGTCGCGTTCACCCCTAGTGACCGGTTATCAATACTCGCCGATGAGAACTTGATCAATTGTTCCCGCAGACAGCGATCGGTCCTCCAGCTCCCAGCCGACGACCCGCTTCTACAGAGAACGGAACGAAAACCCCGCCCATCCGGAGACTGTGAGAGCGGGGCGGGGCCTCGGAAGCGAAAACCTGAGATGCTGCAGATCTGCGTTTGAAATGGGAGCGAGAACCTGGATCACGTGACGGGTGGGGGGTTTCCCACCTGAACCAGTGAATCTGCTTCTCGCCCCTCACACGCTGTCCAATCTACGAACCGCATTTTACAGATTATTTCATATTTAGCCCAGCTACATTTTAAATCTCTCCCTCCGCATCTTCCCCGTCCCAAGCGCTCCACCACCCGGTTCTCAGAGTTACTGGATCAATTCTCATCCCGGTCCGACACTGAATTCCCACCCGAAGAAGAATTGTGCAGGTTTCATTGAAATCACTTCTACGTTTATAAACACTAATTTCTATTCACATTCCTCCGGAGCCTTGCTGGACAGGAACACTGAAACATCAAGTGAGAAACAGGAGGAGGTGGCCATTCAGCTACTCAAACCAGCAACAAGATGACGGCTGCTCTCCCATCTCAGCCACATGTTTCTGCCTTATCCTCATTTCCTCGATCCCTTCGGTCTCCACAGATCTGCCGGCCTCTGTTTTATGTGAAGACGATCACAGAGACTTCATCGTCCTCCAGGAAACAGGCTGGTGAATCTCTAAAACAAACTCTCTCTTACTTGTTAGATAATCCTCCATATAATTTAATTCCATTTCTGCAGCCCCGTGTTGTCCCAGTCACTCACCTCCCACGCCTGTCACTATTTCCACCTTCCCACCTCCCCCTTCACCTGGATCCAGCTCTTGCCCCATCCCCACCCTTCACCTTTTTTCTCTGACTATTTCCCGTCCACTCTCAGTCCGGAGGGAGGGTCTCGGCCCGAAATGTTGATGGTCCATTTCCCTCCACAGATGCTGCTCGACCCACTGAGTTCCTCCGGCAGTTTGTTCTTTGGTCTGTATAAACCGTGTTAGTATGGGGAGTGGGATTTTACACCATATTCCAGGCACAATCTCAACAAAGCCCAAATAATTGTTACGGTAATTGCCACACTTAAACACGAGAAAGCTTGCAAATGCTGGAAATCCAAAGCAACAGACACAAAATTCTGGAGGATCTCAGCACAACTGGCAGTATGTATAGAAAAGAGTGAACAGTCGACAGTTTGGACCACGAGCCTTTTCATTCCTGAGGAGGAGGGGGAAGATATGTGAATAAAAATGTCAGCGAGGATAAAGTGGGGAGCTGGAAGGTGATAGGTGAAGTCAAGTGATGGTCAGGTCAAGGGCTGGAGAATAAAGAATCGGAGAGTTGTCAAAAGGAGAAAGGGAAAGAGGAGACCCGGGGGAAGTAATAGACTGGTGAGCGGAAATGAAATTTCAGAGTGGAGAAGAGTGAAGTGGGGGGCGATTTGTTTACTGGAAGGAGAATTCAATATTCATACAATCAGGTTGGAGGGTACCCAGATGGTGTTGTTCCTCCACCCTGAGGGCGGTCTCATCTTGGCACAAGAGGAGCCCATTGATCGAGATCTTTGAATGGGAATCCGAATTAAAATCTTAGGCCACTAGGAAGTCTCCCTTGTGGCAGATGGTACAGAGATTGTCGACAAAACGGTTTCCCAATTTATGGTGGGTCTCACCAATGTAAAGGAGGCCGCATCGGGAGCAGGGAATACAATAAGCGACCTCAGCAGATACGCAGATGAAGTGTTGCCTCACCTGGAAGGACTGTTTTGTGTCTGAATGGAGGTGAGGGAGGTGGTGTACGGGTAGGTGTAGCGCTTAGGCCGCTTGCAGGGATAAGTGGCTGGAGGGAGATCAGTGAGGAGGGATGAATGAACAAGGGAATTGTTGAGAGAGTGATCCCTGTTGAAAGAAGAAGGCGGGCTGCGAGCGAGGATGGTAAAGATATGTTTAGGTGTAATATCTCTCAGGAGAACGCTGCCAGTTCCGTAATCCTGGAGTCCCATCCCAGGATTATAGACCAAGCAACAACACTCCCAGGACTCTTACCATTCAGTAATATTCAGCAGTGTCTGGTCTAATCCCAGTTCTATAATTAACACTCCGCTCCATGCCATAATAGAACTAGAACTTGATGACGCTGTAACTGGGCGGGAAACCCGGGCCATGGGTCACCAGTGGGTGGGAATATATTTTAACTTGTCTTCAGCAGGTAATTTGAACGCTTCTGTTTATTTTCGTATTGCGGAGCGGGACCTGGATCAGTGTACTTCGCCGCCACTTCTCCCACAGTGAAACTACAAGAAAATGCTTTTAATATAAAATTGAAAATAAATCACTGGAAACTCAGGACAGGTTTTTGTCTTTTTGATGCACAGATATTGGCTAACTGCAAGATCTTTGTGGCATCCTGAAGAGATTTGCATAAATAAATACATACATTTATTCGTTATCTCTTTATTCCAACAGAAACGTCATATATTCCATATAGTAAATGCTCAAGGCATCCTGGCATCCACACCGGCTCCTGAGGCCACTGAGGGGCAGTGACCAGAGAGCGATAAAAATGTTCAACACTCTGCAGCTCTGGTGGGCTGTTACCCTGGTGATGGAGGAAGTGGCTCAGCAGAACTAACTGAAAATAGGAAATAAGGAACAACCTCACATGCTCTGAGTTTCATTATGACAAAAATGAATACTGAGCTCTCAGTCGTTTTGTAATGGGGAAGCTAAAATTCCATTTGCTGTTTGAACCCTGTCCCGAGGTGAATCCAGTAATTCTGCTGGTATATCCATCTCTACAGAACTTCCAGCAGAGCAGAAGCTGGTCAAAAATCAAAACACGTTGTTGGATGTGGCCTATCTGCTTCAAATGGCAACTATGGGATACTTAAAATTATATCACACAATACATTGTGGTGATAAACATAAAGTTTACTTCTTTGTTCAATTAAGTGGTTAAAATTCCATCATGTTCTTGTGGCTGCCAATAGCTTATATCTATGATCAACTCCAGGCATTGATACAGGTTCAATTCAGATCCTGTTACTGGACAGAATGATGGAAGAGCAGGTCCCCAGATACAATTGAATAGATTGAGCTTGTAACCTCAGTTACTAGACTCCCCTACTGTTAAATACATCTTGTGCCTATCCCCTCTATCCAGACCTCAGGATTTCATTGAGGTTCCTGTTCCCGGAGTCACCACCCCTCCATTGCGAACAGGTCCAGAAACACCAAATGCTCCTCATACATAAAACTTTTCATTCCAGAATCACTCTTGTGAACTTTGTAAACAACAACAGTAAAGAGCACATTCCCTCGGATACAGACAATTTGGTGACGGAATAATTTATTGAGACACATGTACTGCTTCGTACTGCCAAATTAACTGTCAAAAATGATCAGCGTCCTATCTAGTCCAGGCACTGAAAGAGATGGGTTAGATCTTCAATAATTTTTGTTTGCCTGCATTTACCTGGGAGACAGATACAGTGACTATAGAAATCGGGAAAAGTTCGTCTTGTTATAGATTGTATGCAGATTACAGAACAGGTGCTTGGTGAATTAGAATGGATAAATACCCCGGGCATGACAAGGTGTTCCCTCGGACCCTGTGGAAGACCAGTGCACAAACTGCTGAACACTGTCAGAGACATATGAAATGCACAGAGGTATAGATGATATGTCAGAGGATGGGAGGATAGCTGGTTTTGCTCATTTGTGTTAGAAAGGCTAGAAAAATAAGAAGGGATACTATAGGCACGTGATCCTGACGCCAGTCTTGGGTATGTCCTTGGAAGGTATTTTAAGAAATGGAATTCATAGTTTTCGAAATACTGGGTTTGATGAGGGATAGTCAGACTGGGAGTTCATGTCTAATCAAATTATTCTGCATAGGAGGCTGGTCCAAAAGGGAAAGGTAAATAAGATTCAGGTGGAAGCAAGTGGAGAACCCGGAGAGTGCTGGCAGATGGTTGCCTCTCTGAATGTAGGCATGAGACTCGCAAGGTGCTGCAAGGACAGCGACTGGGTGCTTGGTACTAACGTTAATATTTGAGATAACAGATGAAAATGTGGCAAACTAAAGCAGCAAATTTGTGAAATATGCCGAGATGGGATGTAGCAGGCAGTGAGAAAGGCTACCAAAGGTGCATTGCGCTCTGGACCAGCTGTGTAGTCAGGTTACAAACCAGCAGAGGGAATTTAATGTAAACAACAGCGAGCTGTTGCTATTTTGCAAGATAAACCGGGGTATGACTTGCAGAGGTAATGGCAATGGTCTGCGGTATGTGACAGAGTGAACTTACATGGGAATACAGATCTAGAATTGCTTAAAATTGACCCAACTGTTAGCTGCATTAACAAGCTACAAATGCAAGGCACACTCCAGAGATAAGGAACCGAACGGGTAAATAACAACTGAGCTGTTGGGATACAGGCTGGACAGAGGTTGAATAGGATGATTGATATATATCATTGAGTTGGTGGGGTACAGACTGGAAAGAGATTGAACAAGATGGTTGATATATATCACTGAGGTGGTGGGATACGGACTGGACAGAGGTTGAACAAGATGTTTGATATATATCATTGAGGTGGAGGGATACAGACTGGACAGAGGTTGAACATGATGGTTGATATATATATCAATGAGTTGGTGGGATACAAACTGGAAAGATATTGAACAAAATCGTCATGGAGTAAACTGATGGAACTACGTGGGAGAAAGGATCAATGACAATCACAGATGGTCCTCCAGCAATACGCGGATATAAATTAATTATGAATAAAACGATTCTCAAATGATAAAGATGGAGCAAACAACAGGAACTTTGAATTGTGACTTCTGTCCCTCAGCAAATTTCATCAATCTACCATAGAGAGTGTCCCATCAGGGTACTGCACACGTTCGTACGGCTACTGCTTTGCTCATGACAGCAAGGAACTGCAGAGAGCTGTGGACAGCTGAGGACATCACGGAAACCTGTCTGCCCACCATGGACTGTGCCTGTGCTTCCTGTGTGATCGGTAAAGCAGGCACAGAGTTACCTTACAACGCTGGACAGTCTGGAATCCTACTTGGGTAGAATATAGAAAATAAATGGAAAACACTACAAACAGGCTTAAGGACGGCTTCCATTCTGCTGTTATAAGCACAATGGACGGTCCCCAGCAAGATAAGGTGGATTTTAACCTCACAATATAACTTGTTATGTCCTTGCGCCATTTGTCTACCTGCCCTGCTGTTTCTGTGAAACAATAATGCATTGCTACGCTCTGTTATTGTTTATCTGATATCACCTCAATGTACTGTTCTGTTCTATTGATCTGTATGGATGGCATGCTCAACAGGATTTTCATTGCACCCAGTTACAGGAGAATAATAAGCAGATTTTAATTGTGTGTAGATAATGGACAAATTGGGCCAAAAAATATTTGAAAAGGCTGCAAAGAGACTTGAGAGTGCTTGTGTAGTTTTCCTGCAGGTTCGTGTTCAGGATAATTCGGTGGTGAAGAAGGCAAATGCGATCTTTGGATTAATTTCAAGAGGACTGTAACATAAAAGAAAGGATGTACTGTTGAGAATTTATAAAGTCCTGATGAGGCAACACTTAGAGCATTCTTAGCAGGTTTGGGCCCCTCACATAAGAAAAGATGCGTTAACAATGGAGAGGATTAAAAGGTGGTTCAGAAAAATGATTGCAGGTTTGATCCCAAAGAGCGTGTTCCTATGATGTACTGTTCTATGTTCTGTTCCATCCCCACTCGACCATACGATATAGGAGCAGAATTAGGCCATTTGACCCACCGAGTCTACTCCACAATTTCATCATGTCTGATCCAAGTTTGCTCTCATTCCCAGTCTCCGGCCTTTTCACCATATCCTTTCATCCTCTGACCAATCAGGAATCTATCAACCTCTGTCTTAAATATACACAAAGATTTGGCCACCACAGCTTCTGTGGCAAAAGATAAACTTCCACAGATTCAACATTCTATGGTAAAATAAATTCCTGCTCACCCCATTCTAATAGGGCGCCCCTCTATTCTGAGGTACGGTCATCTGTTTGTAGACTATCCCACCAGAGGAACCATCATCTCCATAGCAACTCTATCAAAGTTATTTTCACCATTCGTCAGGCTTCAATAAGGTCACCCCTCATGCTTCTGAATTCTACTGAATACTGGCCCAGAGTCATCAAACGCGGGTCATATGACAAACCATTCAATCATTGAATCACTTCCGTGAACAACCTTTGAATCCTATATAGGTAAAACACATTCCTTTCGAAGTTAAGAGGTGAAACCTGCTCAAAACACTCCAAGTGCGGCCTCAGCGGTGCTTTATGAAGTTTCAACATTACATCCCTGCTTTTATATTCTATTCCTCTTGAGATGAATGCTAACATCACATTTGACTTCCCCACCTCAGACTTAACCTGCAAATTAAACTTAAGAGAATCCTGCACAAGGATCCCCAAGTGCCTGTGCACCTCAGTTTTCTTTTCTATCTAGAAAAAAATTAACACTTCCATTTTGTCTGCCAAAGTGCATGACCATACACTTCTCGACACTGTATTCCATTTCATTGCCCAGTTTCCTAATTATTCCATGTCCTTCTGTAGCATTTCTAAATCCTCAAAACCACATGCTCCTCGAACTATCTTCATACCACCTGCAAACATTGCAACAAAGTCATTAATACCATTCTCCAAATCATTAACATATGACGTAAGAGAATCGATCCCAAAGCCGACTCCTGTGGAGTATCACGAGTCACTGGGAGTGGTTTCCAATCAAACACTGCTTTATCCATTTCAGAATCTGTCCGGTAACGCCATGATCTCGTAGCTTGTTAAGCAACCTTATGTGTGGCAGCGTAACAAAGACCTTCTGAAAATCCAAATGTGCAGCATCAACAGATTCTCCTTTGTCTATCATGCTTGTTATTTCTTCAAATAATTCCCCATTAGATTTATCAGGCAGGACTACGGCCTATTTTCTGACGGATCTCAAAGTACCCTGAGACCACATTCTTAATAATTAACTTCTATATCGTCCTAAATACTGAGGTCAAACAAACTGACACATGGGCTCCCTTCTGCCCCATTCCTTTCTTGAAGAGTGAAGTGACATTTGCAATTTTTAAGACTTCCGGAACCATTACAGAAGTGAGTGATTCTTGAAAGAACATTATTAATGTTCCACGATCTATTCAGCCACCGCTTTTAGAATTCTGAGATACACGCCATCTAGTCCAGGTGACATATCTGACTTTTCAGTTTCCCAATAAATCTTTCTCTCTAAATATGCTAACTTCACACACTTCATGCCCCCTGACACCCGGAACTTCCAATACACTGCTAGTGTCTTCCTCTATGAAGACTGGTGTAAAATGTATCTTCAGTTCGGCGGCCATTACTCCCCCTCCCCCTTTACTACCTCTCCAGTGTCGTTTTCCAGCGTTCTGATATCCAGTCGAGCCTCTCTTTTACACCATATATCTGAAAAAACGTTTAGTAACATCTTTAATATTGGTTCGTTTTCTTTGTTATTTCACCTTTACCTTTCTAATGACTTTTTGTTGCCTTCTGTTACAACCTCACCAATCCTCCAACTTCACACAAATTGCTGCTCTGCTGCCATCCCTGCGAGTAATTCCGGCCAATTCCCCTCTCCTGCCTCTGTAATTCCCTGTACGCCACTGTAATGATGGTACCTCTGTAATATCGTTGCGCCTGTCTTTAGCTTCCCCTTCTGGAGTTTCTATTTGACTCCCACTAGCTGAGAGACAGGGAGCAGTGAGAGGGACTTTCCAAACACGGATTGAACACTAAACCCCGGACCGTGTTCACTGGCAAACGCGGAGCAGCCCATTAACTCACAGCCTCTCACTGTGAGGGAAGAAAAGATAACTCCTTTTCTTCACTGATTCCAAAGGACCTCCAGAAGGAGGAACGGCCAGTCCCATCTGTTCAAGCAATAAGCTCGGGCGAAGCCCAAACACTGCAAATACTATATTCCTGTTCTCCCCATCCTAGCCTTATAACCCATGGCCCAGGACTTTTTACTGCCCAGTAACGTGCTGCAGTGTCTCAACTATTCCCAGTTCAAATCTAACACGCCTGAACCAACCCATGACGGAATAGTAACATGGAGGAAGCTTTGTCTGGACGGGGATCGGGGTTGAATTCCAGGCCTTGGGTCACAACGCGGACGCGGATACATTTCAGCTAATCTAAACTGAGCATACTTGGTGATTATTTTATTGTTGAGTGAGACCTCGACCAGGTTAGTTAGCCGCCTAATTTCCATACAGTAAATGCTTAAAGCATCCTGGAATCCACACTGGTTGCTAAGGTCACTCTGTCTCCATAGTGACTACAGTTGGATAAAATCTTCCCTCCTTGATGTTCTGGTGCTCTGTTACCCTGGTGACTGAGGAAGAGGCCCAGCACGTAAAGGAAAAAGGAAGCAACCTCACATGCTGTGAGTTTCTTTATGACCCAATGAAAACTGAACACTCAGCAATGTTTTAATGTTCAAACTGAAATACCAGTAAATCTGCTGTCAGCTCCTTCTCCACAGCACTTAAAGCAGTGTTGAAGCTGGTCATTAAATACGGTCAGTCTGCTTCAAAAGTCGGTTATCTGTTATTTGCAAAATATATTACTCAACACATTGTGGTGATATTCATGAAGCTTCCTTCTTTGCATTGTTAAGCGATTAAAAATTCTAACAAATTTTTGTAGCTTCGAATAAGGTAAAAGTAGAGTTGACAGTACAGGCAACATTCTGACCCTACTGCTGGATAGAATTATGGAGGAGAAGATTTGTAGATACAACTCAGTGATTTGTGAGGTTCTGTTATCTTTTCCAAGACATCTCTCATGATGAAAACATCTTCATCCGTCCACTCTATGGAGTCATCAGTATTTGCTACGTTTCAATGAATTTCCCCCTCCCAGCGTGCCCCATCATCCCTTTGAGAGCAGGCCCAGGGACAGTAAATGCTTCACATACATTAAGATTTTCATTCCAGAAATCATTATTATAAACAACTACTGTAATGAGCACATTTTCACGAGTAACAAACTATTTGGTGGCAGTATATTTGTTTGAGAAAACCTGCTGTTTCCTTACAGCCTTATTAACTGGACAAACGAACTTGTGAAGATCAACCTGCTCATGTACGTATGGAGCCAAAAGAAATGGGGGAGATCTTCAATGATTTATCTGGGTGTGCATGTATTTGGAAGACAGATATAGAGATGATAGAAATGAGGAAACGATCGCCAGGTGCTGGATTGTATCCAGTTTACAGAGCAGGTGCTTGCTCTGTTGAGCTGAATTGTGATGGATAAATCTCAGTAACCAGTGGAAGCTTTGTCTGGACAGGAATCGGGGTTGAATTCTGGGCCTTGGGTCACAGCGCGGACGCGGATATATTTCAGCTAGTCTCCGCAGGTAAACTGAAAACACTTCTTGATTATTTTATTGTTGAGTGGAGGGAGAAGATTTGCCTTTTCTACCGATACACAAATATTGACTGATTGCAAGATGTTCGTGACAGCCTGAAAGGATTTCCATAAATGCAATCCCAACATTCATTACTCATCTCTTCATTCCAATACAGGCATCATATATTCCATACAGTAAATGCTCAAAGCATCCTGGAATCCACACCTGTTTCTGAGGCTACTGTATCTCCACAGTGATTACAGTGCGATAAAACTTTCAACCCTCCTTGAAGTTCTGGTGGGCTGTTACCCTACTAACTGAAGAAGAGGCCCACCAGAAGTAAATGAAAAAGGAAGTAACAGTCTCAAACTCACATGCTGTGAGTTTCTTTATGACCACAATGAATACTGAACACTCAGCAATGCTGTAATGTTCAAACTAAAATACAAGTAAATCTGCTGTCAGCTCCTTCCCCACAACACTTTCAGCAGTGTTGAAGCTGGTCATTAAATACGGTCAGTCTGCTTCAAAAGTCGGTTATCTGATATTTACAAAATACATGACACTGCGTGGTGGTGATATTCATGAAGTTTCCTTCTTTGCTTAGTTATGCGATTAAAAATGTTTAAACAAATAGTTGTAGCTTCGAAAAACGTAGAAGTACAGTTGACAATACAGGTAAGTTTCTGACCCTACTAATGGATAGAATTATGGAGGAGAAGATTTGTAGATACAACTCAGTGGTTCGCGAGGTTTTGTTCTCTGTTCCAAGACACCTCTCCTGATGAAAACATCTTTATCCGTCCACTCTATGGAGTCACCAATATTTGCTAAGTTTCAATGAGTTTCCCCCTGCTAGCGTACCCCATCATCCCTTTGAGAGCAGGCCCAGGGACAGTAAATGCTCCACATACATTAAGCTTTTCATTCCAGAAATCATTATTATAAATAACTACTGTAATGAGCACATTTCCACGAGTAACAAACTATTTGGTGGCCGTATATTTATTTGAGAAAACCTGTTGTTTCCTTATAGCCCCATTAACTGGACAAACGAACTTCTGAAGATCAGCCAGATCATGTATGCATGGAGCCAACAGAAACGGGGGAGATCTTTAATGATTTCCCTGGGTCTGCATGTACTTGAGAGACAGATATAGAGATGAAAGAAATGAGGGAACGTTAGTCAAGTTATGGATTGCATCCAGTTTACAGAACAGGTGCTTGCTCTGTTGAGCTGAATTGGGATGGATAAATCTCAGGGCCTGACAACATATTCCCTGGAAGCATTTGGGACTCTAGTGTTGAAACTGCGCGAATGCTGCCAGAGACATATAAAATGGTCATAGCTACAGATGATGTGCCAGCCGACCAGAGGAGAGCCATAATTTTCTCATTTGTGTTGGGAAGGTTCGGTACATATGAAGGGAAACTGACATCAGGGCTGGGTAAGTTATTGGAAGGGATCACAAGGAATGAGATATGTAAGATTTCGATAGAAAGGGATAGTCAACCTGGCAGGCCCTATCTAATCTGATTATGGACGTTTTTGAGGAAATTATCAAGAAGCTTGATGAAGGGAATGTGGGGGGTTTTGCCTATATTGACGTTAACAAGGTGTTTGATAAAATTCTGCATGGGAGGCTGGTCCAAAACAGTAAGGTGCGTAAAATTCAGGATGAATCACGGGGAGAAGCCAGAGAATGCTTGCAGATTATTGTCCATCTGGGCTGAATAGAGGCATGTGACCTGCGGGGTGTTGCAGGGAAAGGGACGATTCCTTGGTATTGATATTAATAATTTAGATGAAAGAGGAAATGTACCAAGCTGGACCGGCAAATCTATGGATTATATCGAGATGGGGATGTAGGAGACAGTGCGAAACGCTACTGAAGTTGCTCAGTGTTCTCTACCAGCTGGGAAGTTGGGCTAAATCTAGAAGAGGGCATTTAATGCGGACAACGGTGGGCTGTTGCAGTTTGACAGGGGAAACCAGGGCATGACTTACACAGTGAATGGGAAAGGTCTGCGCTGTGTGACAAAATAAATTGACATGTGAATACTGATCCAGAATCCCCTGAAAGTAGCACTAGAGTTCGATGGCGTTTTAAAGAGAGCTCCGGGAATATTAGTCTTAATAAATCAGGGCACGGTCAGGGGAATTGGGATGTTAACGCTAAAGTTGTAGAAGACATTGTGAATCTAGATTTGCAGAATTGTGTGGACTGCTCATCAGCTACTTGAAGGAAAGATCTCAATAATCGTGTAAGAATCCAAAGGAAATGACACGGATGTTGCTAGTATTTAAGGAAATGATGGCAGGGGTAAGATGAACAGATTTGAACTTGAGTTACTGGTGCATAAGTAAGTCAGCGGAGATCCCAGCTGTGGTTTCTACACTTTTTAATATCATGCACCCTCTGATTAACCGAGGGGTGTATTGAACCATCTCCCAGCAGAGGTGGTAGCTGCAGGTTGAATTGCAGCATTTAAGAGCCGTTGTTTATATGTACAGTACCTGGATTGAAAAGTTATGGAAGAGAATAGTCGAGGTGCAGGTGGAAGGGGCCAGTCAAGGAATGGCACGGATTAGATGGGCTGAAAGTGTGCTATAGGAGAATGAATCTAAATTGAGCGTTCCATGCAAGTCCATTTCCCAGAAGAATTCAATCATTTCAGAGTAATGTCTTAAGAAGCCACAAATGAAAAAAAAACTAAAAAGTTGAAGAACTGAAAATAAACGAAAAGGGAAATATCAAACTCAAATCACAGCTGTGAGCTTCATTGTGATAAGGATCAACTCTACAGCCTATTTATAATTATGAGACAAAAATTGTAATGGCTAATTTAGCCCTGCTTCGAGCTGCATTCAATTAACCTTCTGGTGGTTCTGGAGAGAAAAACAAAACAAAACAAAACAAAAAATTCTTGGAAGACTCCGTGAGGGAAAAGGGAGAAGCAAGTAATTCACAGCGAAAACAAATGTTAGAATAAATATTGCAGATATATCAGTGAGTTCATGGGATACGACTGGACAGAGGGTGAACATGATTGTTGTTATATAGCACTGAGGGATTGGATACAGGTTGGGCAGAGTTTGAACACGATTGTCGATGTATATCCTCAAGGTGGGGGATACAGACTGGACAGAGGTTGAACAAGATGGTTGATATATATCATTGAGGTGATGGGATACAGACTGGACAGAGGTTGAACAAGATGGTTGATATATATCATTGAGGTGATGGGATACAGACTGGACAGAGGTTGAACAAGATGGTTGATATATATCATTGAGGTGATGGGATACAGGCTGGACAGAGGTTGAACAAGATGGTTGATATATATCATTGAGGTGATGGGATACAGACTGGACAGAGGTTGAACAAGATGGTTGATATATATCATTGAGGTGATGGGATACAGACTGGACAGAGGTTGAACAAGATGGTTGATATATATCATTGAGGTGATGGGATACAGACTGGACAGAGGTTGAACAAGATGGTTGATATATATCATTGAGGTGATGGGATACAGGCTGGACAGAGGTTGAACAAGATGGTTGATATATATCATTGAGGTGATGGGATACAGACTGGACAGAGGTTGAACAAGATGGTTGATATATATCATTGAGGTGATGGGATACAGACTGGACAGAGGTTAAACAAGTTGGTTGATATATATCATTAAGGTGGTTCGATACAGACTGGACAGAGGTTGAACAAAGTGGTTGATATATATCATTGAGGTCGTGGGATACAGGCTGGATATAGGGTGAATAGATGTTGAAGGAGGAATGGGCAGAAAAATGGTAGCTGGAGTTTAATGCGGACAGGTGTGAGGTGTTGCACTTTGGAAGGTCAAACCAAGGTAGAACATACAAGGTAAATGGCAGGACACTGAGGAGTGCAGAAAAATAGAGGGATCTGGGAGTACATATACATAATTCCCTAAAAGTGGTGTCGCAAGTAGATAGGGTTGTAAAGAGAGCTTTTGTTACATTGGCCTTTATAAATCAAAGTATAGAGTAAAAGAGTTGGAATGTAGTGGTGAAGTTGTATAAGACATTCGTGAGACCGAATTTGGAATATTGAGTGCAGTTTTGGTCACCTAATTACAGGAAGGATATTAATAAGTTTGTAACAGTGCAGAGAGGGTTTACAAGGATGTTGCCAGGACTTGAGAAACTGAGTTATAGAGAAAGGTTGAATAGGTTAGGACTTTATTCCCTGGAGAATGAGGGGTGATTTGATAGAGGTGTATGAAATATATGAACGGTATAGATAGAATGAATGCAAGCAGGCTTTTTCCATTGAGGCCAGGGGAGAAAAAAACCCCGAGGTCATGGGTTAAGGGTGAAGGGGGAAAAGTTTAAAGGGATCACGCAGAGAGGAGTGGGAATGTGGAATGAACTGCCAGATGAAGTGGTGAATGCGGGCTCACTTTTGACATTTAAGAAAAACTTGGACAGGTATATGGATAAGAGGCGTTTGGAAGGGTATGGTCAGGTGCAGGTCAGTGGGACTAGGCAGAAAAATGGTTCGGCACAACCAAGAAGGGCCAAAAGGCCTGTTTCTGTGCTGTAAAGTTCTATGGTTCTATGGAATGCATTTAGGTATTTGCCCCTTAGTTTTGGTAAGGTCATGAATTTAGGGTGACAAGTGAAATACTTAAGGGGAATCAGAGCGGGAACTATTTCACTCAGAGTGAGGGGTGAATGTGGAAGCAGCTCCCAGCGGAACTGATAGATGCGGGTTCAATTGCAGTGTCTAAGAGAAGTTTGCGTGGGTACATCGTTGAGAGAAGTATTGAGGCTGCAGTTTGTGTGCAGGGGATGAGTTCAGGCAGAGAATGTGACGGACTAGATGGGCTGAAAGGACTGAGCATTCTACGTGAGTCCATTTCCCAGAAAACACAAATCATTCCAAGCTAATGTTTTAAAAAGCTACAAAATCAAGAAACATTTTTAAGCTAATGAACCTAAAAAAGAAATAACAAACAACATCACATGCCATGAGATTCATTGGGACAAATATTAATGCTGCAGCCATTTTGTAACGGTGAAACTAAAAACTGTAATGGCTGCTTTCAGCCTTTAAGACCATAGATATAGGAGCAGCATTAGGCCATTTGGGCCATTGCGTCTGCTCCGTCATTTTATCGTGACTGATACATTTTTCTTCGGCCTCAGTTTTCTGCCTTTCCCCAAACTTCTGCCTTTCTCCCGATATCTCCACCTTAAATCTACACACAAACGGCCTCCGCAGCTGCCTGCGGGAAAGAAATCCACAGATACACCACTCTGATTAAAGAGATTCCGGCTCATCACCGTTCTAAAAGGGCGCCCCTCCTATCTGAAGCTGTGACCTCTGGTCTTAGACTCTTCCACCAGAGGAAACACCCCCTCCACATCCACTCTATCAAGGCTTTTCACCATTTGATACGATCCATTATGGCACCCCTCAGTCTTCTGAATTCCAGTGATTAATTGACCCAGAGTCATCAGACGCTCTTTATCTGACAAGCCGCTGAATCCTGGAACCATTTTCGTGAACCTCCTTTGAACCATCACATGTTTCAGCACATTCAGTCTATGATAAGCGATGCAGAACTGTTCACAGCATTCCATGTGAGTCCTCACCGGTGCTTTATGAAATCTCAACATTACTTTCTTGTTTTTATATTCTAGTCCTCTTGAAATGAATGTTAACATTGCATTTGCCTTCCTCACCACTGACTCAATCTGCAAATTAACCTTTATGGAAGCCTGTACCATATCTCCCCAGTCCCTTTGCGTCTCAGTTGTTTGTATTTTCTCTCCATTAAAAACAAGTAGTAAACCATTTCATTTCTTCTGCCAAAGTAAATGTCCAAACCTTTCCGGACACAAAATTTAATTTGCCACATATTTGCGCGTCCTCCTAATCTGTCCTAAATCCTTCTGTAGCCTCTCTACTTCCAGGAAACTACCCGGCCCTCCACCTCTCTTCATATCCTCTGCAAACATTACTACAACCATCAATTTCATCATCCAAATCATTGACATATAAGGCAAAAATAATCGGTCCCGTCACAGACCCCTGTGGAACACCGCTAGTCACCGGCAGCCGAACAGTAAAGGCTCGCTTTATTCCCACTCCTCGTCTCCTGCCAAACGACTAGTGGTCTGTCCATGCGAGAGTCTTTCCTGCCATACCCTAGGATCGTAGCTTATACTTCTTACCTTACCAGGTGTTGCATTCAAATTACATCTAACTAACAAAAAAAAAGATTCCTGGAAAACTCATTGAGATTAAATGTGCAAGATAATACTTCACAATGAAGACAAAGGTTACAGGAAACATTGCTCATATACTGTACATCATTGAGGTGGGTACACACGGGCTGGAGAGAGGTTGCACAAGATGTGAGTGAATGAGGAGATGGAACCATGTGGGTGAGGGATCAAGGACACTCACTGGTGGTCATTCAGCAATATACGGGGACTGAATAATAACATAGAAAAAGATCCTAAAATGACAAACCTAGATCAAACAACGATAACTTTGTCTTAGGAACATTGCCCCTCCCCAAACCTTATCAAAGCGCCACAGAAAGTATCCCATCCGGATACATAACGCCTTCATAAGGCTACCGCTCTACCCTTGACTGCAAGGAACTGC
Organism: Hemitrygon akajei; assembly: GCF_048418815.1. NCBI lineage: Eukaryota > Metazoa > Chordata > Chondrichthyes > Myliobatiformes > Dasyatidae > Hemitrygon > Hemitrygon akajei. The sequence continues at coordinate 2,700,014 of NW_027331978.1, read as the reverse complement.
AGGAAACTGTGGGCACAGCTGAGGACATGACAGAAACCAGACTCCCCTCCCTGGACTGTGACTGCACTTCCCATTGCATCAGTAAAGCAGGCAGCATCAAAGATCCTCATAACCCTCGCTATTCTCTCTTCTCAGCCGGATCAAAGATTTAAAATAACATTGAAAACACAGAGCACCAGGCTCCAGGAAACCTTCCAGACTGCTGTTGAAAGCACATTGAATGTTCCCCGGTGATAAGTTAGACTCTTGACCTCACTGTCTAACTCGATGTACACTGTACACTTCTGAGAAGCCCAGATAACTGGAAAAGGCTTATTTCTCGCATTTAATGGGGTTATAAAACCGGAACCATTGGCTGCGCTGCAGCAAGTCGGAACAGTGGCATGGATTCAACAAAAATAAACACAGCGATGGCCACCCAAAACGAGAGGCCGTGAGAGATCTGGATCTCACTGCCTTGTCTGAACGGGTGAAAGATGGATCTACTCAGACAGATGGAGCAGTGTCCCGAAGGTGCGATTACTCGGTTTAACTTCTCTGTCTGCAAGAACACAACAGGTGGAAGGGCCGCTTCCCGCGCCCTGGAATGATAAACAATTGTAGACACCGGCTATCGATCCAGGTGAGGTTTGGACCCGATGCGGGGCCAAGAGATGAAGGTAAAGTTCCCGGGTTAAACCTCAATGGATGAGTGCAGTCTCGGTATCATCACCCCATCACGCTCCCAGGACCAGGGCAAGAGGGGCTGAGCGGCGGCTCATCTCAGTCTGAATGTTGTGAATGTCCCCCAACACAGACCGACCCCGGCAGGTTCTGTTCAGCAAGCGCAGAGAGGCCGCCAGATCGGGGAAGTTAACTGGATGCATTACCTTACATCAGACGTCCACACTCGGGACCGGCCTCAGTACTCACCGATGAGAACTTGTTTTCACGCCCAGACAGTGAACCCTCCCCCGTATTCCCGACTCTGGGGGTGATGGTCGTCTCCTAATCCGGATCCTGCAGACGATCCGCCGCCGCCGCCGACCCGCTTCAACACAGAACTGAAGGAAAGTCAGGACTGTAATTTATGTCATCAGAGCTGGGGGCGGAGCCTCGGAAACAAGGCAGATCTGCGATAAAATGGGAGCGGGGAAAAGGTTCACGTGACTTACACGTGTATGTACGTCCATGAAATTTTGCAACATTCCACGCACAGATACTGATGTGAACCGCACATGCGCAGTTACCTGAATCATGTCTAAAATAGCTGCTGACGCAGTTAGCAAATACAATGGTTTAATTTATGAGAATTAGTCAGAGACTTTTCTGCCTTCCATGTTGCATCAGGATGTGGGTAGTAAGGAGGGTAAGAAAGGTTTGTCCTTGTCCAGGGATGAATTTATAGCGGAACAAAGTCGAGATTCTGAAATTGCTGCGTTGAAGGAGACAGCTCTCACAGAAGAGGAGGTTTAGAGAGAGTCAGTAGGATATTATCTTAAGGATGGTATGTTACTGAGGAAGTGGAGATCACCTACTGTGCCTGCAAGTGTGGACTGGGCCATTGAACATCAAGTTGTGGTCCCGAAAGTTTACAGGTCTGAGATTTAAAAAATGGCTCATAGTATGCCTTTAGGTGGACACTTTGGAGTGAGGAAGACAGTAAACAGGATTATGAATGGATTCTACTGGCCTAATTTAAGGAAGGATGTTGTGAACTTTTGAAGGACTTGTCATACCTGTCAGGTTGCAGGAAAACCTAATCAGGTGATGCCAGCGGCACCACTCAGATCAATACCTGCTTTTGGTGAAACTTTTTCTAGGATCATAGTGGATTATGTTGGCCCATTGCCAAGGACTGCAGATGGCTATGAGTATTTGTTAACCATCATGTGTGCGATGTCTAGGTTCCATGAAGCGGTGCCTCTCAGGAACATCAAGGCCAAGACTGTGGTAAAAGCACGTAACAAATTTTTCACACTGGTATGTCTACCAAAAGAAATCCAATCTGAAGTAGCTTTACTTCGTAAACATTCCCGGGGATAGTTAATGAATTGAGAGCTAAGCAGATTGTGTCACCTTTGACCCTACTCAGAGAGCAATGGTCAGATCAGAATGCGAGTAGGAGCGTGCTTAGTTACGTTTTGGAATTCAGAGACAGACTTAACAAGGCTTGTGACCTTGTGAAGCAGAATTCACAGCACTCTCAGATAAACATGAAACAGGAGTATGACAGAAGAGCGAGGGAGCAGAGATATCGTGCTGGAGGAAGTGTCCTGATGCTGTTCCCTTTCCTTACCAACCCCCTTCAAGCGAGATTTAGTGGACCATATGAAATAATTAAGAAAAATTGATTATTTACATAATGTTAGGACTCCTGACCGGTGAAAGGATACCCAGCTCGTCCACGTAAATATGATCAAGCGTTATCATTACCCCGATCCTGTACCAGTGAGTACCGTTATGAGATCAGAGGAGATTGTGGTGTCTGGTACTGGGATACCAGAGCTCCATGTAGTTTCCACAAGTCTCAGAAATTCTGATGTTTTGAAAAATCTTGATGGAAAGACTCAGCATTTGCAGTCAAAGCAACGAAAACAACTGAAGAGTTTAATTAGCAAGTATAAAGATTTATTCCCTGACCTTCCTGCGGTGCATGACGTAGTTGTAGATGAAGTTGAACCCATTAAGCAGCACCCTTGCAGAATGAACCGGGACGAAAATAAAATGGTTGAACAAGAAATTGAATACATGCTAACAGCCGGCATAATTAGGCCAACCACTTCAGACTGGGCGTCACCGTGCGTGATTGTCCCTACGTCGGATGGGGGTATGAGATTCTGTAGTGATAATAGGAAAGTAAATGCAGTAACTAAGGCAGATGCTTATCCCATCCCAAGAGTGGATGACTGTATTGACAGAGTGGGGAGGGTTAAATACCTTACAAAATCGACCTGTTGAAAGTTTACTGGTGTGTTCCTTTAACAGAAAGAGCTAAAGAAATATCTGCATTTGTGACACCATCTGGATTGTATGAGTACAATGTATAACTATTTGGGATGAAACATGATCCAAGGACGTTCCAAAGGATGAGGAATTCAGTGATTCAGGCTTTAGAGAATACTGGGGCTTATACTGATGACTTAGTTGTATGGAATGACAACTGGGAGGAGCATATCTCAGCAGTAGAGAAACTGTTTGAACGGCTGTCCAAGGGAAAACTCACTGCAAACCGTGCTAAAAGTGAATATGCCCACGCCACTGTCACGTATCTCGGCTATGTAGTAGGCCAGGGCCAACTGGCACGCGTGCAGGCCAAGGTTCAGACTATTGCTGAGGTTCCCGTTCCGACGGGAAAGAAAGCGTTATGAAGGATTTTAGGAATGGTTGGGTATTACCGTAAGTTTTGTAAGAACAACGCAGATATTGCATTTCTCTCCCCCTAACGAAACTCCTAGGGAAGAGTGAAAGATTTGTGTGGAATGACCTCTGCCAAGAGGCATTTGACCGCCTGAAAACCATTCTGTGTTGTCACCCTGTGCTCAAAGCACCTGATTTCAATAAACCATTTTCAATGGCGGTAGACGCTCGTGGTGAAGCTGCTGGGGCGGTATTGTTGCAAAAGTGCAGGTCGGTGGGACTAGGTGAGAGTCAGTGTTCGGCACGGTCTAGAAGGGCCGCGATGGCCTGTTTCCATCAGGCTGTAGTTGTTATATGGTTAAAGCATGATGATGGAATTGAACATCCCGTAGTTTATTTCTCAAATAAATTTAATGTGCATCAGGAAAATAACTCCACTGTTGAAAAAGAGTTGCTAGCGCTCATGTTAACATTGCAATGCTTCGATGTCTACATATGTCCTGCGCGGAAACCACATGTGGTTTACACGGACCATAATCCATTCGTGTTTCTGTGTAAAATGAAGGATAAGAATAGAAGGTTGCTTAACTGGAGTCTGATCTTGCAAGAGTATGACATGGAAGTAAAACACGTGAAAGGCACTGACAGTGATATAGCAGATTGTTTGTCTAGATGCGAAGTTTAAGTTTGTAATGCTTTGCTGTTACCTAATAATTACACTGTATTGCTTTTAGCTGTATAATCGATAGTTAAGACGCAAATTTTGCTGTTTCATCAAAATTCTTCCTAAAAGAAGAGGGGTGTGACGAGACCTGAAGGATTATTCTAAAGTGGACTGTTCCTTTAAACGAGGGAGAGAGAGAGAGAGAGAGAGAGAGAGAGAGAGAGAGAGAGAGAGAGAGAGAGAGAGAGAGAGAGGGAGAGAGAGAGAGAGAGAGGGGGAGAGAGAGAGAGAGAGAGAGAGAGAGAGAGAGAGAGAGAGAGAGAGAGAGAGAGAGAGAGAGAGAGAGAGAGAGAGAGAGAGAGAGAGAGAACAGTTTGCGTGCTATTTCAGCAGCAGGGAGAAAGTCTATGAGTTGCCTTGGACAACGAAAGGCGGAGCTATGTGCTGGAGAGCTGGTGTTCAGCACTTGGAGATATATGCCAGGTCAGTCGACTTTTTACTCAGACACACGGGACACACAGGAGACACACGACCCCTGAGGAACGGAGGACACTGGTGAGCTTTGAGTGCCCACGACGAGGGTGGGGCTTTTGCTCACAGTGTGGACAAAGGGATGGCCGGTGGAGAGCTATCGGTGTGTTTAACCCTGGCCGGGGTTGATAGCGTTAAGGTGGAAACGGTCGCCTTTCCGTGGCCACAAGATGTTGACTTTAAATAAGTTTCGAAATAAAGGAGGACGGCGTGGAGACAAAACAACACTAATCCCAGAGGCCTGTGCCAGTACCAAAATAATGCCACCATCTCGCTATCTCCCCAGCCACGTGTCACCCCAAACTAACCCCAATGCCCCGTTCAGTCCCAGCTTATTCTGCACAGACCTGAGTCAGTCCTCAAACTAACCCGCTGCCCCGCTCTGTCCCCACACCCGCGTGTCAGTCCCCAATCGAATCCCCTTACCGCGATCTCTCCCCCGAACCTATGTCAGTCCCCGAATTAATCACACTGCCCTGCTCTGTCCCCACACCCGCCTGTCAGTCCCCAAACAAATCCCGTTACCACGATCTCTCCCTACGAACCTATGTCAGTCCCCGAACTGACGGCACTGTCCTGCTATCTCCCCATAGGACCGAAGTTTCCAAATTAATGAATTAGCTAAATGGAATTACGATGTTTTAGGCTGGAATCTCAGAGCAAAAACTGGGAATGGATGCACCCTGGAAAATGCACAACGGAAATGAGGAGGTACTTTAGGCAGCACATACAAAGGGTTCTGGGTAGGTGAAGACACTATGTTTGACAGAGATGTTCATCTAGTTAAGAGAAAGAATTAAACTGACCAGGTTCAGAAAGCTATGATCGGACACGGCTGTAGAGTTACAAGGCAGCCAGGGACGAACTAAAGAATGGAATTAGGGAACTTGAAACCTCTACAGAAGGCCTACAGCGGGATTAATGAAAACCCCACGACATTCTGGTTGTGTGTGAAGAAGAGGGTGACTAGAGTGAGAGTAGGACCGGTCAGGGATAGAGATGAAACTTACGGCTGCAGCTGGTGGAGGTGGGACAGGTCCTTAATGAGGACTTCACTTCAATTTTCACCAGTGAGAGATCCTGGCGTTTGTGAGGAAGCGTCAAACGGGCTTACGTGCGACAACTGGACGAGGTTAGAAAAGAGGATGCACAGGAACGATTGAAAAACATTCGGATAGATAAGTCCTCTTGTGAGGTTGCGAGAAACCCCAGGTTACGGTGGGAGGCGGAGGACGAGATTGCTGCGCCCTTGGCGATTACCTTTGCGTTATCACTGCCGCACATGCACTATCAGGAGATTGGAGATGGAAATACTATCTCTTTGCTCGGGAAAGGGAGTAAAGATACCATTGTATATCATAGCCCAGTGAATCCTACTTCAGTGACGGGCAAATTATTGGAGAACATTCCAAGAAACCGAATTTGCAAGGTTTGGGAGAACTTGATTTCGGAGAATCAGAATGGCTTTGGGAGTGGCAGGTCATAGCTCACTGCCTGGTTCAATTCTGTGACGATGTGACAAAACAGATTGGTAAAGGTAGAAAAGTTTATCAGGTATAAATAGATCTTAATAAGGCATTTGAAACGGTTAACCATGGTAGGACCGTTCATAGCGTCAGAAGGCTTGTTATCCAGGGAGAGTTGGCTGGTGGATTCAGGACGGACGCCCACAGAAGGCAGACTGTAGTTGTAGATCAAGCGTTTTCTCCCTGGATGTCGGTAACCAGTGGTGTCCTGCACGGATCAGTTTCAGACCCCCGGCTTTTGGGTTTTTATAAATGATTTTAGAAGGATGTCACCGATTTCAACAGGACAGTGACAGGACGCAGAGCAGCCCTGAGAAGTTACATATGGAGCTCAATCTGAATGTTACGAGGTGTTTCTCTTTGGGAGAATACATTTGAAGGCAGAGGTACTACTTGCTCGAATCAACCGACGGCCGCACATTAGTGCGAGTTCCACAATGGAAACAGAGTGAAGAGACTTCCTCCAATAAGCCGAGGACCGCTCATCGGTACGAGAACCACAATCGGCACGGAGCGGTGCACTGCAGGAGCAGAAGGAAGTGTGATTGACAGGTGAGCTTGAGCACATCCGCTGTTCTGTACATGCTTATAGTGACGATTGTTTTATGAAAACAGTTGAGTGAACTCGGCCTTTTATCCTAGGAGCGACGGAGGATGAGATGTGAGCTGATTCAGGTTTATAAGGTAATGAGAGGCATTGATCGTGTGGATAACCATATATAACCATATAACAATCACAGCACGGAAACAGGCCGTTCCGGCCCTCCTAGTCCGTGCCGAACTCTTAATCTCACCTAGTCCCACCTACCCGCACACAGCCCATAACCCTCCACTCCTTTCCTGTCCATATACCTATCCAATTTTACCTTAAATGACACAACTGAACTGGCCTCTACTACTTCTACAGGAAGCTCATTCCACACAGCTATCACTCTCTGAGTAACGAAATACCCCCTCGTGTTTCCCTGAATCTTTTGCCCCCTAACTCTCAAATCATGTCCTCTCGTTTGAATCTCCCCTACTCTCAATGGAAACAGCCCATTCACGTCAACTCTATCTATCCCTCTCAACATTTTAAATACTTCGATCAAATCCCCCCTCAACCTTCTACGCTCCAATGAATAGAGACCTAACTTGTTCAACCTTTCTCTGTAACTTAAGTGTTGAAACCCAGGTAACATCCCAGTAAATCGTTTCTGCACTCTCTCTAATTTATTGATATCTTTCCTATAATTCGGTGACCAGAACTGTACACAATATTCCAAATTTGGCCTTACCAATGCCTTGTACAATTTTAACATTACATCCCAACTTCTGTACTCAATGCTCTGATTTATAAAGGCCAGCGTTCCAAAAGCCTTCTTCACTACCCTATCTACATGAGACTCCACCTTCAGGGAACTATGCACTGTTATTCCTAGATCTCTCTGTTCCACTGCATTCCTCAATGCCCTACCATTTACCCTGTATGTTCTATTTGGATTATTCCTGCCAAAATGGTAGAACCTCACACTTCTCAGCATTAAACTCCATCTGCCAACGTTCAGCCCATTCTTCTAACCGGCATAAATCTCCCTGCAAGCTTTGAAAACCCACCTCATTATCCACAACACCTCCTACCTTAGTATCATCAGCATACTTACTAATCCAATTTACCACCCCATCTTCCAGATCATTTATGTATATTACAAACAACATTGGGCCCAAAACAGATCCCTGAGGCACCCCGCTAGTCACCGGCCTCCATCCCGATAAACAATTATCCACCACTACTCTCTGGCATCTCCCATCTAGCCACTGTTGAATCCATTTTATTACTCCAGCATTAATACCTAACGACTGAACCTTCTTAACTAACCTTCCATGTGGAACTTTGTCAAAGGCCTTGCTGAAGTCCATATAGACTACATCCACTGCCTTACCCTCGTCAACATTCCTCGTAACTACTTCAAAAAATTCAGTAAGGTTTGTCAAACATGACCTTCCACGCACAAATCCATGCTGGCTACTCCTAATCAGATCCTGTCTATCCAGATAATTATAAATACTATCTCTAAGAATACTTTCCATTAATTTACCCACCACTGATGTCAAACTGATAGGTCTATAATTGCCAGGTTTACTTCTAGAACCCTTTTTAAACAATGGAACCACATGAGCAATACGCCAATCCCCCGGCATAATCCCCATTTCTAATGACATCTGAAAGATCTCCGTCAGAGCTCCTGCTATCTCTACACAAACTTCCCTCAAGGTCCTGGGGAATATCCGGTCAGGACCTGGAGATTTATCCACTTTTAAATTTCTTAAAAGCGCCAGTACTTCCACCTCTTTAATTGTCATAGGTTCCATAACTTCCTTACTTGTTTCCCACACCTTACACCATTCAATATCCTTCTCCTTAGTGAATACCGAAGAGAAGAAATCGTTCAAAATCTCTCCCATCTCCCTCGGCTCCACACATAGCTGACCACCCTGATTCTCTAAGGGACCAATTTTATCCCTCACTATCCTCTTGCTTTTAATATAACTGTAGAAGCCTTTCGGATTTACTTCCACCTTATTTGCCAAACCAAACTCGTAACTTCTTTTAGCTTTTCTAATCTCTTTCTTAAGTTTCCTTTTACATTCTTTATATTCCTCGAGCAATTCCTTTACTCCATGCTGCCTATATCTATTGTAGACATCCCTCTTTTTTCGAACCAAGTTTCAAGGCTTTTTCCCAGTGCTGAAATGGCTGACGCAAGAGGACACAGGTTTAAGGTGCTTGGGTGTATGTACAGAGGAGATGTCAGGGGTATGTTTTTTTTACGCAGAGTGTGGCGAGTGCGTGGAATGGGCTGCCAACAACGGTGGTGGAGGCGGATACGATAGGGTCTTTTAAGATACTTTTGCATAGGTACATCGAGCTTTGAAAAATAGAGAGCTATGGGTAAACCTATTAATTTCTAAGGTAGGGACATGTTCGGCACAACGTTGTGGGCCGAAGGGCCTATATTGTGCTGTAGGTTTTCTATGTTTGTATGAAAGACAATATACCGGAAAGCAGATCAGGAGAAAAACAGACAACTACGTGGCAATTAATATCCTGAAAACCTGCGGAATGTTCACAGATTTTACCTGTTACTTTTGTTCAAACATAGAATGGATGACAAAATGCTGGTAGAATTGTAGCTGGTTTGAGCATATCTTTAAAGTTAAATAGAATGCATCGCACGTCACGGGTATGTGGTGGTCAGGTCATTCACTGGCAGAGGTCAGGTTCCTGCCAAACGGCCCATGTGTGCGCTGGAAATCATTGTTCTTCAAACTGTCCTCAGCCCTCGCTAATTTCCCAGGACACGTTCCCTTTTTGATCACAGGCCTCTGGAATATCACTGTCGATCTTTTAAATTGTTTGGAGGAATAGAAGTGCAGTGTTATTGTAATACATGTCAGCTGGCATTGTCAATTCCATCACTCACACCGCCCGGAATGACTGGAATGAACGAAAGAAAAGAATGAACGGATGTTCCCCTTTAATAAAGAAGTGTTCTCCAGTTCACCCGCCAGAACAAACTCCTTCCCTCAATTTCAGAAGCGAATGTGCACGGTCAAATATTACACAATAAATCGACTTCAATATGCATGACGACTTTAAAAGTAACATAGATACAAAAAAAGTCCTACTTAAATAGCTGAAGCCATGTATCATGGAAATTAACATGGAAAATTCACATCATGTTTTGTTTTAAAGTAAATAGATTGCAGTATCCCTTGAGGAGTAAAATTAATGACACAGGGACATTGAGTAAAAATAGTTTAACGTTATTGTTTGTGCAGTTGGTCGTCACTCATGTCCCTGACGTGATCGCCACGCTAATTGCCTCAGTGGAATTGCTCTCACCTCAATAAAAGTCCGCTAAACCGATCACCAGTCCATCTGAGCAGCTGAAACGTACCGTACAACTGAACGCTGCTTCTGACGGAATATGGGATATGCGGCGATTTACTACATCGCGGCCATTTTCTATCCCACACTTGTAGCGGTTGGTGTCCCCGGTAAGATGCCGGAGCTGGTCACTTTATGTATGGTGCCGTCGTTACTCTGCTGCGGTATCCGCACTGTTACTGAGCACAGATTCTACCGTCGTCTGAAACGTGTTTCCGGAATGGAGGATTCAGGCATCTAATGGTTTTATTTCCATTTTCCGTACTTCGATCGCAGTGTTTTCTTCTTCTGTCAATTATGTTGGTGCCGCCATTGCCACAGTTTCATAATTTAACCACCCTAGGCTTTCTTAAGTGATGCTGGTCTCTGCTTTTCTAGGTCCGAGTCTCTATCAGTGCAGACTCTTCGACCATATAACTACGTGGCAGTTTATTTAAATGAAGGTCCAGTATATTTCCAACATGTAGGACTGTTCTTCCGTGAGTCAGTAAATGAGCACTCGTGCTTTATATCTCCATGATGCCACTTTGTCACGGCTACAAACAATCCCTTCAGCTATTTCACCTCTAATAATGGAAATGGTGTTGTTTACAGGAGCGATCGACTGCTCACCGGTACGTGAGTCGTGGAACTCGGATGCCTCGCTCGAAACTGTGGGAATGTCGCCAATCCACTGACACTCACATCCGTCATTGTCCTCCAGCCGGAGTGCAGCGACCGAGACCGCACACACTGGATTGCCGCTTTCCACTTCCAAACAGACCATAACCTGCATAGCATCGGTAGAATGGGGGCATTCAGGGAGCTGACCATATTTCTATTTTATTTCCAAATTTCTTGCAGTTAATTTAACGGCGATTGTGATCCTGTCTCGGGGAAAATGCGGACTCTCCAAATGCATCACCCGTTACCTGGTTGGAATGGCAGCAGCGGATCTAATGGTGGTTATCGTTGTTGCTTTAGTGGAACAGACCAACAATATCTACATTTATTCCAAATCCCTGCTCATCACTCCTGTATGCGCACTGACACTTGTATTTCGGGTTGTAACGAGGGACTGTTCTGTTTGGTTTACGGTCAGTTTTACCTTCGATCGCTTCATCGCAATATGTTGCCGAAAGCTGCGGGAGCGATACTGCACCGAGAGAACAGCAACGGTGGTTATCGTGACCGTTGTTATAGTGAGCTGCGGGAAATGTGCCCCCTTTTACTTTGCCATTGAACCTTACGTCATCATTGACAACATGCCCTGGCGTTGCGCCCTCACATATGAGTACGCTAATTCACCCGTGTGGAGAGGATACGCATTACTGGATGGTATTTTAACACCATTGATACCAATAGCCTTAATCCTGGTGTTTAACGGGTTAAACGTAAGGCATATCGTTGTGGCAAATAGAGTCCGCAGAAGGCTTCGGCACAGCGGCGACAATCAGAAAGATGCCGAGGTGGAAAAACGCAGAAAATCGATGATTTTGCTGTTTTCTATATCAGCTAATTTCATATTATTTTGGATGCCCTCTGTAGCCTATTCTCTGAAATGGCAAGCGCAAAACTATTATTACCAGGACAGATATTTGAGTTCCCCGGTATACATCCTACAGCAATTTGGGTCCATGTTGCAAATGTTCAGCATGTGTACCAATACTTGTATCTATACACTGACACAGAGGAAATTCAGAGAAGAGCTGAGGAATGGAATGAAGTATGTGTTTACATTAAATGGCCATCTGTGTAGATAACGCCCGTGTCTACTGACGATTCAGCGGAGTTTTCAAATAAAGCCGTTTTACAATGAACAGGCTTGGCAAATATGTCATTAATTCAAACAATCATATGCCTGGGGTTCCGGAAAATGCAGAATTGGCGGAGTATTGCTGACGTCATACAGTTCAGGTAGGTAGCAATACAAACGCTCAATGCGGCTGGCGTGATTGTTACAATGGTTGAAGTATGTTCCAAACTATCACAGACACTCGACTGTCACAAGGGCAGGGATGGCTTCAGGAATTTCCGGGGTTTAGATGTTTCAAAATGGGCAGATTCGGGTAACAAAGTGGAAAGTGAGTGCGATGGGAAACCAGGGATAGTATCGCAGCTGCAGATACGGAGGGCAACAGTGAGACAAACAGAGATATGTGATCACCTCACTTGGACTATTCTATACAGCAGCCCCTCTAACAAAAGAAAAAAAAACTTGCAACGGGAACAGTGAGGAACCGATCAGGAAGCGGGACATGGACATTTGCCATATTATTGGCATGGGTAACTGAAACTTCCATAATATTCTTTGGCAACTCCCTAAGGTAAAAAGTTTCGTTATAGCATAATTTCTCAGTTGTGGCCAGGAAGGATTAATGTCACTATGAGAAGAGAGGTGGACTAGCGAACAGTCCGTACCGGATCTAATATTAGAAAAGGGAAACGGATCAGGTGACAGATCTTTCCGCGGCTCAGCATTACAGAACAACAGGGCACAACTCCCCTTCATTTACCTTGATCAGGGAGCATGGGATCTATTTAATTGGGGATCAGCGAATTATGGTGCGACCTGGCAGCAACTTGGGAAAGTAAATTGGGAAATGATGTACTCAGGGAAATGCGCAACAAATATGAGGGGATTGTATTGGGAGTACTGACATAGGGTTCAGTATAGGCTTGTCTCCCTGAAGCAGGGAAAGGATGATAGCGTAAAGTAACTCTGGGTGACAAGAAAGTTGGAACAACTCTTCAAGAGGAAGAAAGAACGATACTAAAAAATTAGGAAGAAAGAATCAGGTAAGGATATAACGGGTCAAAATGTAGAAAGGAAAAAATAAACAATGGAGTTAGAAGAGGTAGAAGGGGACTTGAGAAGTTCTTTGCGAATTGCACTGTGAAGAACAGGCGGAGACTGGAGAGAGTCTGGGCAGATCAGAGGAAAACTTGTATCTGGAGTCCAAAAAGGCACTGAAGCTCCTCACTGAATACATTGATGAATGTGAACACAGCGTAAAACGGCAGACGCTCAGAAAGAGGATTCGGGGGAAACTTCGAAAACATTATGATGGATGATTCCCCAGTGACAGAAGGGATATAGTCCAGGTAATTTGGGAAAGCGAGAGAAGATATTAGGAGCTTTTGGTCAGGATCTTTCTGTCTTCGCTGGCCACGGAAGTAGAACTAGATGACTTGGGGGTGGGGGGGGGGGTTGGAAAATATTGTTTATTTGTTGACTAAAGATAATAGGGATACCTCTTGGAATTACAGACAAGGGAGCCTCACATCAGTAGTGGGTAAACTCCTGGAGAGGATTATTGAAGAAGGAAATTATGAATATTTGGAGGAACGTAGTCTGGCTACGGAGAGACAACATTGCATGTTGTCCTTCATGAGTCAGATTGAGTTATTTGAAAAAAAAAAAGAAAATAAAACCAACAGATGAACCAGGACAGTCGATGTGGGAGCATTAATTCTGGTCAGGCGTTTGATCATTTCCCCATAGTAGACTCACTCAGAAAGTCAGGAGGCTTGGGATCGAAGGAAACCTGGTTGCGTTGATTCAGATTTGGCTTCCTAACAGAAGGTTGATCATGTAGTAGATAGGGTGAATTCTTGCTGGAAGAGAGCGGACAACCGTGTTCCGCACGGTAGGTCGAAATTGTGGTACAAGTTACAACTCTATTTTGGACTCTGCAGTTACAGTGTTCCGAGAAACAGGGCTGAGGGAAATAAGCGATTTAATCTGACCACCCAGCAACTGCTGGAAAGTTAATGGAATTAGGGGTGACGGTGTAAGCAAATCGCTGAACTATTGACTGGACCGGCACGTTATCTAATAGGGCTGAAGACGTAAGCAGATCGCTCAGCTATTGACTGAACCGACACGTTATCTAATCTAACCTTTCATTTACATAATACAGGGCAGATGCAACAATGACTTCAAAGCAATCATTTCCAATGGAGCCCTACAACTTAAAAACAGCATTTCAAAGTGTTCAGCAGAAGGTTTTTCTGTTTATTAAAATAACTTGCCTTCCAAAATGCCAATTCCAAATTCCCAGTTCAAGTACGCATCAAGTTATCCTAATGCCAATTTATCTCTGAATCGTGGTTTTATTGTATCGGGTGTAGATACGCTCATATTTCGATCCATTTTACCCTGAATCCACATGGCAGGTGTGGAATCCGTGTCTCCCTCTGAAATTAATAATAAATGAAACACACAGAACTACACAAACTAAAAACGCAGCGAAGGCAAAGCAAATATTCGGGCTGACACTTGTCTTCCTTTAAAACCATCGCAGGCTATTGGAGAATACAGAATAAACAATTTCCAAAGCTTCCATCCTTCATCATCTCACATCTGCGCTTCAGTGTGTGCAAGGACAGAGGGATCGAACAGTATCAACGACTTTCTAGATTGGTCGGTGCTGTGAGACACTAAAGCTCTAACCCAGGTATACAGTCAGACAGCCAGAGGAAACCACCGCACAGAAACAGGGTCTTCAGCCCGTCAGGTCAATGAGGAATTATTTAAACTGCCTACTGCCATCGACCTCATCCGGACCGTGGCCATCCATATACCAGTACCTATCCAGTCATCTCTGAAACGTTCACATCGGAATCTCAATAACCATTTTCGTAGGCAGCACTGTCTACACTTTGGAGTCCATCTGGGTGAAGAAGCTTCCCCTCCTATTTTCCTTAAACATTTCACATTTCACCCTTCACCCGTGATCTCCAGTTGTATTCTCGCCCAACATCAGTGGAGAAAGCCCGCTTGCATTTATACTCTCTATACGCGTCTTAATGTTGTATACCTCTATCATAATCTCCCCTCAGTCTTCTGCCCGCTCGGGAATAAAGTGCTAACATACCTAATCGTTCCATTTAATTCAAAACATCCAGTCCCGGCAATAGCCGTGTAACTTTGTTCTGCATTCGTTCAAACGTATTTATTTCTGCCCTGTTGGTAGTTGAGCAAAAACACAACATTATTCCAAATTAGGCCTCAATAATTTTTTAAACAGCATCGACATAACAGCCCAACTCCTGTACTTAGTACTTTCGTCTATGAGGGCCAATGTACGAAAAGCTTTCTAACTGCGCCACAACTTCCATTGAATATGGACCTGCATTCCCAGATTCATTTGTTCTATCGGACTCCTCAGTGCCCTGTTTCTCATTGTGTCAGATCAACCCTGGCTGGTCCTCCCAAAGTGCAACATCTGACTCTTGTGTATGTGTTACATGCGACCCGCCGTTTTTCAGCCCGTTGTTCAAATTGGTCCAGATCCCGCTTAATGCTCCGTTAGTCTTCCTCACTGAGGAGAAAGAGACTGGGGAATGTAAAGAGACGGCGGCGAGAGTCTGAGAAGGACGGGAGGGAGAGAGACGCAGCCGAGATTTTAGGAGAGGAGAAACGGCAGTGGGGGAGAGAAACTGAGCGAGACCGGGTGGGGCGGGGTAGAGGGAGAGACCGAGGGTAGAGGAAGAAAGACCAGGGGGAGGGAGACCGGGGAACTCGTGAGATCTGGAGTGAGAACAGATATTTGTGATGTGGAAAGATCAATGTGAGGAGGAAGATTAGAAGAGAACTCGGAAGGGGAAAGCCCAAGACAGGGGTGGATATGAGTGAAAGCGGGTAGGAAGAGAAATTGGCAGGAGGGGGGGGGAGGGTTGGGGAGACTGGTGGATACAGAGAGACGCGAAATTAAAATACTTGGGAGAGAAATAGACACTACGGGTTGAGAGAGATACTGGGATGAGGTCGGAAAGTGTGAGTCAGAGAATACTGTCCATAAATGCACTGAGCGATTAGAGGACTTTCCTTCCTGCAGGGAATTCTGGGATTACAGCGCTTCCATTCTAACGTCCTTCAGAAACAAGCAACCCGTGTCGTCTCGCTGACCTCTCTCACCACGCCTGCTTAACCACTCTCCTTCCCACACCGTATCCTCGATCTCGCTTTCCTAAACTGGTCTTCGCGGTCTTCACCCTCTCTCCGTTTCTGGGATCACATCCGTTGGCTCCTGTTACGAACGCCGCAAAGTAGTATGATGAAACATACTGAGTCATGTTAGTAACGGGACATTCTGGACAATTTACAGCGTGGGACCTTCTCCCCGGGTCCCTCTACTCATCTGTCGGCTGTATGACCTGCCCGACCATAAAGGGAAGCAAAGGAGGCTTACCAAAATGACTCTTTCGCGGCGGGCATTATCCGACCCTCATCTTCCCCTGTAGGCGCAGGATTCTTCTTTGTGGGGAAGAAGGACAGCTCACTGAGACCCTGCATTGTCTACCGTGGCCTGAGTAGCATTACTATAAAGAATAAGTGTCCACTGCACCTGATCAACTCTGCCTTTGAGCCACAATGTTCTCTAAGTTGAACCTGCGGAGTGCCTATCACCTGGTCAGGATAAGGGAGGGAGATGAGTGGGAAAACAGCTTGTAACACCCCTCTTGGTCATTTCGAATACCTGATCATGCCATTCGGCCTCATCAATGCCCCCGCTGTCTTCCAAGCCCTGATAAACTATGTCCTTACGGAATTTATTAACCGTTTCGTTTTCTTTTATTTGGACGACATCTCAATCTTCTCCCGCAGTCTTCAGGAACACACCCACCATGTCCATCAGGTTATTCAGAGGCTTTTGGAGAACAAGCTATTCGTTAAGGCAGAGAAGTGCAAGTTCCATGCCCGTTCCGTCAGTTTGCTGGAGTACATCATTGAGAGCGGGCAATTGAGGGCGGATCCCGAAAAGACACGGGCAGTGGCGGAGTGGCCAAACCCCACGACGCTTAAGCAACTCCAGCGATTTCTGGGGTTCGCAAATTTCTACCGTCGCTTCATCAGGGATTACAGCCGGGTGGCAGCGCCCCTTACTCGATTCACCTCTCCTGCGACCCCTTCAAACTGGACCACCAATGCGGAATCGGCCTATTCGGAGCTAAAGATGCTTTCACCTCCGCTCCCATCCTGGCCCAACCTGACCCTTCTAGTCAATTCATTGAGGAAGTCGACGCCTCCGACTCTGGCGTGGGACAGTTCCTCATCCAACGCTCCAACCCAGACCAAGAGCTCCATCCCTGCGCCTCCTTCTCTCGCCGCCTAAACCCCGCCGAACGGAACTACGACGTAGGGAACCGGGAGACACTGGCCGTCAAACTCGCTTTGGAGGAGTGGAGACATTGGCTAGAGGGCGCTGAACATCCATTCATCGTCTGGAAGAACTACAAGAACCTCGCATAACTCCAAAATGTCAAACGCCTGAAATCCCGCCAAGCACTTTGGGCATTACTTTTTGGCCGTTTCAGATTCACACTCGCCTATCGTCCTGGTCCCAAGAACGGGAAGCCCGATGCTCTCTGTCGTCAATATGTCTCCGAGTAGGGCTTCCCAACCCCGAGACCATCCTTCCACCATCCGGTGTGGTGGCTGCCCTCACCTGGGAGATCGAATCCATAGTCAGCGAGGCCCAGCGGACTCAGCCTGACCCAGGGAATGGACCCGATTGTCGTCTCTTCGTGCCTGACGCTGTTCGGTCTCAGGTTCTCCAGTGGGGGCACACTTCTCGTTTCGCCTGCCATCCCGGGATTGATCGGACTCTATCCCTTCTGAAGAGACATTTCTGGTGGCCCTTCATGGATGCTCACACTCGTTCCTTCGTCTCTGCCTGTTCTGTGTGTGCCCGTGTAAAAGCCTCACACCGACCACCTGCTGGATTGCTTCGTCCCCTACCTTTCCCTAGCCGCTTTTGGTCTCACATTGAGCTGAATGTCATTACGGGACGACCCCCTTCACATGGGATCACTGCCGCACTCACCGTGATGGACCGCTTCTCCAAACCTGTGCACTTCCTAACACTTCCCAAACTCCCTACAGCCGAAGCACCCGACCTCCTTCTTCATCACATCTTCCGTTATCATGGAATTCCCTCGGACATTATATCTGAGCGGGGTCCGCAATTCATCTCTCAAGTCTGGATATCCTTTTGTCAAGCCCTTGGAGCCTCAGTAAGTCTGTATTCCGGCTTCCACCCGCTGATTAATGGTCAAACAGAACGAGAGAACCAGGATTTGGAAGCAGCACTGCGCTGCATAACCGCCAGCAACCTGTAATCCTGGAGCACACATCTCGTTTGCGTAGAGTCCGCCCACAATTCCCTGCTCAGCACTGCCACTGGAATGTCGCCCTTCGAATGCTCCTTCAGTTACCAACCCCCTCTGTTTCACGTACATGAAGATGACATGACTGTGCCTTCAGTCAGGCCCGTCTCCGCCAGTGCCGCAAGATCTGGAAGGATGCATGCGCGGTATTGCTCGGTTGAGCCGACTGCAACCGGAGGATTGCCGATCGCCATCGAATTCCTGCACCCAATTATCTGCCTGGGCAGAAGGTTTGGCTCTCGTCAAAAGACATCCCCCTTAAGGATGAACCCAAGAAATTCGCCCCTCGCTACGTTGGACCATTCGAGATTATAATCAACCCCTCGGGTGTCAGACTCAAACTGCCAAAATCTATACACATTCTTCCTATATTCCACGTCTCCCAACTGAAACCGGTAACTGTCAGCCCTTTGTGCCCTCCTGCCGAACCCCCTCCACACGCCCTGATTGTTGATGACTACCCAGCATATAACGTCTGGCGAATACTGGATGTGCGCCACCGAGACAGGGGTCTCCAGTACCTGGTCGATTGGGAGGGATCCGGACCGGAGGAGTGCACCTAGATTCCCCGCTCCTTCATCCTGACCCCTTCCCTCATCCGTGATTTTCATCGAGACAACCTGGACAAGCCTGGTGGAGCCTCCCTTGCGGGGGGCGGGGAGTGGTGTGTGCTATCACGGTCCTGATCGTTAATTCCGTATTTGCTTGAACTTTCCTTTCATTATGCTACGGTTCCGACCGCTAATTTCCTATTTGCTCCGAAATCCCTTTGATGACGACACACCTGGTTTCCATCAGGACCTGCAGCGTAAAAGCCCTAGCGGCACAACCACTAGTTGCCAGATCGTTGGTTTTGCCTGTGTGGTGATTAACGTTTACCGACCGCTTAGGATAGTATGATCTAAGTTTTTTCTTCAGTATCGAGAATTACCTGTGAAACTCCGTCTCTTCGTGTGAAGATCAGTTTTCTAAGTGCAATTCCAGTTCAGAGGTTTACCTGTGAAACCCAGCCTCTCCGCGCAAAGGTAAGACTTCTAAAGTTTTACTTCAGTGTAACCCTGTCTCCATACTAAGAAGGGTTTTGTCCGCCGTTTCTTTCTCTAGGATCCGAGTCAAGATAAATTCTGTCCGACGACTCCTGCTTACCTGCTCTCCCTCCTGTTTGCCGTTTACGTCTCCATCCTAACCAAATCTCCGTGCCTGTGTCCTGCACTTGGGTTCGCCTCATTCGTTCTAACAAGTTCATCCTCTTCCTTAACAGCTACACACTTAATCTTCTCAGTCCACTGCAAGTCATTTCTACAATCGTAAAGATCCTTTTTTTCGCAGTGAATGCTGAAGTAAAGTATTCATTAGGTGTCTCTGTTATCTCCTCCGGTTCCCGACACACTTTTCCACGCTCCCCATTGATTGGTACTATTCTCTCACATTTTATCATCTTGCTCTTCACATACTTTTAGACAGCCTTGTGGTTTTCATCAATACTGCTCGGAAAGGCCTTCTTAGGGCACCTCAGAGCTTCGTAATTTCGATCCTAATCTCCATCCTGCTAGCATTCAAATCTTCTGGATCGTCATTATTACCTGTTGTTTTTTTAATTTCATGAGCATTTAATTCTGTATCTGGCAGTCTCTGTTACAGTGTGAGAGTGTGGGTTTCATTCTGTATCTGTCAGTCTCTGTTACAGTGTGAGAGTATGGGTTTCATTCTGTATCTGTCAGTCTCTGTTACAGTGTGAGAGTGTGGGTTTCATTCTGTATCTGTCAGTCTCTGCTACAGTGTGAGAGTATGGGTTTCATTCTGTATCTGTCAGTCTCTGTTACAGTGTGTGAGTGTGGGTTTCATTCTGTATCTGTCAGTCTCTGTTACAGTGTGAGAGTATGGGTTTCATTCTGTATCTGTCAGTCTCTGTTACAGTGTGAGAGTGTGGGTTTCATTCTGTATCTGTCAGTCTCTGCTACAGTGCGAGATTGTGGGGTTCATTCTGTATCTGTCAGTCTCTGTTACAGTGTGAGAGGGTGGGTTTCATTCGGTATCTCTCTGTCTCTGTTACAGTGTGAGATTGTGGGGTTCATTCTGTATCTGTCAGTCTCTGCTACAGTGTGAGAGTGTGGGTTTCATTCTGTATCTGTCAGTCTCTGTTACAGTGTGAGATTGAGGGGTTCATTCTGTATCTGTCAGTCTCTGCTACAGTGTGAGAGTGTGGGTTTCATTCTGTATCTGTCAGTCTCTGTTACAGTGTGAGATTGTGGGGTTCATTCTGTATCTGTCAGTCTCTGTTACAGTGTGAGAGTGTGGGTTTCATTCTGTATCTGTCAGTCTCTGTTACAATGTGAGAGTGTGGGTTTCATTCTGTATCTCTTAGTCTCTGTTACAGTGTGACAGCGTGGGTTTCATTCTGTATCTGTCAGTCTCTGCTACAGTGCGAGAGTGTGGGTTTCATTCTGTATCTGTCAGTCTCTGCTACAGTGTGAGAGTGTGGGTTTCATTCTGTATCTGTCAGTCTCTGCTACAGTGTGAGAGTGTGGGTTTCATTCTGTATCTGTCTCTCTCTGCTACAGTGTGAGAGTGTGGATTTCATTCTGTATCTGTCAGTCTCTGCTACAGTGTCAGAGTGTGAGTTTCATTCTGTATCTGTCTCTCTCTGCTACAGTGGGAGAGTGTGCGTTTCATTCTGTATCTGTCTCTCTCTGCTACAGTGTGAGAGTGTGGGTTTCATTCTGTGTCTGTCAGTCTCTGTTACAGTGTGAGAGTGTGGGTTTCACTCTGTATCCGTCAGTCTCTGCTACAGTGTGAGAGTGTGGATTTCATTCTGTATCTGTCAGTCTCTGCTACAGTGTCAGAGTGTGAGTTTCATTCTGTATCTGTCTCTCTCTGCTACAGTGTGAGAGTGTGGGTTTCATTCTGTGTCTGTCAGTCTCTGTTACAGTGTGAGAGTGTGGGTTTCACTCTGTATCTGTCAGTCTCTGCTACAGTGTGAGAGTGTGGGTTTCATTCTGTATCTGTCAGTCTCTGTTACAGTGTAAGAGTGTGGGTTTCATTCTGTATCTGTCAGTCTCTGTTACAGGGTGAGAGTGCGGGTTTCATTCTGTATCTGTCAGTCTCTGTTACAGTGTAATTTGAGAGTGTGGGGTTCACTCTGTATCTGTCAGCCTCTGCTGTAATTTGAGAGTGTGGGTTTCACTCTGTATCTGTCAGTCTCTGCTGTAATTTGAGAGTGTGGGTTTCACTCTGTATCTGTCAGCCTCTGCTGTAATTTGAGAGTGTGGGTTTCATTCTGTATCTGTCAGTCTCTGCTGTAATTTGAGAGTGTGTATTTCATTCTACAGGTGACACTCTCTACTCCCGTGTGAGTGTGGGGTTCGTTCTGTATCTGTCTGCTCCAGCGTTACGGGTGTTGTCTCAGTCCCGTACCTGTGAATATCTGACTCTGTGTGAGCGGCTGGGTTTTTTCTCCTTCTTTCCCGCTGTTCCACCAATCCAGTGAATACTCTTAAAATAGAATCTGTATTCACTGAGCTATTCTTAGAACAAGAGTCTTCTGCAGTTGGATTATGTTAAAATTGTGAGAGAGTGAGTGCACTGAAGAATAATGACGGTTGTGTTGCGCAGCACATTCAGTATCGTAGGGTCATATGGCAAACAAGCCATTCGGTTCGACGTAATTCTGCATGCTATTCGCTGCTAACCCACACAGCGCCAACTGAGCAGCATTTGATCTGTAAACCTCTATGGTTTGGCAACACAACCTCTGAAATGTTGAATGAACATTTTAAAAAATAATAAATATATTAATTAATTTTTAAAAATAACTTCGTAATTAATTTCATAAATTGATCGAAATAAAACCTGTCTCATGTACCAGCATTATTTATATGAATACATTTCCCTCAGCAATTCTAAATTGCTGCCTTCATCGTGTATCTCTGGACTCTCTTACGTTTGCTGATTCCGTCACATATTCCTCAATGTGAACCAGAGCCTGAATCTATTCGAGTTATGTCCCGCTCATCAATAATATAAGGATCATCTCGATTTTCTTTTGACAGTTTCGGACACTTCTGCAATATGCCATGAATTGTTGATTGAGAAAATTGTAACTACGTTGTTCGTTGCAGCACTGAGAGAGTTTGTGAGTAGGAATTCGAGGGAAGCTCAAGTCTGACATTTGGAATCATCTAAAGGTCCACATGGCAGCAGGCGGTTGACTGATGAACTCTGGGAAATTCCTGTCACTGCTACGTCACTGCACAGCCGAGAATGTTCCGCTCGTCAGGGACATGGCTGGCGGGAGAGCTTGTTCCGGTGTTGCATGACACCGTGCCTATATTACATCCGTCAGTGCAGAAGAACAAGATGAACTGAGGTGAATGGACAGCAGATGGTGAATGGCTTGACATTAAAATGTGAACACATCACCCGGACATGTAGGGATCATGAAAAAGCAGAGAACAGGAACAAGCCCTGTGACTCACTACTTCTGCACTGAACACGATACCGAATGAGACTAAACTCGGATGACTGTACATGACCCATCTCACTTCATTCACTGGATGCTCATGTGCTTTGACTGAATATTTACCTTTATGGGAATCTAGAGGTTATATTCCAACAGAAGGCAAACCTTTGTCATCAG
This sequence comes from Hemitrygon akajei, assembly GCF_048418815.1. Classification (NCBI taxonomy): domain Eukaryota; kingdom Metazoa; phylum Chordata; class Chondrichthyes; order Myliobatiformes; family Dasyatidae; genus Hemitrygon; species Hemitrygon akajei. The sequence continues at coordinate 2,677,233 of NW_027331978.1, read as the reverse complement.
CTCCCTTGATGAAGTAAATATTTGAGAAGGTAACAGAAAACACTGATGGATTAAAAAGGTGGAGGCTCACTTAAAGACATCCCCGGAAGGGAGTAGGAGGGCTGGTGAGTTAGCCAAACTGCAATCAAGTTGGGTGGTGAAATGAAATCTAGATATAGAGGTAGGAATGACAGAAAAACCAGCAGACTCTACAGATATAGAATTAGTCATGACCCAGCAACAGGATCAGGAGTTAGCAAAGGTACAAAGAGGAGAGGAGTCTGAAGATTATAGGAAATATCGATGGATACAGGCACAGATTTGGATTGTACTTGACAGTGGTAAGTTTGAGGTGCGGAATTGTGAAAGAAACCAGATGATGTACTTGCACCGTGACATTTGTGGGCATCAAGGAGCAGATAGATCTATGGAACAGTTGAAGAATCTGCGTTGGTGGCCAAAACTGCGAGGAAATGTACATTATTGTAAGAATTGTTTGATTTGTGAACAGTGATAACCCAGATAAATCGGCAATAGAAGCAGTTTTAAGACCCGCTCCGTAGAAGGACCATGTGTTAACTTGTAGGATTATGTTGCTGGATTTTCACCTCCATGCCATGGAGGACTCAACTATATCCTCGAGATAGTGGATGCGATCACCAAGTGGATAGAGGCTTTCCCAACTAGATGATGAAAACCGCCGACGTTACAGCCAGGATTATGTTGGACGGAATTTCCACCCTTTGGGGATTGCAAAGCTCTCTAGAATCATTCATGGTCCCCGCTACTCCGCAGATGTGATACAAAATGTAATGAAACTGTTTGGGGTAAAACACAGGTTGGTATCCCTTATCGACCACAACAGAGTGCAATTGCTGAATGGATGAGCGGGACTTTAAAGACAATGCTAGCGAAAATAAATAAAAGGTTGGAAACCTTGTCTGGGCTAGATTTATCATCAACTGAGCAATGAATTGACTCTATTAAGTCGGCCCATTGTGTCGCCGCCCATAAGAGGTGACGGAAGAAACAGCAGAACAAAGCTTATTTCGAGGTTCAAACAAAACCGCGGGAGTTGGAAATTGGACAGAAGGTTATAATGTTTTTACATCAGCCAAGCCCCTTTACAGCTTCGAGATTTGCAGGGACTTATGATATCGCTGACAGAGCCGACCCATCTGTATATCGAATTCAGACTGTTCCAAACAAATTGTGTTAGTATCATATTAACCAATTCAAACCCCTTGGAGATAGTCAATGTCATCTAGTAGCTCTGTTCCAGAAAGCATCTTGACAAAAGGATGCTCTGGACCGAGATAAGATCATATACTCTTAGATTCACGTTTCCGGCAATCGTTGGTAATGCAGATGAAGAGCAATTGTCCACTCAGTGAGTTGGGCACCCACTTCCGGTTTGTACCCGGAGGAGAAGGATAGTTCACATGTTTGTACTCGCCAGAGTCAAAGCGGGCAAAATGGGAGAGAGAAACAGATGGGAGATCGTGTTTATTACGTGGTCTTCTGCAAATAAAGTGGGGCTTAATGGATCTGGTATAAATGCATTTTAATAAGGCTTTGTTTAGCCATGGTAGGACCATTCATAAGGTCAGAAGGTTTGTTATCCAGGGATAGTTGGCTGGTGTACTCAGAAATGACGCCCACATAGGGCAAAGGATAGTTGTGGATGGAGTGTTTTCTCCCTGGATGTCGGTGACCAATGGCGTCCTGCAGAAATCAGTTGAGACCCCCGGATATTATGAACGAGTTGGATGAGGAGGTGGAAGGGTGATGTATTGTATTTGCGATGATGTGGAGGTTGGTGGAATTATGTATAGTGCCGATTACAAGAGGACAGTGACAGGACGCAGAGCAGCGCTGAGAAGTTACAGATGGAGTTAAACCCGGAACGTTACGGAGTGATTCACGTTGGAAGGATGAATTTGAAGTCAGAGGTGATAGTTTCTCGAGTCAACCGAGGGCCGCACGTTGGTACGAGTTCCGCAATGGAAACAGAGTGATGAGACACTCTCCAAAAAGCCGAGGGCCGCTCATCGGTACGAGAACCACAATGGACACGGAGCAGTGCACTGCAGGAGCAGAAGGAAGTTTGATTGACAGGTGAGCTTGAACACATCCTCTGTTCTGCCCGTATTCATAGCGACGCTCGAAAGGCAATATACCTGACAGTAAATCAGGAGAAAAAATACAACTTCGTGACAAATAATAGAACAGCCCGGGAACCTGCGGATAGGTCAAAGTTTTCACTAGCTACTTTTTTTTCAAAGAGCGAATGAATGGGAAAGACTGGTAGAATTGTGGCAGATTTGAGAATATATGTATAGTTCAACAGACTGCACCGCATGTCACGGTCAATTCATGCACTGGCAGAGGTCAGGTTCCTGCCAAACGGCCCATGTGTGCGCTGGAAAACATTGTTCTTCAAACTGTCCTCAACCCTCGCTAATCTCCCGAGGACACGCTCCCTTTTTGATCACACGTCTCTGGAATATCGCTGTGGATCTTTTAAAGTGTTTGGAGGAATATGTGCAGTGTATTTTAATGTAACACATGTCAGCTGTCGCTGTGATTCCCATCACTCAGAGCCCTGGAATGACTGGAACGAACGAACGAAAAGATGAACGGAAGTTCCCCTTTAATAAAGAAGTTTTCTCTATTTTACCTACCAAAACAAACACCTTCCCTCAATTTCGGAAGCGAAAGTGCTCCGTCAAATGTTACAAACTATATCGACATCAAGATGAATGCCTACTTTACAAGCAACACAGATCTAACAAATATCCTATTTAAATACCTGAAGCCAGGTATCATGGAAAATTCTCATCATATTTTGTTTTAAAGTAAATAGATTGCAATATCCCTTGAGGTGTCAAAATAATGACACGGTGACAGTGAGTTTAAATAGTTTAAAGTAAGTGTTTGAGCAGTTGGTTGTCACTAATGTCCCTGAAGTGATAGCCAGGCTAATTGCCTCAGTGGAATTGCTCTCACCTCAATAAAAGTCTGCTAAACCGATCACCAGTCCATCTGATCAGCTGAAACGTTCCGCACAACTGAACGCTGCTTCTGACGGAATATGGGATATTCGACGATTTACCACATCGCGGCCATTTTCTATCCCACACTTGTAGCGGTTGGTGTCCCCGGTAAGATGCCGGAGCGGGTTACTTTATGTATGGTGCCGTCGTTACTCTGCTGCGGTATCCGCACTGTTACTGAGCACAGATGCTACCATCGGCCGTACCGTGTTTCAAGCATCTCATTGTTTTATTTTCATTTTTGTACTTTGATCGAAGTGATTATCCTTTTGTCAATTGCTTATGTGCCGATATTGACATTTTTTTCATAATTTCACCTCGCTAGGCTTTCTGAAGTGATGCTGGTCTGTGCTTTTCTAGGTCCGAGTCTCTATCAGTGCAGACACTTCGAGCTTATAACATTGTGGCAGCTTATTTAAATGACGGTCCAGCCTATTTTCGACACGTAGGTCTGTTCTTCTGTAAGTCAGTAAACGATAAATTGTGTTTTGTATCTTTTGATTCTACTTTGTCACCGCTGCAAACAATCCCTTCAACAGTTTCGCCCCTAATAATGGAAATGATGTTGTTTACGATCTTCCGTTCAGCGGTCCGTGGACTCAGGTTCTTTGCTCTAAACTGTCCAGCCGGAGTGCAGCGACTGAGACCGCACACACTGGACTCCCGCTTTCCACCTCCAAACAGACCACGCCTCGGGGGCATTCAGAGAGTTGCTGCTGACCATATTTCTATTTTGCTTTCAAATTTCTTCCAGTTAATTTAACGGCGATTGTGATCCTATCTCGGGGAAAATGCGGACTCTCCAAATGCATCACCCGTTACCTGGTTGGAATGGCGACAGCGGATCTGATGGTGGTTATCGTTGCTGCTTTAGTGGAACAGACCAACAATATACACATTTATTCCAGATCCCTGCTCATCACTCCTGTGTGCGCACTGACAGTTGTATTTAGGGTTGTAACGACGGACTGTTCTGTTTGGTTCACGGTCAGTTTTACCTTCGATCGCTTCATCGCAATATGTTGCCGAAAGCTGCGGGAGCGATACTGCACCGAGAGAACAGCCACGGCGATTATCGTGACCGTGGTTATAGTGAGCTGCGGGAAATGTGTCCCGTATTACTTTGCCCTTGAACCTTACGTCATCATTGACAACACGCCGTGGCGTTGCATCCGCACATATGAATACGCTACTTCACCCGTGTGGAGAGGATACGAATTACTGGACAGTATTTTAACTCCATTGCTACCAATCGGCTTAATCCTGGTGTTTAACGGGTTAACCGTGAGGCATATCGTTGTGGCAAATAGAGTCCGCAGAAGGCTTCGGCACAGCAGCGACAATCAGAAAGATGCCGAGGTGGAAAAACGCAGAAAATCCATAACTTTGGTGTTTTCTATATCAGCTAATTTCATATTATTTTGGATGCCCTCTGTAGTCCATTCCCTGAAATGGCAAACGCAAAATTATTTTTTCCAGGACAGATATTTGAGTTCCCCGGTATACATGCTACAGCAGTTTGGGTACATGTTGCAAGTAGTCAGCATGTGCACCAATACTTGTATCTATACACTGACACAGAGGAAATTCAGAGAAGAGCTGAGGAATGGAATGAAGTATGTGTTTACATTAAATGGCCATCTGTGTAGATAACGCCGATGTCCAATTACAATTCAGCTGAGTTTTCAAATAAAGCCGTTTTACAATGAACAAGTTTGGCAAATATGTCATTAATTCAAACAATCATATGCTTGGTCATCCGGAAATTGCAGAATTGGCGGAAGATTGCTGACTTCATGCAGTTCAGGTAGGTAGCAATACAAACGTTCAATGCTGCTGGCGTGATTGTTACATTGGTTGAAGTATGTTCCAAACTATCACAGACACTCGACTGTCACAAGCACAGGGATGGCTGCAGGACTTCACGGGGTTTACAAGCTTCAGAATGGACAGGGTCTGGGAACAGAGTGTAAAGGGAGTGCGATGAGAAACCAGGGATAGTATCGCAGCTGCAGAAAGGGAGGACAACTTGTAGCGTTCGCTTGTTAACGGACTGTGAGACGAACACAGAAACATGATCACCCCATTTGGAGTATTCTGTGCAGCCGCATTTCTATCAAAATAAAAAACTGCAACGGGAACAGTGAGGAACCGGTCCTTTCTGAATACATTGATCAATGTGAACACAGCGCAGAAAAGGCAGATATGCTCTAACATGCCGACGCTGAAAAGAGGATGCGGTGGAAACTTGGAAAACATTATGACAGATGATTCCCCGGTACCGGAGGGGATATAGTCCAGGTAATTTTGGAAGGCGAGCTCAGATATTGTTGAGCTTTTGGACGGGATATTAGTGTCTTCGCTGGCCCCGGAATTAGAACTAGAAGATTGGAGGGTGGAAAATGTTGTTCATTTGTTGACGAAAAGTAACAGGGAGATTCTTGGAATTATAGACCAGGGAGTCTTACGTCAGTAGTGGGTAAACTACTGGAGACGATTATTGAAGATGGAATTTATGAGTATTTGGAGAAACGTAGTCTGTCTACGGAGTGAAAACATGGCATGTTGTCCTTTATGAGTCAGACTGAATTATTTGAAAAAGTGAATTTTAAACAAACAGAAGAACCAGGACAGTCGATATGGGTGCATTAATTTTGGTCAGGGGTTTGATCAGTTCCCCATAGTAGACTCATTCAGAAAGTCAGGAGGCATGGGATTTGAAGAAACCTGGCTGCATTGGTTCAGAATTGGCTTCCTAACGGAAGGCAGATGATGTAGTAGACAGAGTGAATTCTGGCTGGAAGACTAATGCAGCTGTGTTCCGCATGCAGTTTCGAAACTTCGGTACACTTTACAATTCTATTGCGAGTCTGCAGTTACCAGTGCTACAAGAAATAGGGCTGTGGAAATGATCGATTTAATCTGATCACACAGCAGCACCTGGATAATTTATGGAATTAGGGCTGACGACGTAAGCAAATCGCTGAACGATTGACTGCACCAGAGCGTTTCTGAACTGACCTGTCATTTACATATTACAGGGCAAATGCTACAATGACTTCAAAGCATCTTTTCCAACGGAGCCCTACAACTTAAAACCAGTATTTCAAAGTGTTCAGCAGCAGCTTCTGATGCTTATTACAAGAACCAGCCTTCCAAAATGCCAATTCCAAATTCCCCATTCAAGTACACACCAATTTATCCTAATGCCAATTTACCTCTGAATCGTGGTTTTATTGCATCGAGTGTAGATGCGCTCATATTTCGATCTATTTAACCCTGAATCCACATGACCGGTGTGGAATCTGTGTCTCTTTCTGAAATCATTAATAAACGAAACATACAGAACGACACAAACTAAAAACGCAGCGAGAGCAAAACAAATATCCGGGCTTTCACTTGTCTTCCTCCAAAACCATCGCAGGCAATTGGAGAATACAGAATAAACTACTTTCAAAGCTTCCATCTTCTCATGCTATAACCATCCATTAACTCAGTCTCCATGTTCCAGTGTGTGCAAGGACAGAGGGATCGAGCAGTATCAACGACTTTCTAGATTGGTCGGTGCTGTGAGACACTAAAGCTCTAACCCAGACATACAGTCAGACAGCCAGAGGAAACCACTGCACAGAAACAGGGTCTTCAGCCCGTCCAGTCAGTGAGGAATTATTTAAACTGCCTACTGCCATCGACCTCACCCGGACCGTGGCCATCCATATCCCTCTCATCCGTGTACTTCCCCAATCATCTCTTAAACGTTGACATCGGAAACTCAATTACCATTTGTGTTGGCAGCACTGTCTGCACTCTGTCGACCCTCTGGGTGAAGACTTTTCCCCTCATGTTTTCTTTAAACATTTCACGTATCAAATCTCCCCTCAATCTTCGACCCACTCGGGAATAAAGTGCTGACATATGTAATCTTTCCTTTTAATTCAAAACATTCAGTCCTGGCAATAGCCGTGTAACGAATCGGTATTGTTTTATTTATTATTATTATTATTATTATTATTATTATTATTATTATTATTATTATTATTATTATTATTATTATTATTATTATTATTATTATTATTATTATTTTAATATCACTTAATGTTCTTTTTTACAATTTCTTAGTAATTTCTTCCTCAGAACTTTAACAGTCCTTTGGTTCTTTTATTTTTCTCTTTCATGAATGCCATGTTCTTTGGAAGCTTGTTTAAACCAAGTTAATTGTCTTTTAGGCTTCTTCCAGGTGAATAGGAGTTCACTTTTTGAATAATAAGAATTATATATCACCACAGGGGGCATCAAGATTTTAGAGGTGATTAGGTGGGGCATGGTCAAAAAAAGGTTGGGAACCACTGGTCTGGAGTGTTCTTTAACCAGAAGCACTGGGTAAACAAGAGATCTGCAAAGTACTGAGCAGTAGATTCGAGGCAATATTTATCACATTTATTCATTATTATTATTTATCTGCAAGTTTTGTTTTACATTTTGCTGGGTTTGATAGTTGTCTATTGCTGTAGGCAGAGTTTCGTCAGATTCCCTGATGGTCTATTGGTTAGGATTCGGCGCTCTCACCGCTGCGGCCCGGGTTCGATTCTCGGTCAGGGAATTAAAATATTGCCTGCTGTAATTTCGTCAGACAGACATACTTTATAGATCCCGAAGGAAACTGGGTTTCGTTACAGTCGCACCAACCAAGAATAGTGTAGAAATATAGCAATATAAATCCATAAATGATTAAATAATAATAGGTAAATTATGCCAAGTGGAAATTAGTCCAGGACTAGACTATTGGCTCAGGGTGTCTGACATTCCGAGGGAGGAGCTGTAAAGTTTGACGGCCATAGTCAGGAATGACTTCCTATGACGCTCGGTGTTGCATCTCGGTGGAATGAGTCTCTGGCTGAATGTACTCCTGTGCCTAACCAGTACATTATGGAGTGGATGGGAGACTTTGTCCAAGATGGCATGCATCCTCTTTTCAGCCACCACCGTCAGAGAGTTCATTTCCACCCCCACAACATCACTGGCCGTACGAATGAGTTTGTTGATTCAGTTGGTGTCTGCAACCCTCAGCCTGCTGCCCCAGCACACAACAGCAAACATGATAGCACTGGCCACGACAGCCTCGTCGAACATCCTCAGTGTCGTCCGGCAGATGTTAAAGGACCTCAGTCTCCTCAGGAAATAAAGACGGCTCTGACACTTCTTGTAGACAGCCTCAGTGTTCTTTGACCAGTCCAGTCTGTTGTCATTTCGGATCCCCAGGTATTTGCAATCCTCCATCATGTCCACACTGAACCCTTGGATGGAAACAGGGGTTACCGGTGCCTTAGCCCTCCTCAGGTCCACCACCAGCTCCTTAGTCTTTTTCACATTAAGCCTTGTACTCAGCCTCATCTCCCTTACTGATGCTTCCAACTATGGCAGAGTCATCAAAAAACTTCTGAAGATGGCAAGATTCTGTGCAGTAGTTGAAGTCCGAGGTGTAGATGGTGAAGAGAAAGGGAGACAGGACAGTCACCTGTGGAGCCCCAGTGCTGCTGACCACTCTGTCTGACACACAGTGTTGCAAGTGGATTCTCACCCAGCAGTGCAGGGCGGATGGTGTTGAACGCACTGGAGAAGTCAAAAAACATGACCCTCCCTCACCGTGCTCGCCTTCTTGTCCAGGTGGGCGTAGACACGGTTCAGCAGGTAGACGATGGCATCCTCAACTCCTAGTTGGGGCTGGTAGGCGAACTGGATAATGTGCTTATTTTGAATTATCGTGTGTATTAACTTGCTGCCACAACAACCCGATTCCTGTCTGTGCTTAACCTGCATCCGCCTGATTCAGCACCACAAGACCACAAAATATAGGAGCAGAATTAGGCCGTTTGGCCCATCGGGTTTGCTTCGACATTTCCTCTCAGCCCCATTCTCCTGCTTTCTGCTGGTATCATTTCGTGCCCTGATCAATCATGAATCTATCGATCTCTGACAAATATACAAAGAGTCTCGGACGCCACAGGGGCCTGTGGCAACGAATCCGACAGATTCGCCACTCGCTGGCTGAACAACTCACTCCTCATCTCTGTTCTAAAAGGATGCTCCTCTATCTCGAGTCTGCGTCCTTTGGTCTTAGATTCTCCCACCACAGGAAACATCCTCTCAACATCCGCCCTGTCAAGGCCTTTCACCATTCGATAGCTTCCAATGAGGTCCCGCGCAATCTATTGAATTCTAGTGAATGCAGGCCCGGCGCCATCAAACGCTCTTCATATCACTAACCATTCAATCCCAGCATCATTCCTCTGAATCTCCTTTCAACCCTCTCCAGCTTCAGCCATACTGACTCAGGTAAGGGAACTAAAACTGCTCACAATATTCCAGGCGAGGCCTCGCCAGTTCTTTATAAAGTCTTTGAATTAGAACCTTGCTTTATATTCTCGTCCTCTTGAAATGAATGCGAGCATCGCACTTGCCTTCCTCATCACAGACCCTACCTGTAAATTAACCTTTGGGACATTATGGTGCAGGTGTGTACGTCACAATGGGAGGCCTGTACACGGACTCCCAAGGCTCTTAGCGCCTCAGTCTTCTTGTGCGCATGTTCTCTCCTTTTAGAAATTCTTCTCCTTCATTTCTGATATCAAAGTGTGTGAACATAGAGCCCCCTGCATTGCATCTCATTGTCCATTCTCCAACCTTCTGTAGCTTCTCTACCTCCGAGAAGGACTTCCTGCTCTTTTCGCTCTGAGAATTCTGCATATGGTGAGCGGTGTCATACCAGAAGTCTCCCATATCGAGCTGACTACCACACACACTCACTTGCACCCGCCCAACTCTTGCCCATTTCTTAACTCCCCATACTGGTCATCTGCTCTCCACGTTCAGTTCAGCGTCAGTGTGTGGATCGGAAATGTGCCCTATCTCTCTCCGCCCACAAATGCTGCCTGACCCGCTGTCCACTGTTCCTTCAGCGATTCGTTATTTGTTCTGTATGACACTTGTTAGACAAGGAAAACATGACTTTGAGAAAATATCGCAGGTGCTGTCTCAATAAACCTGGAAATAACTGTGCGAGGTCTTACAGACAATAACTTGCAATCAATACAATGTAGATTTGGTCTTCTTCACTCCTCACTGCACCTCAATCCACTCAGAGATGCTGTATCTCTGTAGAAGAGGGAGACCATACATTTCCCATATTGGACTCTGGTCCTACTCACTCAGTTTGCCGACATCACCTTGACTCATCTGGCCGGGGTCATCACTGCTCAAATCTCAGTGAGTATTGTCAGGTCCAGTCGGGGTTATTGCCGTGTGCACAGGGACGGTGAGGGACAAGTACAATGAAACACTTGCAGCGTCATTGCAGGCTCGAAAAGACAGACAGTACGCAGAACATAAATTGTACAATTCTGCATCATTAACAAAAGATAAATGTAAATCTTGCAAATACGAGAAATCTGCAGATGCTGGAAATTCAAACAACAACACACATAAAATGCTGGCGGAACACAGCAGGCCAGGCAGCATCTATATACTTCCTATGAACGTCGACAGCGCTTCTCCCTATAGATGCTGCCTGGCCTGCTGTGTTCTACCAGCATTTTGTGTGTGTTGTTGATATAAATCTTGTGCCAGTTTCAGACTTGGAAATGATTCCTCAGGCAAACTGATGACATAGATTGCCAACTATTATATCCACGGGGGAGCATGCAGGCCCAGGAAAGGCCAGTTTATTCCTTTTCTTTAAACAGACAGACAACAGAGAGAAGGGCGAGTCTCTAGTCCTCTTCAGCCAGCCACGGCATTCAATAAGATCAGGCTGGCCCAGACTTTTTCTCAATCCTCCCCCGACCCCCATACCGCAGTTGCCTGTCAAAAGTCGGCCGGTGTCCTCCAGCAAGTCTTCTACCGTCTCCCCCGGTGAGAGGAGATAAACTTCTGTCGCCCGCCTTTATTTCGACGCCCTGACAGCGCCCCCAGCTTCGATCAGAAGTATATGGATATGAATGTTATATAATGGGACGTTGTTCTGAGTTTTGCTCAGTATTGACGGGACTTTGGGGAGGCAGAAGCAGTCAGAGTCTCAGAAGTAGGCAGAAGCAGTTAGAGAGAGAGAGAGAGAAAGAGAGAGAGAGAGAGCGAATGTGTGTTTGTGCGCGCACGCGTGTTCGTGTGCGTATATGTGTGTGTTAGAGAGAGAGAGAGAGAGAGAGAGAGAGAGAGAGACAGAGAAAGAGCGAGACATAGAAGTGAGGCAGGGGAGCGAGTCACATCGTAGACAGGACAAGAGAGATAAACGGGGGAATTTGAAAGGCAGTTGGAGAGAGAAAGTTACAAGGCAGTTTACCAATTTCATGTTCACTTTCGGCCACTGTCTTCCTCCCAGTGTTTTCTTGACCACCAGAGTAACTCACCTCACCGACAAAACGAAGTGGATCTTTCCGTCCCTTCACTTAAACTCGAACGCTGCAGGGCTCGTAAGTATTATCACCGTTTGGACTGAGGAGGAGAAATCGTTCATGCGTTTGCACATTCCCCTTCAACAGAGTAAATGTAAAACAGAGTAAATCAAACTATCACCGCGTCTCGCTTCTCAGTATGCCCTTCTCTCCCTTTTACCCCTTTTAACTCAGTGAGCTTCTTCCATCCTGTCGGCCATTGTAAGTCAGCCGACCCCTCCCTGCCTTGTGAACATTTTTAATCCGCGCGTCACTACCGCGTTGCACTTTCTCTCCGAGCTCCGTTTTAAATCCCAGCATCTGTCCCTCCATGAGTCGAATTATTAGTCAGTACCTAACTTCATGCCGAGGGCTCATTTTCAATCAGTGCATTATTACCACTCTGTCTGCCGTTTAAACTCCGTCTGTCACTTCTCTCTCTCTTGTCTGCGTGTCACTCCCACCCTGCCGGCCATTCTATACAAGGTGACCGCAGCCGAATCAATTACGTCCGTCGCTCCCTCGCTGGTGATCATTTACAATCAAACTTTCACTCCCTCCTTCCCTATTGAACGTATTCAAACAGGGGTCCCTCGAAAGACTGGCCCTCTCGACCACCCCAATCAATTGCACAGATTGTTCATCACAAACTAATAAATACAGTGGCATGCAAATGTTTGGGCACCCCTGCTCAAAGTTTCTGTTACTGTGAATAGTTAAGTGAGTGGAAGATGAACTGATCTCCAAAAGTCATAAGGTTAAAGAGAAGAATTCTTTTCAACATTTTAAACAATATTAGTGTTTTATTTTGTTTTGTACAATTTTAGAGTGTAACAAAGGAAGGGGCACCATGCAAAACTTAGGGCACCCGAAGAGACTAGCGCTCTCAGATCAATTCTACCAAGGTCCCAGACACTAATTAGTTTGTTAGGAAAGGCAAAGTGATGCAAATTTCAAAGCTTTATCAATACCCTGACTCCTCAATCCTTGTGCCAACAATGAGCGGCCATGGGCTTCTCTAAGCAGCAGCCTTGCACTCTGAAAATTAAAATAAATGATGCCCACAATGCAGGAGAAGGCTACTAGAAGATAGCAAAGCGTTTTCAGGTAGCCATTTCTTCAGTTCGTAATATAATTAAGAAATGGCAGTTAACAGGAACGGTGGAGGTCAAGTCGAGGTCAGGAAGACCAAGAAAACGTTCCGAGAAAACTACTTGTAGGATTGCTAGAAAGGCAAATCAAAACCCCCATTTGACTGTAAAAAAAAACATTCAGGAAGATTTAGCAGACTCTGCAGTGCTGGTGCACTGTTCTAGTGTGCAGTCACACCTGCACAAATATGACCTTCATGGAAGAGTCATCAGAAGAAAAGCTTTCCGGCGTCCTCACCACAAAGTCCAGCGTCAGACGTTTGCAAAGGAACATCTAAACAAGCCCGATGCGTTTTGGAAACACGTCCCGTGGACTGATGAAGTTAAAATAGAACTTTTTAGCCACAATGTTTGGAGAAAAAAGGGTGCGGAATTTCATGAAAAGAACACCTCTCCAACTGTTAAGCACGAGGGGTGGATCGATTCTGCTTTGGGCTTGTGTTGCAGCCAGTGACACGGGGAACATTTCAATGGTAGAGGGAAGAATGAATTCAATTAAATACCAGCAATTCTGGAAGGAAACATCACACCGTCTGTAAAAAAAAGCTGAAGATGAAAAGAGCATGGTTTCTACAATAGGGTAATGATCCTAAACACACCTCAAAATCCAGAATGGACTACCTCAAGTGGCGCAAGCTGAAGGTTTTGCCATGGCCCTCACAGTCCCCCGACCTAAACATCATCGAAAATCTGTGGATAGACCTCAAGAGAGCAGCTCATGCAAGACGGCCCAAGAATCTCACCAAACTAGAAGCATTTTGCAAAGAAGAATGAGCGAAAGTCCCCCAAACAAGAATTGAAAGACTCTGAGCTGGCTACAGAAAGTGTTTACAAGCTGTGATAATTGCCAAATGTGGTGTTACTAAGTACTGACCATGCAGGGTGCCCAAACTTCTGCTTCGAGCACTTTTCATTTTTTGTTATTTTGAAACTTTAAAAGATGGAACATAAAAAAAAGTAATCTTGCTTCAAATATTAAATAAATGTGTCATCTTTACCTTTATGCCTTTTGGAAGTCAGGTCATCTTTTACTTGCTTAGCCATTCACAGTAGCTGAAATTTTGACCAGAGTGCCCAAACCTTTGCACGCCACTGTATATCGCAAACGATAGAGACCGTTCCTGTATCCTCATGTGGAGCTCTTGTGAGTTATTACTCCAAGCGTCATGGTGATACCAGGAACTGTCATAATCTGGGCGTTAGGAGTGGACCCAAAATCAGGACACAGACACTGAAATACCAGGAACAGGACTAGGCAAGAGAAGGAAGCAAGGGAATTGAGGAAGAAAGGACGCTGGACATGACAAAGGCCCCAGAGGAGACAAGGTTTCCGGGCCTGGGCCAGGATTGACGATGATAGCAGAACCAGGACATGGAACTGGGAACTAGGAGCCTGGGCTTGGACTCCGGGCCAGAGACTGGACAAGGACCCAGAAACTGGGTCGTGACTCCGTCTCGGACTCCAGAACCAGGCGAGGACAAGACGAGGCTACAGGACGAGGAGAGGCAACAGGACTGGACGTGAGACTCCTGGACAGGACAAGGGAACCCCAGCACAGGACGAGGGAATACCAGCACAAAGCTGGGCAAGATACTCCAGGGCTGGGCGAGGCACATCGACAAGACGAGAACAAAAAGCCCTGTTGGAGGGAGAACAGGAACGCAGAACACAGAGCCTGGGGCGAGGGAGAGCCAGGAACATGGAACACAGAGCCGGGACCCCTCCTTGGGTACGGGACCGTAAGACCATACGACAAAGGAACAGAAGTCTGCTATTCGGCCCATCGAGGCTGCTCTGCCATTTCATCGTGAGCTGATCCAATCTCCCCTTTAGCCCCACCACCCCGCCTTCTCACCATAACCTTTGATGCCCTGACTACTCAGATACCTAGCAGTCTCTGCCTTAAATACACTCAATGATTTGGCCTTCACTGCCGCCCGTGGCAACAAATTCCATAGATTCGCCACCCTCTGGGTAAAAAAAAAATCGCATCTCTGTTCTGAATGGGCGCCCTGCAATCCTCAAGTCACGTCCTCTCGTACTAGACTCCCCCATCATGGGAAACAACTTTGCCACATCAACTCTGTCCATGCCGTTCAACTTTCGAAATGTTTCTGCGAGGTCTCCCCTCATTCTTCTAAACTCCAAGAAGTACAGTCCAAGAGCGGTCAAACGTTCCTCATATGTTAACCCTCTCCAATGTCAGCACATCCTTTCTTAAATAAGGAGCACAAAACTGCACACAGTATTCCAAGTGAAGTCTTACCAGAGCCTTATAGAGCCTCAATATCACATCCCTGTTCCTATACTCTATTCCTCTGGAAATGAATGCCAACATTGCATTCGCGTTCTTCACCACGGACTCAACCTGGAGGTTAACCTGAACGGTATCCTTCAAGAGTACTCCCAAGTCCCGTTGCATCTCAGAACTTTGAATTCTCTCTCCATTTAAAAAATAGTCTACCCGTTTAGTCGGACGTAGGGCCTGGACTCATTACACAGAACAGTGCCGGGACCCCTCCTTGGATACAGGATGTACGGCTTGGGCTCATTACACAGAACAGAGCCGGGACCCCTCCTTGGATACAGGATGTACGGCTTGGGCTCATTACACAGAACAGAGCCGGGACCCCTCCTTGGATACAGGATGTACGGCTTGGGCTCATTACACAGAACAGAGCCGGGACCCCTCCTTGGATACAGGATGTACGGCTTGGGCTCATTACACAGAACAGAGCCGGGACCCTTCCTTGGATACAGGATGTACGGCTTGGGCTCATTACACAGAACAGAGCCGGGACCCCTCCTTGGATACAGGATGTACGGCTTGGGCTCATTACACAGAACAGAGCCGGGACCCCTCCTTGGATACAGGATGTACGGCTTGGGCTCATTACACAGAACAGAGCCGGGACCCCTCCTTGGATACAGGATGTACGGCTTGGGCTCATTACACAAAACGCTGACCACAACGAGACAGTTCTCAACGCTAGGTAACGGAAAACGGCCGGACCTACCTAGCGAAGGCGTGGACACGAACAGACAGTTCCAAAAAGGGCGAGACTCCAGACACAGGCAAGGCGAGGCAACGTTCCAGGCAGAGGCAAGGCGAGGCGAGGCTCCAGACACAGGTTGCAGGGCAGGGCTTCAGGCACAGGTTGCAGGGCAGGGCTTCAGGCACAGGTTGCAGACAGGGCTTCGGAGGGAAGGAAAGGAACAGTCCAGCCTCAGGGTAACGGCAAGGACGGCCTGACTTACCCCACAGAGGCGAGGACAGGATACCGACGGGACAACCCCAGACAGAGGCAAGGACATGATACTGACGAAACGAACCCCACAGAGACAAGGACAGGTTACTAACAAGCCGAACCAGCAACCAGCCTCGAACCCAGGTTCACTTATATTCCCGGCCCCAAGACGAGAATCAGGTGCCTACGAGTAAGCTCAAATGGGACAAGGGAAAGCCGGAAGACCCAGAGCCTGAAGTCCACGGACCGGGCCGTGAGCCGGACCGCGGACTTCACGGACCGGGCCTTGACAGGAACTGTAAGTGGTCAAACTCCCTTTGTGGGATACAACACCGGGAGTTCTCGGTGTGGGAAATACGCACGTTGAAAATCGTGGGATATGGAGGCACGGAACCATCCCTGGCAAAATGGCCAGTGTGAGGCTCCGGAAACCGTAGACTCTTCTCTCTCTCTCTTTCCCTCCCACGCCTTCAGGAAGACCTGCCGAAGGTCTTTGACTCCGACCATATCCACCGTCTTCTCTTTCGGCTTGGGCCCCTTCGGTTCCACAAAGTCGTCAGCGTGTACACGATGCACGACAGTGGGAAGGAGTGCGGGTAGAGAACGCCAGCGTTGTGAATGAAATTGTTGGGGAGAGGGATGGGAAACAGGGGGGAAAAGAGGGGAGACAGAGAAGGAGAGGAGAGCTGGTAGAAAGCGACAGGTAGAGAGAGGGTAGGGAATGGCAAAGAGGGAGAGGGGGTTATTGTGGTAGGGTGGAAGGGAAGGATGCGGAGAGGGTAATATGTACAAGTGAAGAAAGTTTGGGTTAGCGATAGTGATGGGAAAGCGAAGGGGCTAGAACAAAGTGGACATATACACGTATCCCAGGAACAACCGCTGTGCACACTGAGGATAAAGAGGTGGGTGGGGGAACACTCTGTTTGGGTGCTGTAGATACGGCTCTGCTTTACCCTGACGCGCGTCCTGGAAGCGCCCAGTGCCAACATTGAGGATGCAGCGCTTGGGGGGTTCACTATGGCGGTGACGTAATGGGAGCTCCACACTGTGTCTGTTCTATATCCCGGTAGCATTCGGTGGCACACTGAGGATAAGAAATTTGTATTTATTGTAGGGGTGATGTAAAGGAAACTTAACACTCTGTCTGACCTGTGTCCTGGGATGCTCAATACTCAACTGGGGGATAAAATAAGTTGTGTGTGACACACGGCCGGGGGGAGGGTGTCGAGGGGGCTCCAGAGTGATCTATGTCCCAGGATTACTCTCTTCATACACTGGGGATAAAATGAGGCATCGGATCACAATCTGCTGGGCAAATGTGGAGGGAGATTTGATAGCAACATGCCAATAACGAGGGAGATGGATCACAACCATTTCCGTTGGCATATATCTCAACAAACACTTGCAATGCCCGAAGTCCTTGTAAATATTAAAACCAAAGAGTTCCAGTCAGGCCTGAGAAGTTCTGTGGTCAGGCCTAGGAAGTTGTGGGGTTACACGGGGGCTGCGAGCGATGAGATTGAATGGGAAAGGGTGGAGTCCGGTCGGTGAGAGTGGACGGGAACGAATCAGCACCGGTTAGGTGTACCAACGGTGACAGAGATCGGAAGGGCTGGGGTCAGGCCTGGGAAGTTGTGGGGTTACACTGGGGCTGCGAGCGATGAGATTGAATGGGAAAGGGTGGAGTCCGGTCGGTGAGAGTGGACGGGAACGAATCAGCACCGGTTAGGTGTACGAACGGTGACAGAGATCGGAAGGGCTGGGGTCAGGCCTGGGAAGTTGTGGGGTTACACTGGGGCTGCGTGCGATGGGACTGAATGGGAAAGGGTGGTGTCCGGTCGGTGAGAGTGGACGGGAACGAATGAGCACCGGTTAGGTGTACGAACGGTGACAGAGATCGGAAGGGCTGGGGTCGCGTTATTACCAAATTATCCACATCGTGTTCAGCTTGGAACTGGGGTACAAGGAGCATCCAGCCCCACACCCCACGACCCCCGCCACAAGCACTCACGAGATAAATTTTAGTAAATCTTGACCCAAGAATTCGAATGAGATTGCAAACCGCTATAGATCTAAGATAGACCGGTACGCCTCTGCCAGTGTCCTTGTCCTCCTCCATCCCTCCCGATTTTCGTGCATCCTCTTTCCCTTACGTTCCTCGGCCTCTCCGTTGCCCCTCCCTTCCTTACATCCCTCTCTGAGTCTGCAATTCCTTCACTTCCCTACGCCTCTCCCCGTCTGTGCAACATCTTCACTGCTTCCCTGTCTCCGTCTCTGCAGTCTCCCCTACTAAAATCTATCTCGTGAGTGCTTGTGGCGGGGATCGGGGGGTATGGGGCTGGATGCTCCTTGTACCCAGTTCCAAGATGAACACGATGAAATTGTTTTTGCAATATCTTTTAACTCTAATACCTATCTAATATATCTGACTTTAAGACCTTTCTCTGTGCCTGGGCCCGGAACGGCGTAATTGAACCGTGTGGATGGAACGTCAATCTGTGCGACCACGGGGGTGTGTGGACGGGACGTTGTGGATGGAGCTTCACAGTGTATCAGAACCCAGAAGTCTGTTATGAAAGTGTGCGCAGGGAGCTTCACTCTGTGTCTGATCCCGACCGGGTGTGATGGGACGATGAGGACGGGGTTTCACTCTGTGCCTGACGACGTAATTTTGTGATGGGATCATGTGGAGGGAGTTCCAGTCCTCGTCTGACCCCGTGGGGGTGTCATGTGACGGTGCAGTGGGAGCTTCTACCTGTGCCTGACCCTGGTCATGTGCGATGGGGACAGCGCGGGGGGAGCCTCACCCTGTGTTTACTGCTGGGAGTTCATCTCTCATCCCTTTCCTATTCGGGAAGTTAGTGGGCACACTTCAGATATTCGCTGGTCTTTGCTCGTTTGCAGTGGAGCGCGTGGGCGTGGGAGGGCAAAGACAGTGCAAGGGGACATTTTAAGCCGTGAGTGGTGTAGAAGGAGAGGGCACGGGTGCAGGGGTCAAGGACAGCGGGCGAGGGGGTGGGGCATGGACAGCGCGTGTGGGGAGGCGTTGATAGCGCAGGCGGGGCAAGCCACTAGAGCGCAGGAGGGGGAACGAAGTGATCGCCAGAGGGGTAGTGAGCAGAGTCCGGGAGGAGCAGCGACGACAGCGCAGGGTGGGCAGGAGTGTGGACGGGGGACAAGATCTTGAGTGCCAGTGTTTGTGAGACCGACATTCCTGAGTCTGGATGTGAGACGCCATTGAGCCTGTGTACGGAGCTCTGGAGCGCTGTTGCATTGCACAAGGTGCGCAGGGCAGCAGAAAACTCAATTCACTGTTCTCCTCAAATAAATGTCAAGTCCGACACCAGGACAGAACGTTACAGCAGTTTATTGATTTCATCAAGACAAGTGTAAACTAAACATTCTGTGACCTGCAGGAGAGCGGGAATATATAAGCTGCTCCCGATTCATTCAGAGTCACGCACAATTGACAGACCGCCAACAATGAGTGACAGTTTGAATAATCAGTCCCGTTTCTCACCGTCACCCTGCCTCTGGGAACAGATGATTATAAAATCTCACATCCGGGCAGTGTCCAAGTGTCCGAAATCGCTGCCGACTCAGCGTCCCAAATGAGGTCTTTGTCAATTTTACATCATTTTATCGACCACACCGCCACGGGGCTCAGCATAGTGAGCAAAGAGATTCTCTCCGCCGGATAATCTCACCCCGGGACAATGGTGTCACAGATTGAGCCTCGCCCTGGGTTCTTCCTGTCTGTGTAATTCCTCAGAATCCCCCTGGATAACCTGCACAAGGACATTCGGCGGAATCAGAAGCCCTGGACAGGAGATGTAGACACGTGGCTAAGGGATCACCTCTGACGTCAGAGAGCGCTCGGCTAAAGCCGGGATCTGTTAGCACCGTTGGGAGTTAAACCTGAAGCGCGGTCATTAAAGGGGAGGACAGCCGTTAAAGGCGAGGCCGTGGAATGTCCACATCCCGCGGGCTAGGTTGCTCACAGGATCACTCCCAATCTGGGTCTGGGTTCCTGCACACAGTTCAGTTCTTTCTCGCCGGTCTCGCTGAACCGATTGTGCCGCAGCCTGAAGCCAACGAAAGAATAAAGATGAAGTAAACAGATTACGCAACAGTGTCAGTGACAGGGGACTGGGGTTAATGTTTCAACAAGACTCACAGACATAGAACATAGAATATTACAGCACATTACAGGTCGTTCGGTCTACAATGTTGTGCTGACCCTCAAACCCTGCCTCCCATATAACACCCCACCTTAAATTCCTCCATATACCTGTCTAGTAGTCTCTTAAACTTCACTAGTGCATCTGCCTCCACCACTGACTCAGGCAGTGCATTCCACGCACCAACCACTCTCTGAGTGAAAACTCTTCCTCTAATATCCCCCTTGAACTTCCCTCCCCTTACCTTAAAGCCATGTCCTCTTGTACTGAGCAGTGGTGCCCTGGGGAAGAGGCGCTGGCTGCCCACTGTGTCTATTACTCTTAATATCTTGAACACCTCTATCATGTCCCCTCTCATCCTCCTTCTCTCCAAACAGTAAAGCCCTAGCTCCCTTAATCTCTGATCATAATTCATACTCTCTAAACCAGGCAGCATCCTGGTAAATCTCCTCTGTATCCTTTCCAATGCTTCCACATCCTTCCTATACTGAGGCGACCGGAACTGGACACTGTACTCCAAGTGTGGCCTAACTAGAGTGTTATAGAGCTGCATCATTACATCGCGTTTCTTAAACTCTATTCCTCGACTTATGAAAGCTAACACCCCATAAGCTTTCTTAACCACGCTATCTACCTGTGAGGCAACTTTCAGGGATCTGTGGACATTTACCCCCAGATCCCTCTGCTCCTCCACACTACCAAGCATCCCGCAATTTACTTCGTTCTCTGCCTTGGAGTTTGTCCTTCCAAAGTGTACCAGCTCACACCTCTCCGGTTGAACTCCATCTCCCACTTCTCAGCCCACTTTTGCATCCTATCAATATCTGTCTGCAATCTTCGACAATCTTCTACACTATCTACAACACCACCAAACTTTGTGCCGTCTGCAAACTTGTCAACCCACCCTTCTACCCCCACATCCAGGTTGTTAATAAAAATCACAAAAAGTAGAGGTCCCAGAACAGATCCTTGTGGGACACCACTAGTCACAACCCTACAATCTGAATTTACTCCCTCCACCACGACACATTGCCTTCTGCAGGCAAGCCAATTCTGAATCCACCTTGACAAACTTCCCTGGATCCCATGCCTTCTGACTTTCTGAATAAGCCTATCGTGTGGAACCTTGTCAAATGCCTTACTAAAATCCATGTATGTCACATCCACTGCATTATCTCATCTGAATGCCTGGTCACTTCCTCAAGGAACGCTATCAGGCTTGTTAGGCACGATTTGCCCTTCACAAAGCCATGCAGACTTACCCTGATCAGACCATGATTCTTTAAATTCCCATAGATCCTATCTCTGAGAATCTTTTCCAACAGCTTTCCCACCACAGACGTAAGGCCCACTGGTCTATAATTACCTGGACTATCCCTACTACCTTTTTTGAACAAGGGGACAGCATTCGCATCCCTCCAATCCTCCGGTACCATTCCCGTTGACAACCAGGACATAAAGATCCTAGCCAGAGGTTCAGCAATAATCTCTTCACTTGCCTCATGGAGTAGCCTGGGGAATGTTCCGTCAGGCCCCAGGAACTTATCCGTCCTAATGTATTTTGACAACTCCAACACCTCCTCTCCCTTAATATCAACATGCTTCAGAACATCAACATCACTCATGTTGCCCTCACCCTCATCAAGTTCCCTCTCAGTGGTGAATACCGAAGCGAAATATTCATTGAGGAGCTCGCTCACTTCCACAGCCTCCAGGCACATCTTCCCACTTTTATCTCTAATCGGTCCTACCTTCACTCCTGTCATCCTTTTGTTCTTCACATAATTGAATAATGCCTTGTGGATTTCGTTTACCTTACTCGCCAAGGCCTTCTCATGCCCCCCTTCTTGCTCTTCTCATCCCCTTCTTAAGCTCCTTTCTTGTTACCTTATATTCCTCAATAGACCCATCTGATCCTTGCTTCCCAAACCTCATGTATGCTGTCTTCTTCCACCTGACTAGATTTTCCACTTCACTTGTCTGTCACCCATGGTTCCTTCACCCTACCATTCTTTATCTTCCTCACCGGGACAAATTTATTCCTAGCATCCTGCAAGTTATCACCAGAAATATCACCAGAAAACCCGCGGATCCGCTGATATGTTATCACATTGAACGTTAACACAAACACTCACCAGATGCACGCCAGATTTGGAAGTGTCAGAACCAGGCGGCGGAGAGCAGGGATAGATCGGTCTGTCAGCGAGTTTGATCCCAGGATCAGCTCCGTCAGTGATCGGTTTGTACTGAGAGCAATGACAAGATCCTCGACACCAGAATCTGTGAGACCAACCTTGTCCAGCCTGGAGATAAGAGAAAGCCAGGGCGAAGGAGATAGAGAAATAGGAGACGGTACAAATCCCCAGTGTTAATTACTAACACAATTACTGATCACATTAATGTTCAGTGTCAGACGCCCAGTGACTGTAAACACAATCTCCCACAATCTGGTACTTACCACAGCTTCTGTATTTTACACTCTGGGTTCCTCAGAGACGCGGACAACAGTTTCACTCCTGAATCTCCCAGTTCATTCCGCCCAAGTCTAAACACAGACAAATTGATCAGCAAAATGATTTAAACCGTGGGTCTGAGCAAATTTCACTCTCTCTCTCGGATAATTCAGGAAACATTAAACCCTTTAGTAAATCACTGATCGGAGTTCCCATCACAGTCAATGTCCCTCACTGACCAGCTCCAGGGTATTCACGCAATGTCAGTAATTTAGTCTGTCGGTGTGACCCTGTAAACTCCACATAACCTGTCCGATTCCCAGATGGTTCAAAGTGTTACTGACATGAGAGCATCGTAAGGAGCAGGGCCGGAGAGTCCCACAGTGAGGAAGACTTGAGGTGGTCGGAAGAGAAGGATCAGTTAGGAGTTGTGTATAGGAAATTGTCCATGGGAGCTGACGAAAGAACCTCCCACCAGGGGACAAGTGATGGGAAAGGATACCCCACAGGAGGAATGTAGCTGGGAAAAGGAGCTTCCACAGGACGAAGGAGCATGGGGAAGAGAGATACCGCAGGAAGTGGATGATGGTGAAGAGAGACTCCTCAGGAAAAAGGAATACGGGACGGAGATACCCACAGGAAGACAAATAGAGGAAGGTACGCAAACGTTAATCGAACGGGAGGGATAGTGTGAACTGAGGCGCGCAATCGGGAGAGGAGATGCCCACATGGGGTCAGTGAGCGAAGTCACACCGGAGGAGTGATGGTAATACTCAGACACAGGGAAGGGCAGGAGGAGGACAATCTCACACAGCTATTTGTTTCTCTCTCGCTGGGACAATCCGCTAATCCTCTCTTGTCCCTCACCGGGAAGAGGGTGTAAAGCTCTGTGGCAGTCAGTCTCGGTCAGTAACAGTGAGAAGGAACATTGTCAATGGATGTGTCACAAACCGTGAGAAACACGGCCATTCATGTGATTTTCTGTCATTAAACCAATGGCAGTTGTTCACTGATCTGATGAAGTCTCGAACAGCCCTTCACAAGGAATCACAGAGCACTCCCCTCCTTGGGGGAGAGACAGTTTAAAAAGAAGGAAGCATATCCAGCGGGCAGCGGAGTGAAAGGGCTTTGGCTCCACGGGCTTCGGCAGTAACGGGACGAGGTGAGGCAGTTGTTGATTGCAAAAGGAGGTAGTATGTGTGGGAGGCCAGTTTTCTGTGGTCGGTGTCAGATGTGGGAGGTTCTGGAGTCCCCCAGCGTCCCGGAAGGCCACATCTGCATCCGGTGCAACGAGAGGCAACTCCTGAGGGACAGTGTAAGGGAACAGGAGCTGCAGCTCGATGATCTTCGTCTGGTCAGGGAGAGTGAGGAGGCGATAGAGAGGAGTTAAATGGAGGTGGTCACATCGGTGCAACGGGAGACAGGCAAGTGGGTCACAGTCAGGAGTGGGAAGGGGAAGATTCAGGTACTAGAGAGTACCCCTCTCTACCTACCTGGGTGCAGCCTACCTGGGTGAAGCGACAGTGGCCGTGCCTCTGGCACAGAGTCTGGCCCTGTAGCTCAGAAGGGTAAGGAAAGGAAGAGGAAGGCAGTAGTGATAGGGGACTCTATAGTCAGGGGTTTAGACAGGCGATTCTGCGGACGCGGGAAAGAAACTCGGATGGTAGTTTATCTCCAGGTGCCAGGGTCCGAGATGTTTCTGATCGCGTCCAAGATATCCTGCAGTGGGCGTGAGAACAGTCAGAGGTCGTGGTACATATTAGTACCAATGACATAATAGGAAAAGAGAAGAGGTCCTCAAAGAAGACTACAGGGAGTTAGGAAGGAAGTTGAAAAGCAAGACCTCGAAGGTAGTAATCTCGGAATTACTGCCTGTGCCTCACGACAATGAGAATAGGAATAGAATGAGCTGGAGGATAAATGTGTGGCTGAGGGATTGGAACAGTGGCCAGGGATTCAAATTTCTGGATCATTGGGACCTCTTTTGGGGCGGATGTGACCTGTACAAAAAGGACGGGTTGCACTTGAATCCCAGAGGGACCAATATCCTGGCGGGCAGGTTTGATAGAGCTGTTCGGGAGGGTTTAAACTAGATTGGCAGGGGGGTGGGAATCAGAATGTGAGTGCAGGGATTAAGGTAGAAGGACAAGGGCATGATGCTAAGAGTTCAGAGTTGATGAGGAAGGACAGGCAGGGGACAGAACGTAATTGTAGCCAGCTAAAGGGGTTGAAATGTGTTTATTTCAATGCTAGGGGTATTAGGAACAAGGTGAATGAACTTAGCGCATGGATTAGTACATGAAACTACGATGTTGTGGCCATTACTGAAACTTGGTTGGAGGAAGAGCAGGATTAGATGATGATAGATAGATAGATAGATAGATACTTTATTCATCCCCATGGGGAAATTCAACATTTTTTCCAATGTCCCATACACTTGTTGTAGCAAAACCAATTACATACAATACTTAACTCAGTAAAAATATGATATGCATCTAAATCACTCTCTCAAAAAGCATTAATAATAGCTTTTAAAAAGTTCTTAAGTAGTTTACTTAAATACATTAAATACAATCAACCCCGGAACTTTAACATATCTTACTCCTGGCGGTTGAATTGTAAAGCCTAATGGCATTGGGGAGTATTGACCTCTTCATCCTGTCTGACGAGCATTGCATCGATAGCAACCTGTCGCTGAAAATGCTTCTCTGTCTCTGGATGGTGCTATGTAGAGGATGTTCAGGGTTTTCCATAATTGACCGTAGCCTACTCAGCGCCCTTCGCTCAGCTACCGATGTTATCCTCTCCAGTACTTTGCCCACGACAGAGCCCGCCTTCCTTACCAGCTTATTAAGACGTGAGGCGTCCCTCTTCTTAATGCTGCCTCCCCAACACACCACCACAAAGAAGAGGGCGCTCTCCACAACTGACCTATAGAACATCTTCAGCATCTCACTGCAGACATTGCAGGTCCCGGGGTTCAGGTGTTTTTAAAAGGAATAGGATGGGAGGTAGAAAAGGGTAGGGGAGTATCATTGCTGGTCAGGGATAGTATCACGGCTATAGAAAGGGAGGAAGCTGCAGAAGGAGTGCCCACGGAGTCAGTCTAGGTGGAAGTCAGAAATAGTAAGGGATCAATCACTGTGCTGGGAGTAGGCTATAGGCCCCCAAATAGCCCTCGGGACACCGAGGAGCAGATAAGCAGGCAAATTTTAGAATGGTGCAGGAAATACAGGGTAGTAGTTTTGGGTGATTTCAACATCCCTCTTATTGACTGGCACCTCCTGAGTGCAAGGGGGATAGATGTGGCTGAATTTCTCAAGTGTGTTTAAGAAGGATTCCTGACACAGTATGTGGATCAGCCGACGAGAAGAGAGGCTATCCTGGATCTAGTTCTGTGTAATGAACCTGGTCAGATGACAGACTTCTTGGTTGGGGAGCATTATGGTGAGAGTGTCCACAACCCCGTTAGCTTCAGCATAGCTGTGGAAAAGGGCAACATCAAACGAAATGGTAAAGTGCTTAACTGGGGAAGGGCTAACTTTGAAGGGATGAGGAAGGAACTAGCGAGAGTAAATTGGAAACAGATGTTTAAAGGGGAAAGCACAGAAGTAAAATGATAGAAGTTTAGGGAAACTTGAGCTGGGTTCAGGATAGGTTTGCCCCACGGAGGCAAGGAAAAAATGGTAGGAAAAGGGAACCGTGGCTGACGAAACATGTGAGGCAACTCCTCAAGAGGAAAAAGGTAGCATATGTTAGATATAAGAAGCAGGAAGTAGGAGGGCCTCATGAGAAATATAGGGTAGCCACGAAAGAACTAAAGAAAGGACTTAGGAGAGCTCGAAGGAGGCATGGGAAGGCCTTGGCATGTAGGATTTAGGATAACCCCAAGGCGTTCTATGTGTAGGTGAAGAATAGGAGGATGACGAAAACGAAGGTGGGACCGCTAAAGGATAAAGAGGGCAACATGTGCCTGGAAGCGGAGGAGGTTGGGGAGGTCCTAAATGAATACTTTGCTTCAGTATTCACAAGTGAAAAGGATCTTGATCAGGATGAGGTCGAAGTAGAGCAGGACTGTGTGCTGGACAATGTAGAGATTAAGGAAGAAGAAGTGCTGGATCTTCTTAAAAATATTAAGATTAATAAATTCCCAGGGCCGGATATGATACACCCCAGGTTTTTGTGGGAATTCAGAGAAGAGATCGCAGGAGCATTCGCTATGACCTTTGAATCCTCTTTGGCTGCAGGGGAAGTGCCGGAGAACTGGAGAATGGCAAATGTAGTTCCCTTGTGTAAAAAAGGTAATAGGGAGAAACCTGGGAACTATAGACCGGTGAGTCTTACGTCGGTGGTCTGCAAACTACTGGAAAGGACTCTTAAGGATAGGATCTACGAGCATTTGGAGTACAGTCTACTCATGGATAGTCAACATGGCTTTGT
Organism: Hemitrygon akajei; assembly: GCF_048418815.1. NCBI lineage: Eukaryota > Metazoa > Chordata > Chondrichthyes > Myliobatiformes > Dasyatidae > Hemitrygon > Hemitrygon akajei. The sequence goes on along the minus strand of NW_027331978.1, from coordinate 2,650,298 downwards.
GAATGGAAAATCGTGCCTCACGAGCCTGATTGAGTTTTTTGAAGAGGTAACAAAAGAAATTGATGAGGGTAGGGAAGTGGATGTGCTCTACATGGCATTTAGCTAGGCATTTGACAAGGTCTCTCATGAGAGACTCATCCAGAAAGTCATGAGGCATGGAATAAGTGGAACCCTGGCTGTTTGGATAAAAAGTTGGCTTAAAGAAAGAAAACAGAGGGTAGCCGTGGAAGGAAGGTATTCTGCCTGGAGGTCGGTGACTAGTGGAGTGCCGCAGGGATCTGTCCGGGGACCCCTGCTATTTGTGATTTTTATAAATGACCTGGATGTAGAGGCGGAAGGATGGGTGTGTAAGTTTGCGGATGACAGGGAGATTGGAGGAGTTGTGGATGAAACTGTAGGTTGTCGAAGGTTACAAGAGGATATAGACAGGCTGCAGAGTTGGGCAGAAAAATAGCAGATGGAGATCAATCCGGACAAGAGTGAGGTGATGCATTTTGGAAGGACATACCAGAAAACTGAGTACAGGATTAATGGTCAGTCATTTAAGAGTGTGGATAAACAAAGGGACCTTGGGGTTCAAATCCATACATCCCTCAAGGTCGCTGCACAGGTTGACAGGGTAGTTAAGACGGTCTATGGGAAACTAGGTTTCAATAACAGGGGTATTGAGTTGAAGAGTAGAGAGGTCATGTTGCAATGCTACAAATCACTGCTGAGACCGCACTTAGAGTATTGTGTTCAATTCTGGTCACTTCATTATACGAAAGTTGTGGAAGCTATGGAGAGGGTGCAGAGGAGATTTACCAGGATGTTGCCTGGTTTTGAGAACAAGTCACATGAAGCAAGGTTAGCAGAGCTGGGACTTTTCTTTTTGGAGCGTAGAAGAATGAGATGGGACGATAGAAATCTACAAGAATATGAGAGGCATAGCTAGGGTGGATAGTCAGTACCTGTTACCCAGGGCACCAGTAGCAAACATTAGAGTGCATATGTACAAAATTAAGGGAGGGAAGCTTAGGGGAGACATCAGGGGTAAGTTGTTTTTTACACAGAGGGTTGTGAGTGCCTGGAATGACTTGGCAGGGATGGTGGTGGAGGCTAAAACATTAGGGGTATTTAAGAGCCTCTTGGACAGACACATGGATGAAAGAAAAATGGTTATGGGGTAGTGTGGGTTTAGTACTTTTTTAAGGATTATATGGGTCGGCACAACATGGAGGACTGAAGGGCCTGTACTGTGCTGTAGTGTTCTATGTTTCTGTGGTTCTATTATTGGGGTGTTACTGACCGATCCCCTGGCATTGTCACAATTCTTCACAATCTGATTTATCACAGTTAAACCCAAATGCCTTTACATTGAAACAACGCATTGGAACTGTTTCACAGTTCAGAGTGAGAGATTAATCAAGTTACCTCAACTCCTGGCACTTGTGCAGCCCGGGTCCCAGCCGCTGGATCTCTTCGCACTGAATGTGGCAGTTCTCCAGTACGAGACGTTTCATTGTATCACAGAGTCCGATGACATGAGACAAGACCGTGTAGTCAGACGGGGTCAGTGACATTCTGCTGAATGAAAGTGTTTCCACAGATCCCAGTGCGGACTGAGCCAGTCCACGATTCTGAGACTCAAACAGGTAGTGCAATGTGTTCAGGAGGCTCCTTTTACCAGCTTCACTCCCTGTGTTTCTACTCTGGCGTTTAACCTCCTCCTTCACCCAGTCAATCACCCGGCAGGTTGTTTCATGATGAAATGTACCCAGAAGCTCCTCCAGACACCAAGCTGTCATTGGGGAGGAGAGGCCAGCAACAAAACGGAGGAATACCTCAAATCGCCCATCGGTCGTGTTCTGGGCTTCAGTGAGGAATTTCATGATATCCCTGGGATGTGGATTCAGGAATTGTGCGAGTGCAGCTACAAACTCTTGGATGGTGAGGTGTGGAAATGTGTATACCACGCTCTGGGCAGAATCGTCCCTCCCCAAAAGGAACCCGGACAGCAACTGGGAAGGCTGAAGATTGTTGTTGATCAAATCTCCATCTGTAAACACAATCTTCCTCTGGGTCACTCCTCTGAAGGCCATCTGACCAACACTGAGTAACACATCACGGGGGTTCTCAATCTCACGGCCATGGTTTTTCAGGATGTTGTAAATATAGTAGGAATATAGTTGGGTGATGGTCTTAGGAACTCGCTGCGTGTCCCTGACTCTTTGTGTGAAGAAGGGGCCCAGTGCCAGAGCGAGGATCCAGCAGTAGGAGGGGTTGTAGCTCATGGTGTACAGGATCTCGTTCTCCTCCACGTGTTTGAAAACAGCTGCCGCCACCGTCTGATCATCAAAATGCCTGATGAAATACTCCTTCCATTCCTCACCAACAAATCCAACGATTTCAGCCCAGACACTGATCTCTGCCTTTTCCAATAAATGTAACGCAGTGGGGCGGGTGGTCACCAGCACTGAACACCCTGGGAGCAGCTTGTGCTGGATTAAACTGTACACAATGTCAGAAACCTTGCACTTGATTTCAGGATCTGTGCATGTTGACCGAGGTTCTGTGTCTCTCCGACTGTCAGAAAAATCTATTTTGTCATTGAATTCATCCAAACCATCAAATATAAACAGCAATCCCTCTGGGTTCTTCCAGACCTCTCTCAGGATATTCCCAAAGTAAGGATACTGATGCAGAATCAGTTCTTTCAGGTTTATTCTGCAGTTAATGGAGTTTAAATCCCGGAATTTGAAACTGAAGACAAACTGGAATTGCTGATATATTTTCCCTGTGGCCCAGTCATAAGCAATCTTTTGTACCATTGTTGTTTTCCCGATCCCCGAGACTCCGGCCACTGCTGCCGTACTCCCAGATTTTGATTTATTCCGTAAAAAGCTGCTCTGGAACAACTGTTCCATCCGGATTGTTTTCAGTTCTACATCGGGATGTTTCTCTCTCCACTCCTCGTGGTCTCTGCTTCTTGCCAGCAGCTCATGTTCCACCAGTCTCCGATCTCGAACAGTAGAAATGACCGTGAGCTCAGCGTATCGATCAACCAGCTGGAAAACCTGCACCTTCTCCCTCATCAGGATCGTGTTCACTCTCAGTGTTTCAGTTTGTGCCCGCAGAGTCTCCTTGTGTTTCTGTTGAACATCTTCCATGGGAACAGACAGCAGACAAACTGTTAGATGCCTCACCTCAGAACTCAGTAATTTTAGTACACAAGACTTGCTCAAAGCTATTGCATTAATTGAACTCATCAATGAATGTTCGTACAGTAAAGTAAATTCGATTAACAGTCCGCTGACTGGACAGAGAGCCCTGGTCTAGATAAACACCAGATCATCACATTTCCACATTAACTGTGCTGTGAAGGTCAGGATTTCCCTGGAAGTTTACTGACCCCGACTGTCGCGTACTGGACAACCTCTCACTACGGTCACAGATATTATTGTTCCTGTGGAAGAAACATTGAAAGCCCATTGTTGATGTGGCGTATGGAGTTAGAGAAACGGGTAGTTGGCATTCTGTCAAAGGAACAGGTCGGGGAATCACAGCTTCCCCTCCCCTCCCCCCGTCATTGATTCAAAACACAAAGTATCTTTGTTGATCAGCACGTGCATTGTGGGTAGGGGTTGTTGGTAGAGAAAATGTGATTGTCTTGTTCAGGAGATTGCGATAGTCAGCATTTTGACACAAAACGCAGACAAATCCCCTCCCCACCTTCCATCATCACAGACGCTGCTCAGCTCACTGAGTTCCTCCAGAAAATGGTTTGACACGGCAGATCCGCAGTCTCGTGTCTCTGAAAGAGTATGTGTTGTAAATACTCAGCAGATACAAGTTTGAAGATACATAAGAGTAGTGGAGAAAGAAATAATTGTTATTCCGGATCAGATGTAGCACAAGAAACTCAGATAAAGAAAACAATGTAAAACACAATAAATATAAATATATACGATACAGGAGTCACTCTGACCTCAGGTGGTTGTAACAGACAATTTTCAAGCCGTGCTGGTGGTGGCTAGGTGTTGTTAGTTGTGGAGGGGTGGCTTAGTTATCAGAGGTGTTGATCAGTCTTACTGCTTGAGAAAAGTAACTGATTTTGAGTCTGGTGGTCCTGCTGTGGATGCTACGTAGCTTCCTCCCTCATGGTAGAGGTGCAAACAGCCCATAGGCAGGATAGGTGGGATCCTTCCTCCCTCAGGGGAGAGGGACAAACAGCCCATAGGCAGGATAGGTAGGATCCTTCCTCCCTCATGAGAGAGGGGCAAACACCCCACAGGCAGGATGTGGGGATCCTTCCTGAAGCCCCTGGCCTTTTTCCGGAGTCTTTCTGTATATACGTCCCTGATGGAAGGTAGGCTGGGGGTGCCAGTGATGCGTTGGACGGTTTTGACTACCCGTTGTAGAGCCTTCCAGTCCGCCACCGTTATGCAGCATGTTGGCCTGTCCTCTGCAGCACAGCTGTAGAAGGACGGGAGTGTAGATGTGAGTACAAGTCAGGCAACGTCTGTGGAAAGTGGGAAAAGGGGAGATGCTACTGGTTCGTGACTTGAAATGCATGTTTGAAAGCCATGCCGATTACAGGTCGGGTGGTGAAGAACAGAGCAGATACCGATAAATTTCGGTAGCAGGTGGTTCAGGATTTCAGCTGTCACAGAACTTTCATAGAACACAGAACAGAACAGGAAGATGCCATCCGGCCTTCAACATTGGTGCCAGCATGATGCCGTATTGAACTCAGATGTTAAACATTCTCCCCATTTAGATAACAGTCTTCACTATTGTTCCTTGTACCAAAATGCATTATCATACATTTCTCAACAGTGTAGCCATCTGTCACTTTTTGCCCATTCTTCTAACTTGTCTGTGACCTGATACAATCGCATTGAACTACCGATCCCTCCACCTATCTTCGTATCATCCGCAAACCCTGCCACAAAGCCATCAGTTCCATTATCCAAATCATTGACAATTAATCTTTAAAGTAGCGGTCCCAATACTAACCCTTGAGGAAAGACACCAGTCGCTGGCAGCCAAACAGAAAAAGGTTCCTTTTATTCCCACTCCCTGCCTCCTGCCTGTCATCCATTCCGCTATCCATGCCAGTAACCTTCCTGTAACGCCATCAGATTTTATCTTGTTCAGCAGCCTCTTGTATCAGACGCCTTCTGATAATCCATATAAATGACATCCACTGCATCTCCTTTGTCCACCCTACTTGTTATTTCCTTAGAAATCTCAAGCAGATTCGTCAGACAAGATTTCCCTTCACAGAAACGAGTCTGACTTCGAAATATTCTATCATTAGTTTCCAAATAACAAAAACCTCATCTTTAATAATAGACTCCAACAATTTCCCAACCACTGAGGTTAGAATAACTGGCGTAGAAGCTTCACCACCCCACTCCCCGGGCTGAAATGGCTACCATAAGAGGGCATAGTTTTAAGGTGCCTGGAAGTAGATACAGAGGAGATATCAGGTGTAAGTTTCTTTACACAGAGAATGGCGAGTGTTTGGAATAGGCTGCCGGCAACGGTGGTGGCGGCAGATACTACAGGGTGTTTTAAGAGACTTTTGGATAGGTAGATGGAGCTTATAAAGTAGAGGGCTATGTGCAGCACTAGGTAATTTCTAAAGTCAGGATATGTGCGGCACAATTTTGTGGAGCGAAGGGACTCTATTGTGCTGTAAGATTTCTATGCTTCCGTCAACAGACATCCAGAAACATAGACTGTGCTATTGTCCATAAATGCTGCCTGTTCTGCTGAGTTCCTCCAGCACTGTGTGTGTGTGTATCTCAGATTTCCAGCACCTGCAGATTTCCTCTTGTGTGTGAGTAGAATCAACATCTGGAATCGTGGAAAATACATTATAACGAGAAATTCTTTCAATTGTAATTTGCATCCAGAACGCAGCACATGATTATGGTAAAAAAAAAATCGATTCCCAGGTTCTGCAAAGCCTCAGTCTAATATTTGAGATGCTGTTTGAACCAAGCATTTCATCACTCACCTATCAGTTGAGTGGGTACCTGAGATAACCCTTGGGAGATGTTCATGTCTTCCTGTGGGTCGGGGCCTGTTTAAATCAAAAGACTTTCATGAAAACAGAGTTGGTAAATTAAAATTGTTATAATTCAGTACTGTATGACTTTGTGTTCAGTGCGTGTCTTTAACATACCGAGCTCTTGTATTTCCTTGAGTATTTTGTCCAACTTCTGTAACTCAGTCCGCATTTTCACAAAGGATTCCCACATCGCCCTCCGGGTCTGCGAACCTTTGCCCATCACCAAACTGAGGAAGAGTCCGAAACTCTCTGTCCAGTTTCCCTTCTCTGTTAGTTCAGTGACTTTCTATAAAAGGGAAGCAGTGAATTCATTCTGTTGCACACAAAAAGACATGGAAGATATGGCAGAAACCACCTCCTCATTGTCTCAGTAGCTTTCTGAACAGACACAGTTAATGCCACTTCGTCTACTTCACTACTTCATCCTCCCTCTCAATAACTGGGCTTTGTCACTCAGAGAGAAGCAAAACTGAAGGAAATTCCAAGTCAATATTGTGCCGGAATAAGGCTTTACCGACACAGCGGGAGAGGATTTGTGATTTGTTTGCTCAATCAGTCAGATTAGCAACAGTGCATCCGTTTACCAAAGCGAGTTATGAAATATCTGTACAAAATTAAATAAATACTGCAATGATGGAAATACAAAACAAAACGACACAATGTGAAAATATTTAGCAGTTCGTCCGTTATTTAGGGAGAGGAATAAGGTTCATGTTTCAAATATTTCTTCAGTAGAGATGCCGATATTTGCCAAATTTTGAATATGTTAGAGACGTTTCTCACAATGTTATCATTTCATCATTCAGGGTTTCATCTAAACTAAGCCATCGAATTAAAAAGTCATTTTACTGAAGGTGAATGCAAGCAAACAGACATAACCGTTATGTTGCCGCATCGACCCGTTGCTTTAATCAGTAGGACTGAACAATTCAGGAATTTGCATTTGACCTGTTAGATATTTTCTTTTGGCACAACTACTGCTGATATAAAACCCCTCACCACATATTCAGCAGCGGGGTTAGATTGTTAGTGCAGGCAGAATTTCTGTGAATGATACTTTTTTTCATCCAACGAACGGTGCTCCAAGACACATATCCGATGGGGTTGGAAATGGCAGAATGATGCGGAAACAATGCGGAGTAAATTGCAGAGTGACAACAAGAAGGGAAAGGGAGGGTAGAGCGGAAGTTAAAGAGATGTATTGTGGGATCAAATCTCACATAGATTATGTTAGGAACATAACTGAATTTTCAGAAGCTGCAGTGTAGATAATTGGAACAGGCCAAATTCAGAGTTACAGGCATTCGGTAAGCTGGGGGCGAGTTCAGTCGCAGCGGCTTCTACGGGGTCAATAAAAGGTGCTACGTTATTCCTAATGATTGTAAGATCCTTCTATGCATTAAGAACCTAACGTAATGCTGGGCAACACCATCATCGAATATTTCGCTAGTGGAGAACCTCAAGGAACTGCTCAACGTGCAGTTCACAGTCTAATAGCGAGTGACTTTTCCTGGTATGCCGCAAGTTTTATTCACTAATTCATTGGGTTGAGAACAGAGGACGATGGCGGGGGAGCTGCGTGACAGCGGTCGTAGTGCGGATATGACCTTAAGCGAGGAGAGAGAAGTCGAAACTGGTTCTCAACCTCGGAACTGATGTGACACTGCCTCCAGGATGGAGTCGGTGCTGTCCCCCAGTGTTTGGCTCGGCAGAAGACAAGCTCTGCCGTGGACTGGTCTGAGGGCCTTATGCCGCGGGGTTGCCTGTTTTATAGTTACCAGCAAAGAGGCGCCTTAGCTGGTACACTCCAGTATTCACTTGACAGGGGCAAAGCTCTATTGTGGTCGACTGAAAATTTCAATGGGCTGCGGATTAAACTGCATGCAGGCATAATTAAATGGTTGTATTTCACTGATGTTTTCAGTGGGCCTTTGACAATGTACCTCACATGAGGCTTAACAAGATATGAGCCCATGGTACGAAGAGTCTCATTGAGACCTGTGAAATATATAAGGAATGGAGCGAGGATGTTTCCCATATTGAGGAAGTGTAAAACCAGAGGACACAGCCACAGAATAGAAAGACTTCCATTTAGAAAAGAGATGAGAAGAAACGACTTTATCCAGTGGAAGCGAATCTGTAGACTTCGTTGGCACAGATGGCTGTGGAGACCAAGTCATTGGGGAGATTTATAGCGAAGGTTGGTAGTTTCTTGATTAGTCAGGTTGGCAAAACCTACGTGGAGGATGCAGGGGAATGGGGTGGCGAGGGATAATAAATCAGCAGAGATGGACATCAGCGATACAGAGTTACGGGACAAATGGTCTACTTCTGCTCCCAGGTCTCATGGTCTTACGATTGATGTGTAAAGACAACTGAATGTGAAGGAATGTCGATTGAGATGTTTATCACTTTGCCATCAATCTATAAAATGCAGTTCACTTCCTGAAGGCAAGAATGGGCTTCTTGATTGAGGAATTATGAATTAAAATATTGAATATTCTACAGCCAAAATACATTTAAGACCTTATGATGGAATGAAGGACGAGGATGCAAATGAAATAGATGGGCCTCGGACTTTGCTCTGAGAAATAGCTAGTGATGTACTGGGACTAGAACGGCTGATATCCAAGAAAAGGCACCAGTAGAGAAATTGAATGATTTCCCTAACATGAATAGTGGAAATAATTATGGAATAAATCAGCCTAATTTCCTGATGGTCCACTGCACTGGAAAATAATCCCTCAGTTTCACTGCTACCGGGTCTGAGGAGTTAGAGTTGCCAAAGGGATTGAAAGGTTTAAGTTCCATACCAGTAAAACTGAAGTCTTCAGATTATGAATTTATAGATGAACATAGATATTTACAGATTGCTCCACTTACATGATTAATTGCATACAGCGGCAATGAATCACAACGAGAACAGAGCGAGTCGCCTGTGTCATGCACTCAATTTTCTAATCCCACTGCTGGCTGGATAGAACATAAAGGAAGGTTTCCTCGTGCTGTAACTCTGAGCGAGGTGCGATGTGTTGGAGGGTAGAGTGTGTTCAATGTGGTGTTGCAGAGGGGTGGAAACCAGAGTGCCGGGCCAGATAGTGGAGAGATTATGTCGTTAAAAATCCAGACAAAGTTAGGCATCAAAAGGTTGAGCATTAGGTGAACATTGTCCTGAAGAGCCGACATCTCAATTCAATAAGTATAGAAGGAAAGGACGGTGAATTCAGGGAATCGATGAATTCCGATACTTTAGCTTTTTCCATTTATTGACTGGGTCTCCCAAATTCTAAAAAGGATTAAATGCAATAGAGTTTGCCAAATACGATCAGGAAAGTTTATTTTTATTAATCAGCTCACATATATCCCAATGAGAGAGTGTGCGTTACTTGATCTACTATTGGTGAAAGAGACAGGACAGATGCCAGAAATTTGTGTAGGGGAGCACTTTGCATCTAGTGACCACTCTGCCATTAGGTTCACAGTAAATATGCAAAATGATATGCCTGGTCCGTGGTTTGCGATACTAAATTATTCTAAACCAGATGCAATCTAATCTTGATGGTCTCAGAAATGATCTCGCAAGGGCCGTTTAGGACAGGCTGGTTTCTGGTACCAGATAAGTGGGAGATGTCAGAAGTGACATTTTGATAGCACAAAGCTATCAAAGCTATCATCATATGCCTACTGGCATATAATGTGAATACAACAAGTTCGGGAATCTTGGTTTTCAATCTTGGTTTTCAAGCGATATTGAAGCCCTGGTTGATAACAAATGGAGATGCATTGCAGGTGTAGGCTGGTTGGAAAACAATGGGGTGATTATGGAGTATTGAAATGCAAAAAATACTAAAAAAGAAATTGGGGAGGGGCTAAAAGGACTCAAGAGCTTGCCTTAGCATACACGATGATGGAGAATCCAAAGCGATTCTACTGATAAGTCAAGAGCAAAAGGATAGCACTGGACAAAATTGAGCAAATACAAATTTCGCGTTCTGCAATATCACATTGCTAATTCGTACTTGGAGCCAAACGAGATGGGAAAGATTTTAAATGCATTTCTGCATCTGGATTTACTCGGGAGAAGGACACGGAGTCTATCCATGCAAGATAAAACATCACGAATTCCATACAGATCAGGAGGAGGTGTTTGCTGTTTGGCGGCAAATTGGTGTGGATTACTCCCCAAGGCCTGACAAGGTGGTCGCTCAGACCCTGCGGGAGGCAAGTGCAGTAATTGCTTGATACCTGTCTGAGATATTTAAATCATCCTCAGTGATAGGTTAGTTACCAGATGGTTGGAAGTTAGCCAGTGGCGTTCGTCTATTCCAGAAAGGCTCGAGAATTAAAACCGAAAATTATAGGCCAGAGAGCCTGACAACAGTAGTTGGAAAATTATTGGAAGTTATATATAAGTATTTGGAATATAAGTATATTAGTATTTATTTATATAAGTATGTAAGTATTGGAACTCGATATATAAGTATTCGGCCACAGGTGGAGTAACTAAGGATAGTCAGCATGTTGCCAGCACAAGTGGTGCAAACAAGTTCAGTTTCAAAGTTTATAGTAGCTACGGATGGGGATAGGGAAGTCTATCGTTAGTGCTGTACTCGTACACGGATTGTAGACATAGGGACGACTGTCGATGGTTCTGTACAGGTACAAGGATGGTAGAGATAGGTAATACTGTCGGTGGAGCTGTAAGGCACACGGATTGGTGTAGGGAAGGCTCTCGATGGTGCTGTACAGTTACAAGAATGGTAGGTGTAGGGAAGCCTGTCGATTGTGTTGTGTAGGTACAAGTATGGCAGCTGTAGGAAAGGCAGTGTATGGTACGTACAGGTACGTTGAAGGTAGGTGTAGGGAAGGCTGTCGGTGGCGCTGTAGGGGTACTCGGACAAGTATAGGGGTGGCTGTTGATGATGCTGTAATGGTACACGGATCGTAGGTAGGGAAGGCTGTCGATGGTGCTGTACAGTTACACGGATGGTACATGCAAGGAATTTGCGGTAGAGATACAGGATGGGTGCAGGGAAAGCTGTCGATGCTGCAGTACAGGTACACGGTTGTACGTAGGGAAGGCTGTCGAGGGTGTTATACAGGTACACAGATGGTTGTAGGGAACTCTGTCGATTGGTAGAGGTGGGGAAGGCTGTGATATGGTGCTGTACAGTTTCACGGATGGTAAGCATAGGGACACTCTCAATGGTGCTGTACTTGTTTACGAATGGCAGGTGTAGGAAAGGGCTTCGATGATGTTGTACAGGTACACGGATGGTAGTGGTAGGGAAGATTGTTGAGGTGCTCTACTTCTCTATGTCCCCCAAGAATGTCACCCAATGAGTCATTTGCGAACTCAGATGGAGGCAACAGCTGGTATCGCGGCTGGAGTTCCGTCCCTCAGTGGCTGCATTGAAGCCAGCGAGTCAGCCGAACTTTACCGATTGCCCTGATAAGATGCGAAGGTAGTTTTAAATAGACTGCCTGTTGAACAGTCCGGATGTGCAGACACTGTTGTTATGCAACATTGGTAAATACAACAGGTTTGAGAAGTCCTTCTACTGCTCCCCACCTGAATGGGCGTCGTGGCTGAGGTCTGGTCTGCTCTAGACAATTCGGAAATCAAATATTGCCATATAGAACTCTTAGAATGTGTAGGAGAATAATTTTGATCACTATTCCCTCTGATATAAGCTGTTCTGCGATAATTATCTAAATAGACTCACCTCATGTTCTTCTGCATGGAAATGTCCCTCCTGTGACGACATACATCTGAGTGTTTTCACCCCTTCTTCTATCGCTTGTTCCAGCCTGTTCCTGTAGTACTTCGTCAGTTCGTACAGTCCAAATTCGTCTGACTGTGCCAGGATGGCAGGGATTGTAGACTCTGCGAATGCGAATATGAAAAGAAGAAAGCAGATAGTAAACCAAATTATCACGTCTCCAACGCTCTCACCACACGCAGCAAGCTATTTTGTATCGAAACTCCCGCATTCAGCTACAAACGCGGATTATCTCCTAATCTCCAACACTGGCCTTAAAATCTACCCAACAATAATGTGGGAATTACGTTACTAAAGGGACCATATTTGCCAGAATCTATACACTCCCACTCCAATTACGCACCCAGTTCAATTTTGGATGTGCAATAAATGCTGAGATTGTCAATGATACTCTCTTCACAAAGATACTCTCTGTATCCAGGAGGCTACATGTCCCTTTAATCACATCCCAGAAGTACACTCTTCGTCCGTACAGCTCCATATGCCCTACTACCCATCCTGGAAACCCTAAGAACATGTACAACATTTCCTGTAGTGGGGAAACGTTTATCCCACTACAACACATGCATCACACCCACACATTTTCCCCCTAACCAACTGACCAACCTCAAACAAGGAACCACATTCTGCGACCACATCACCCTCGTATGTCACTCACCCGCTCCTTGTTGGGGACTTGACAATTCCGTGTTCAATGAGCATCCGAGCTGACAGACAGTGACCCCACTTGTGCCGAATCCAGGGTCCTGATCAGTGTCTCCTACATCACTCTCCCTTGACTGACTCTGATCTCTGTCCTCTGCGGCGAGACTGCATTCAACTGGGACATTGCTCCCAATCCGACCCTGCGTTGATGTGTTGCTTCCCGTGTCCCGATCATCTGTCGATAATTTGTCTGGTAAAAATCTCTTGAATACTTTCCGTACCTGATTTTTGCGACCTGAAATAAATGATGAATTGCAGGTTATACTACCGTGATTTAGAGTTGAGCAGAACGTTGCTTTTCAAATTATTATTATTATTATTATTATTATTATTATTATTATTATTATTATTATTATTATTATTATTATTATTATTATTATTATTATTATTATTATTATTATTATTATTATTATTATTATTAAAAATAGAACAAATGCATCGAAGTAACAACACTTACATTCTTACAATGCCTCAAAAAAGAAGAAATTATCTTGTATTAAAATGTTTGTGAATAAAAAATATCCTACTAAGCAAGAAAAGTGAGGAATAAAAAAAGAAACCCATTGGTGGTACAACCCCGGAGCCGTTCGTCATTCAAGAAGCTTCTAAAAATGAACATCAGACCGCGGAGTTTAACAGAACTGATGGAGACTGGATGGATGCAATGGAGCCGAGACGCTGGCTGACGCTGGAGTGGGACTGTGCTGGTTATTATGAACCTTACTTCCTGCCAGATGACCATCCCGATAAGCCGGTGACTGCACACACCCACTCCCAGACAAAGAACAGGATAGACAATGACTACGCGGTAGAAACATAGAAATCCTACAGCACAATACCGGCCCGCAACGCAGTGCCGAACATGTTCTTACCTTAGAATTTACCTAGGGTTACCCATAGCCCTCTATATTTCGAATCTCCGTGTACCTATCCAAAAGTCTGTTAAACGACCCTATCGTATTCGCCACCGCCTCCACCACCACCGCGGGCACCCTATTCCATGCACCCACTTCTCTCTGTGTAAAAGAACACTTACCCGTGACACCTTCTCTGTACCTTCTTCCAAGCAGTTCAAAACTGTGGCCCTCCTATTGGCGATTTCAGCACTGGGAAAAAGACTCTGGCTATATACACGATCAAAGCCACTCTTCATCTTATACACCTCTAATCCTCCGTAGCTCCAAGGAGAAAAAGCCGAATTCACTCAGCATATTCTCAAAAGGCATGCTCCCCAACCCAGGCAACATCCTTTCTGTGGTTTGCACGTCATTCCTGTAGTGAGGCGACCAGAACCGTGCACAGTACTCCAAGTGGGGTCTGACTAGGGTCCTATATAGCTGCAACGCTACCCTTCGGCTACTGAGCTCTATCGCATGATTGATGAAAGCCAATGCACTGTATTCCTTCATAACCATAGAGTCAACATGCGCAGCAGCTTTGAGTGTCTTTTGGACTCGGATCTCAAGATCACTCTGATCCTCCACACTGCAAAGAGTCTTAACGTTAATACTATATTCTGCCATCCTATTTAAACTACCAAAATGTACCACCTCACACTTATCTGGATTGAACTACATCTGCCATTTTCAGCCTAGTTCTGCATTCTATCAATGTCCCATTGTAAGCTCTGACAGCCCTCCACACTATCCACAACACCCCAACCGTTGTGTCATCAGCAAATTTACTAACCCAACCATCCCCTTCCTCATCCAGGTCATTTATAAAAATACACAAAGCAAAGTCTACTTGGATACCATGCCTCCTTAACGTTCTCAGTAAGCCTTGCAGGGGGTACCTTATCAAACGTCTTGCTGAAATCCATATACGCAACATCTACCGCTCTTCCTTCATCAATGTGTTTAGTCACATCGTCAACAATTCAATCAGGTTCGTAAAGCACGACCTGCTTTTGAAAAATCCAAGCTGGCTGCTCCTAATCATATTATACGTCTCCAAATGTTCACAAATCCTGCCTTTCAGGATCTTCTCCATCAACTTGCCAAACACTGAAGTAATACACACTGGTCTATAATTTCCAGAGCTATGTCTACCTCCTTTCTTGAATAAGGGAACAACATCCGCAACCGTCCAATCCTCAGGATCCGTTGCAAGTAATCACTACAATCGCCAAGATCATTTTCCGTGGTGAATACTGAAGCAAAGTATTCACTAAGTACCTCTGCCATCTGCTCCGGTTCCATACAAAATTTTCCACTGTCACAGTTGATTGGTCCTACTCTCTCAGGTCTTCACAGACTAGTAGAATGCTTTGCTGTATTCTTTAATCCTGTCCGCCAAGGCCGTCTCATGGCCCCTTCTGGCTCTACTAATTTCATTCTTAAGCCCCTTCCTGCTAGCCTTAATATCTTCTGGATCTCAAACATTACCTAGCTCTCTGAACCTTTTGCAAGCTTTACTTTTCTTTCCTATCATTACTGAGTTTTTGAACCATTCGTAAGCTCTTCTTTCCTTGTTTAGATTTACAACAGCCTTTGTGCACACCGGATCCTGCACCCAAGCATCCTTTCCCTGTCTCATTGGAACGGACCTATGCAAAAACCCACGCATATATCCCTTGAAGATTGATACATTTTTGCCGTACATTTCCCTAAGAACATCTGTTCCCAATTGATGCTTCCAATTTCCTGCCTGATAGTTTCATATTTTCCAGAACTCTAATTAAACGCTTTCCTAACTTATCTGTTCCTATCCCTGTCCAATCTGTGGTAAAGGAGATAGAATTGTGATCACTATCTCCAAAATGCTCTCCCACTGAGAGACGTGACACCTGACCAGATTCATTTCCCAATACCAGATCACATACAGTCACTCCTCTTGTAGGCTTATCTACATAGTGTGTCAAGAAACCTTCCTGAACACACCTAACAAACTCCACCCCGTCAAAACCCTTCACTCTAGGGAGATGCCAATCAATATTTGGGAAATTAAAATCTCACACTTCAACAAACCTTGTTATTATTACTCCCTTCCGGAATCTGCCTTCCTATCTGGTCCTCGATGTCCTTGTCACAATTGGGTGGTGTATAAAAAAGCACCTGGTCGAGTTACTGAACGCTTCCTGTGCGTAACTTCCACCCACTGAGACCCCGTAGACAATACCTCCATGACGCCCACCTTTTCTGTAGCCGTGACACTTTCTCTGATCAACAGTGACACGCCCCCACCTCTTTTGACTGCCTCCCTGTCCTTTCTGAAACATCTAAAGCCTGGTACTCGGAGTAACCATTCTTGCCCCTGAGCCATCCAAGTCTCCGTCATGGCCACAAAATCACAATTCCAAGTCCTTATCCACGGTCGAAGCTCATCTGCTTTCTTCATAATACTCATTGCATTAAAATGGACAGATCTCAAAACATCGGTCTGAACGCGTCCCTTCTGTATCACCAGCTTACCCTCCTCTTCGCACTGTCTACAATCTTTTCTATTTGTGAGCCAACCGCCTTTCCCTCCGCCTCTTCAGTTCCTTCAGTTCGATTTAAACCCTCCCCAATACCTTAGCTAATATCTCCGCCAGGGTTTTGGTCCCTCTGGGAATCGCGCAACCCGTTCTTTTTGTACAGGCCATGCCTGCACCAAAAGAGGTCCCAATGATCCAGAAATCTGAATCCCTGCTCCAAGCCCTCATACACGGATTTATCCTCCACCTCATTGAATTCCTATATTCACTGTCCTGTGGCACAGGCAGTAATCCCGAGATCACTACCTTTATGGTCCTGCTTCTCAAATTCCTTCCTAACTCCCTGTAACACACACAAAATTCTGGTGGAACGTAGCAGGCCAGACAGCATCTATAGGAAAAAGAACAGTCGACGTTTCGGGCCGAGACCCTTCATCAGGACTAACTGTAAGAAACGATAGTAAGGGATTTGAATGTGGGAGGGGGAGGGGCACATCCAAATGATAGGGGAAGACAGGAGGGGCAGGGATTAAGCTAAGAGCAGGAAAGCTGATTGGAAAAAGGGATACACAGCTGGAGAAGGGAAAGGATCATGGGACGGGTGGCCTAGGGAGAAAGACAGGGGGAGGGGAACACCAGAGGGGGATGTGAGTCTAAACTCTTCTCGCTGTTAAAGTCTTCTCGCTGTTCTCACTGGCTGACGCCCTCCCGCTTGTACGCCGTAGTTGAACAAACGGCTGACCAGAGAAACTTAATGAAACAGTGTCTGGTGAAACTGGTAAATATCACTGTGACTATCTCCCACAAGCAAATATCACAAAGTTTCCAGTCACCTGTGTCACTCACAGACCAGCCATTGGATTATATACTGTCCAATCCGCTAGATCACACTGTTCGGTCAGGTGGGTTGTACATTGACTATTACCTTGAGACACACAGTGTCAAATCCCCTGGGTCACAGACTGGCTGTTCCCTTGTGACGCACATTGCCCGGTCCCCTGGATCACAAACTGACCATTCAATTGAGACGCTCTCTCTCCAGTGAGCTGGGAGACAGGCTGACCATTAGCTCAAGGTCCATGCTGGCCGGTTCCCTAGGCCCCATGCCATCCCCTCTGATGATGATCGTCACGTAACAACTGTATAATTCATTGGCAACGTCTTGCTTAGAAAGTTTTGCTTGCAGTTCTTGTTGCTAAACTGTAGGAAGGATGTCATTACGCTGGGAAGAGTGTAGTGGAGAATGACCAGTATGGTGCTGGATGAGTGTGTTGGGTTTTGTATTTTCTGGATTATCTGGGACAGTTTGCCCTGCAACACGAAAACTTCAGGGATGACCTTATACATGTACATTATATAATCAGGAACGTATATAGGTTAGATTGCCGCAGTCTTTTTCACAGAGTACGGGAGACAAGACTAGAGTGCATATATTTAAAATGGTCAAAAGGTGCACTTGTTCATGTGAAGGGTGATGGGAATAAGTTACATGGAGTGACAGGAGGCACAGGAACACAAATAAAATCACAAAGTTGAGAAGACGTGGGCTGGAAAATATCGAGAATTAGTCTTGGAGGGAAATTTTTGGCGAAAACTGCAGTAAACTGGGGCAAGATCAGAGCCACTTATATCAGCACGAAGTAGTTGGGCCGAAGGGCTCGTTTCCAGGCTGTAAACTCTGTTTTATTCCACCTGGAATCACAGAGATAAGCACAATCACAATGCCTGCAGGAGACAGAGACAGTTGGACACTGATTATACCGGTTTCCCCATCAAAGCTGCTGGGAATTTAAAGTCAGGCAGCAGATCATCTCAACACGGAAATCCTGGGGAAAAATACAGTATCCTCAGTGGACAGAATTATGCCACAGCACCCTCAGAAATCTGTTTCACCTTCCTCACACAGACACCCTCATCGTGTCAACAAATTACAAATAATCAAACACGAGGAAATCTGCAGATGCTGGAAATTCAAACAACACACACAAAATGCAGGTAGAACACAGCAGGCCAGGCTGCATCTATAGGGAGAAGCGCTGTCGACGTTTCGTGCCGTGACCCTTCGTCAGGACTAACCGAAAGTAAAGATAGTAAGAGATTTGAAAGTAGTGGGGGGAGGGGGAAATGCGAAATGATAGGAGAAGACCGGAGGGGGTGATATAAAGCTAAGAACTGGAAAGGTGATTGGCGAAAGTGATACAGAGCTGGAGAAGGGAAAGGATCATGGGACGGGAGGCCTCAGGAGAAATAAAGGAGGGGGGGAAGCACCAGAGGGAGATGGAGAACAGGCAAAAAAAACTAAATATGTCAGGGATGGGGTAAGAAGGGGAGGAGGGGCATTAACGGAAGTTAGAGAAGTCAATGTTCATGCCATCAGGTTGGAGGCTACCCAGCCGGTATATAAGGTGTTGTTCCTGCAACCTGAGTTTGGATTCATTTTGACAGTAGAGGAGGCCATGGATAGACATATCGGAATGGGAATGGGACGTGGAATTAAAATGAGTGGCCACTGGGAGATCCTGATTTTTCTGGCGGACCGAGCGTAGGTGTTTAGAGAAAGGGTCTCCCAGTCTGCGTCGGGTCTCACCATATTACAAATCATACTGATTTTTACATCTTCTAGTGTTTCCAGCGTAATAAAAATTTGTAAGATTTACGTAGATTGACAGTCACTGTTTTTCCTTCTGTTTAATGGGTCACCGTGCATTATCAGTGAGGCTATTGACCTGCAATGCATTCTCCACGACCATTGTCAATGTGCAAAATATATTAATTGTCAATGTACGGTCAGTATACATATATTCACAGTAGAAGAAAGACATCAAATGGAATTAATGAAAGATTAGAGATAAACGACTGACAAGCAAACAATCTGCAATCAAAAGCTTTGTAAATGCAGTAAACAGACACACGGGTAGATAAATGAATAACGGATATGAAAATAAGAGTCGGTGATCCATCTTAGGTTGTGTTCAGTGATCAGTTCAGTGTTGAAGTGGGTGAGGTTATCCACACTGTTTCAGGATCCTGATAGACAAAGGGCAACGACTGTTCCTGATCCTGTCACTGTGAGACTGAAGGCTTCTGTACCACCTGCCCGATAGCAGAAGTGAGGAGAGTGCATGGTCTGGATGCTGGGGCTACTTGTTGATAGATGCTGCTTCCTTGTGACAGCGCTCCTTGGTGAGCAGGACACAATTGTGAGGAAGGCTTTTCTTGTGATGGTCTGAGCTATATCCACCACTTCTAGCAGGCGCTTCCGTTCCAGAGCATTGATGTTTTCACACCAGTCGGCGATGCATTCTGTCAGGATCCTCCGCACTGGGCTTCTTTAGAAGTTTGTCTAAACTTCTCACGTCACCACGGACACACATTCTACCTTCACTTGTTCATACGCTCATTTCAGCTAGCAAGTTGGAACACACCACCAATACTTTTCATCTCCAATGATGGGAGGATCAAATGGGAAATTATTTTTTTCTGCTTCTTCCCCAAGATAAGGACACATAGATCGTGGCTTAATATAGTTCAGCAACGGCATGTCAGCTAGTTTACTTTACAACAGGGAGAACGGTTCATCTTGTCTGGATTCCCCCTTATAGCTCAATAGCTTCACACCTGGTAATATTCTCCGGATTATTTTCTGTGCCCTTTCCATCTTAATGACATCCTTCCTGTGCCCTACATACGTGCATAACCCATTCCAGGGAATCCTGAATCTTTGTTTCCCCGTTTTATACAGCACTTTTCAAAGCCCCACTATTGACTATGCAACTCCTGCCCCGGTTTGACTTTACCAAATGAACCCATTCCTTGTTGCACTTCCCACATTCATCTCAGTCCTCTTGTAAACTTACAATACCCCTTTGATTGTCCATTCTACCATCAATTTCGATGTCATCTGCAAATATATGAACAATGTTTATATCAAAGGTTTCAAGAAAAAGAGCAAGCAATAGACCCAGTACCCATCCACACCACAGGTCACAAGCTTCCAATCTGAATAGCACTCCATTATTAATACACTGATTTTTTCCACTTAGCAAGTTTTGTATCCAGTTGGCTAGCTTGCCCGCAAGGAAATGAATCAACGTTATATATGGTGATGTAAGATCATACGATACTATGGCAGAATTAGCCCATTTGGCGCACTGAGTCTGATCCGACATTTCATCATGACTGATCCATTTTTCCTCTCAGGCCCGATCTCCTGCCTTCTCCACGTATCCCTTCATACGCCGACCAATCAAGAATCTATCAGTTTCTGCCTTGAATATACATAAAGACCTGACCTCCACAGCTGCCCGTGGCAACAAATTCCACAGATTCACCAATCTAAAGAAATTCCTCCTCATCTCCATTTTAAAAGGCCACCCCACTATTCTGTCTCCTCTGTTCTTAAGCATTAACACAGGATTCTCTCCACATCCTTCATCTTCTAAGTTCCGGTGAATGCACGCCCAGAACCATCAGAAGCTCTTCATATGGCCCTGGTAAAGGTTTCAATGCTAACGTACCGACCTTTCTGTAGAAGCAGTGTTTGGGTTATGGTTAGAGACAATAGATGTTTTGAAATGTGAGCTGGGTGTTTTGCCCGGCGTGAGATGAAGACAGAAGACGCTGGAGACAAGTCGATCAATCATGGAATCAGTTTTCTGAACTTTCGTTGAACCCTCTCAAGTTTCAGTACATGCTTTCTCAGATGTGGCCCATAACTGCTCACAGTACTCCAAGTGAGGCCCTCACCAGTGCTTCATAAAGCCTCTTCATTACTCCCTTGCTTTCATTTTCTAATCCTTTGGAACTGTGTGCTAACATCGTATTTGGTTTCCGCACAATAGATTCAACCTGAAAATCAAACTTCAGGGAATTCTGCACAATGCCCCCCAATTCCTTTGCGCTTCACGGTTTTGTATCTTATCTCCATTTAGAAAACAGTTTACCCTTTTAGTTCTTCTGCCAAAGTGCATTACTGCACACATCCCGATATTGTGCTCCATTTCCATTTCTCTACCCATTCTCCTAATCTGACTCCAATAGCCTCTCTACTTCTTCAAAACTGCCTGCCCGTCTATCTAGCTTTGTATCGTCTGCAATTTTTGCCTCAAAGCCATCATTTTTGTCAGTAAATTCACAGTGAACTATGAACTATCAATAAGTGCAATGATCAGGGGTGACTACATGTAGATTCGACATTTAGCGTGTTAACCGTCACGGGCTGCAGCACAGAACACAGGTGCAGAGAGATGTTTATAAACTGTTGGTTAAACCAGTTAGAATGCAGTTTAATAATAATACTATAGGAAGAATGTAGTTGTACTGGAGAAGGTGTAGACATGATTCAGCAGGGTATTGGTTGGGAAGAAAATTTCGGTTATAAGTACAAGAGATTGTTCGGAAGATCACATTTTCTGTCCAGAGTTTCGGTTCAAACTTGGATTATTTATTTCCCTCTACAGATGCTGCCTGACCTGTTGAGTTCCTCCATCTTTTTGTGTATGCTACTTTGGATTTCCAGCATCTGCAGAATCTGTTGCGTTTATCACAGGTGGATCCAGCTGATAGGCAGATGGCGTAGGGGAGAATAGGAATAGTGTCAGAGGCTAGGAGAAGATGGGTGGATTCAAAAGAGAAGGGTGACAAGGAGATGGAGGGGGAGAACTGCAGGAATTGCGACAAAGGCTGGGAGGTGCTGGGTGGATCAGGTGAGAAAGGATGACAGACTACCCGATCGACTTTCCCTTTTGAAATGCCGTTCAACTCACTGCAATCCTACTCACCAATGACATTACATTGTCCCGATTTTGATTCCATCTTTATCTCCTGCTATTTTATATTTCCTGGGCCATTTCAGCATTGAAGCTCCTTAAAGGTCTTTTGAGAAACTCACATTCACCATTTGTCCACAGCCCAGATATTCACTGGCGTATTAAAACACCGAAGTAGATGACAAATTGATCTACAATGAGCTGTCCCCTAAACGCCAGCCATTCCCAACGCTGGCAACATTTTCGGCTCGGCTACAAAAAACTAATTTCTGAAGTACGTCTCATCAGGCAAGAATATGATAACTGTCCTTCGAAAACATGAAATGCTCTGTTATCACACAATCCCGGAAATGCTCAATGCATGTAGCTCTGACCTTTATAAATGAAATTTGGAGGCATCTTCCACAACAAGACCCGTCTAGACGTGAAACAGATCCTGACTGTGCCCTGGACTGTCACATCACTCACAAAACCGCTGTCACATTCCTCTCTCTATTTCACTCACAACTACTCGATTCAGGACATCCTGCTCCTTTCACTGAGGTGAAATTTTGCACGGTGAGCAGAGCGATTGGACCATTACCGGAGTCAAGGACCCTGCACTGCAACTCTTGGATTGTTTGATTACCACAATCAGCTTTACCAGGGGGATCAATAACACTGTTTGATATAACTTTGCTGTGCCACGTAGTGCCTGTGTATGTTTCTTCATCTGAACTATTGTGAACAAACGCGACAGAAGTTTAATTATAAAAATCCCGGTGATCATACCTGTAGCCATTCTGATTCCGACTGACGATCGTTGATGGTCGTCTTCTTGCTTACTCTTTGGTCCCAGTGGAGGAAAGCTCCACCTGCTGGTGACACCCTGAAATACACAGAAGCATTCAATGAGTCCGAGGGAGAAGGATTACTTTGTAAATATGACGGTACCTCCACCACCAGCGTCAGAGCAGCAGCTGGTTTAGGGACCAAGCATGTTCTGTAAGCATCAAATTCATCACCATGTATGATCCTATCCCAAAAGCTGAAGTCAATATCAGATCCTGACAGTGAGAAACAACACTCTGGTATAGATCAGTTCACATTGTCATTAAACTTTACACTCTTCCCAGCATCATCACTCTATCTGATCCCTGACGCAGGCATGTTCTGAATCACTTGTAGCCTCACTCAACACAGTAATATTCCAAAATAGGTTATTTTTAAATGCATTTTCAGGACAGATAATGGCATATTAATGGTCATCGTTCAGTCATAGAAAAATATAAGACATGCCAGCAGAATTTGGTGATTTGGTCCATCGAGTCTGCTGTACCATTCAATTATTTTACCCCCAAAACCAAATTCCTGCCTTCCTCCTGACACTCTGGAGCTATTAGCAAGGAATAATATTTTAATTTCTGCCACGTATATGCCCAAATGACAATTTCAAACTAACCTCTGTAGCAACAAATTCCACAGATCATGGAGACACATGACAAAATAGGCTGCGGCCGCTATAGTTTCCTCAAGGGAAAATCTTAGCTGACTAATCTCTTAGAATTTATCAAAGAAATAACAAGCAGGAGAGACAAAGGGGAATTGGTTGATGTTGTGCACTTGGATTTTCAGAAATCTTTTGACAAGCTGACAATGAGGCTGATTAACAAGTGACGAGCCAGCACACTGTATTCCAGGACATAGTCTGACATGGATAAATTAGTGGCTGAAGAAAAGGAATTTCAGGCTGTATATTGTATAAATTTCTCTGACATTAAATGTTGCTATTGGAACCTATTGACTGGTAGAAATCAAAGATTTGGAATAAAGGGAGCTTTCCAGGTTGGGTGCTGGTAGCTAATCCACAAAGTTCTGTGCTGGGACAGATTATTTTTACATCTTATGTAAATAGATGACGGAATTGATGGTTTGTTGCAAAGTTTGCAAATGATATGAAGGTAAGTCGAGGGTTTGGTAGTTTTGAGGAAATAGAGAGGACACGATAGGTATTAGGAATATTAGTAGAATAGGGAATGAAATGAAAGATGGAATACGGTGTCGGGAAATGGTCATGCTCTTTGGTACAAGAAATGAAAGGATTGATTATGTTCTAAATGGATAGAAATTACAAATAAAATAACTGAGGCGCAAAGGGACTTAGGAGTCCTGCAGCATTCTCCAAAGGTTAATTTGCAGGTGCTAGCATTCATTTCAAGAGGACTAGAATATAAATGCAAGTATTGGAGAATTATGAGCAGCTTTGGGCCATTTATCTGAGAAAATATCTGTTGCAACTAGAGAAGGCTCAAAGGCAGTTCATGGAAATTATTCAGGATTGAATGTCTTGTCGTATAAAGAACATCTGATGGCTCTGGGACTGTATTCACTGGAATTTAGAAGAATTACGGGTGACTTCATTGAAACTTATCGAAAGGAGAAAGGCCTTTTTAGAGTAGATCTGGAGCTAATTTTCCTATGGTGCGAGTCTAGGACTAATGGACACAGGCTGGAACTAGAGGGGAGTTCTTTTAGAAAGGAAATGAGAAGGAATTTATGTAGACAGAGTGCTGAATCTATGGTGGTCGTCTTTATGTATATTTGGCCGAAGATGATAGATTCTTCATTGATTTGGTCAGGAAGGGGTATGGAAAGAAGACAGTAGATTGGGGCTAAGAGCAATCTCGATGGACAAATGCACTTATTCTGCTCCTATTTCTTAAGGTCTTCTGATCTTATCGTGTTAATGTGTAGGTTGAAGTGGTGGTGAGGAAAGCAACTGCAATGTTAACATTAATTTCCTGAGTACTAGATTATAAAAGCTAGGATGTGATGCTGAGAATTTATGAAGCACTGATGAGGCCTCGCTTGGAGTATTGTGAGCAGTTTTGGTTCTCTTATCGAAGACAGGATGTGCTGACATTGGAGAGGCCTGCACTTGCGGAATTGAGAAGAGTACGGAGTGATGTAATTGAAACTTTTCAAATGTTGAACGACCTCGATAGAGTGGAAGTGGTGAGGATGTTTCCTGTGATGGGGGAATTCTAAGACCAGTAGCCAATGCCTCAGAATAGAGGGGAATCCTTTTTGAGTGTAGCTGAGCTGAGGAAGTATTCTGAAAACACGTTGACACAACATTAGCTAACAAGAAAAATCAAAGTCAATATAAAAACCAAAGAGGGGACATATAATGGAGCACACATTTGTGGAAAATTCGATGATGGATACGCTTTTTAAAAAGCCACTGAAGGCAAATAGTAACAGCCATTAAGAAGGACGTTAGAATACGAATGTAGCGAGCCAACGATAATAGAATTTCAAAGAAGATCAAAGATATCTTAGAATATCAAAGACCATGCCGAAGTTTCGTTGGATACGTAAAGTGTAAAGGAGAGGGCAGAGTGGACACCTCACCTGTAAAATGATTCTGGAGTAGTAGTATGGGAGATAAAGAAATGATGGAACTGAACAAGCATTTTAAGTATGTCTTCACTCTGGACGACACTAACAGAATAACGGTGATATTAAAATTGATTCTGATTTCAGTTCTGAAGGCACTTCGGGGATTAGTTCCGATTTGCATCATCGGACCAAGGGCCATTTCCTGTACTGTTCTAAATTCCCTCAACAACAAACTGCGTGGATCAAAGTTCTAAGATATCTGCTTCGTCCCTCGGATCGAGTAATATCGTGAGGCAGTAAAGCAACTGCTCCTCCTGCCAGTAATAGATAGCCATCTCTTTCGTTTCATTGTCTCCAAGCCGGACTCTGGGCACTGCCGGCGTCGCGCTGTGTTTATGGGGAATACAAACCTCTTTGAAGCAAACTCGCTCCCGCTACCCTGAGCGGACATTTGCCGTGCGGACGGTGCTGCAACTGCCCCGGGGACACCAGTTCCTGGGCTCAGCCACTGGGCATTAAGCAACTACAAAACTCCACAATTTCCCCCTCCACTTCATAACTTACATGGTTACTGTCTCCCCCAATCAATGAAAGTAAAATCATCCATTGTTGATCTACTTTCAAATATTGTTTGACGATTAGAACTCGGCATTTAGTACCATTATCCCTTTTTAACTAATCAGTTAACTCAAAGAATTAGGCCTCAATAGCGCTTTGTGAAATTGGATCCTGGATCTCCTCACATGTAGTCCTCAGTCAGTGCGATTTGTTAAAAACATCTCCTCCACAATCCCCATCGGCACAGGAGCACCGGGGGGATGCGTACATAGCCCCCTCTGCTCTACTCACTTCTCTCCTATGACTGTGTGGCTAAGTTAGCTCCACCACCATTTACAATATTGCTGATGACAGCACTGTCGTGAGCCGTATCAAAGGGGGATGCTGATTCAACAAGTAGGAAGGAGATTGAAAATGGGTTGACTGGTGTAATAACAACAACTTTTCACTCAATGTAAATAAAATCAAGGAATTCATAGCAAACTGCGGGAGAAGGAAATGATATACTTAGGTAGAGAGAGATAGGGACAGACGGATAGAAGAAAAAGAAACTTGAGCCAAGTCACACATTGCCCTTTCTACCGGTGTCCATCGTTCCAGCCACACACTTTCTAATCCTGCACTACTGTAGCATTAAATTAATCTGGGGACTCTCCCCGAAGTCTGTCCCTTTTCACAAATGTACAGTGGTTACAAATCTACCTCAGGCCGTTTTCGGTTTGTAGATCACCAGAAGCCCAGTGGCTCAGTCCGACCCGACTGAGCCTGATCCCGCTCCAGTAGCATAAAAAACATTTGCAATTTCCATATGAATCCTCCTTTGTTTCCCCGATAATTTTGCACCATCCTCTAAGAAGCACTATGCGAGATTCCGCAATTTGTGATAACCTTGGCAACTGGCTCGTCTGTCAATAGGTAGACTCAAGCCTGCAAGTGATATTTACATTCGTCGTATCAAGAAATCATATTGTGTGGTCTGTGACACTGTTCCAAAAACAGCCACAAAATTTTGGAGGACATCAACACATCAGGCAGCATCTATGGAGAGGAGTAAACAGTTCACGTTCAGGGTTGAGAGCATCCTCTCTATACATGTTGCCTGACCTGTTGGGTTCCACCAGCATTTGGTATTTGTTACTCTTTATTTCCCGCAGCTGCAGACCCTCTCGGGTTTATTACTTCCAAAGGCGATTTCTCTGCTATTCATAAATTAAACTCACCCCTATTGTGCATTCCTACCACCTCGACATGGAGACTGAACAACAGTCGGATTGCTTACTTATCACCCACGCTGCCTCTGTCCGTTTGACCTGGTCTTTTACAACATCGCGCAAACTAATAATGAGCAGCCAAAGCCGGTTACCTTACAGCCAAATCTCCGGAACAGCGATCAGGCCAAAGCTGATGCTCAAGGCTGATGCTTCCGGAAGAGTATGAACATCTATGGAGATTTCCAAATGGGCAACTATGGTTAGAAAAATTACAGCTCTGCAGACAGCTGAGAGCGGAGACAAATAAACTTTAGAACGATTTTGATTTTGTGAGCATCAGCTGAGTGAAACGCAGAGATTAAAGTACAGAATACTGTGTGTGTGGGGGGTGGTCCATGGGGGAAAGGAGGGGAAAAGCGGGCCAGATCATAATAATTCTCATGGGACTGAGAGACGCGATACCCGCTCACTGCTACTCCCGGTACAGATTACCAATCGCTCTCCCGCACCAGCTGTCCAGCCCACCGAGTGAGTTATACGTTCGTTGCCCAAACCTGATGCGGAATAGAATTAACTCACAATGCTGGGAGTAAATTCTTAATCAACGTAACGTCTGTTGTCAGTTCAACCATATTAATTACATCATATTTGCCTTTGTATACGGTCATTATATTGGCTCACATGTTCAATTGTCAGACGTTTTCTAGTCAACATAGCAATGTGCATAAGTGGGCCACCCTGCCCTTCCAAACTGCTGCTGCAGGCAATGATACCAAGGCTAATCTAATTTTCTATTTCAGTCCCCATGTCCATTCCCGTAACATGTCAACTGGTAATCCGGAATTTGGGCCTTGAACAGAATGAAAGACGTTGCCTCCAGTGGCGATTGAGGTGAAGAGTTAAAAACAACCTCAATCAACAGAGGAACATCAGAAGGACATATCTAATATAATAAAAAAATATCTGAAAGAAGAGCCGAAACATTAGTCCATGTTCCAGAACTGTTCTTAATCTTCACATAGGTTGTGGAAAATCAGAATCGCGTAAACACGAAACAGTTGGAACACGAGCGGTACCGCAGGCAGACGTGTCTTAAAACAGAGCAAATGACTCCTTTATCACTTATCCGAAACATAGCTAAGGCGTTAGGTGGAAATAACGATCCGATTTAACTGTCAAAACTGAATTATTCTTTTTTTATTTCCCCAAGAGAATTCTGAGAATGTGCATGTCAATTAAATATCGATGAATGTGGGTTGCAGTTTTCTGCGACCCGCAGCTGCCTGAACGTGCACATTTCCTCGCACACGGGGTGGTCTTTCTGCTGAAAATAAATCCAACTGATCCGACAATTCACTCTCAGTCGGCTATGGCCAAAGTCGCGTTAACCCTTTCTACTGCAGGGAAGACAGATAAAGCGTATACCGTACTACAGGAGGCGCCACTCACATCTGATGTTGTAACCTGACGGCATTCGGTGTGGTCCCGGCTAACTACAGTCTGACTTCCCGGGCGAGCGATGATGGACCTGGTTCAGACCCAGCAGATTCCTAAATTGACATTTTCTGGGAGTTACATAATTCGCACTTCACTTGACGACAGTTGCCTGGCAGACGACGGGAGCGCAAGGTTTCCCTAATCGTCTCAGCGTGAGCCGGGGAGCGCGAGGGTAACGAGCCCCGCGAGAGGGCGCGTGTCGGGCAGTGGGCAGCACGAGAGCCCAAGGGAGTCTGTGGCGGGATTAACAGGGAACGGGGAGCATGTCTCTCGGTCCGATACCGTGCTGTCCAGCTCAGCATGTTAGTCATAAATTCGATCCCCTCACGCAGCTGGGGCACATAATTAACGCACAAATCTGCGTGTAAATGATTTATCGATAGAAACATAGAAACATAGAAAATAGGTGCTGGAGTAGGTCATTCGGCCCTTCGAGCCTGCACCGCCATTCAGTATGATCATGGCCGATCATCCAACTCAGAAATCTGTACCTGTCTTTTCTCCATACCCCCTGATCGCTTTAGCCACAAGGGCCATATCTAACTCAATTTAATGTGTGCTTTCAGTTCAACCGTACAAATAAAATCATATCTCCCTTCGCATACATACTTTATACTAGCTTGCACTGATTAAATTCTCAGAGCTTTTCTAGTCAACATAGCAATACGCATAACTCGACCACACGGCCCCTGGAAACTGCTGCTGCAGATATGAGATCACCGCTGAACGGGTCTAAAATGTCATTAAGCATACTCCTGTCCATCCCTGTAATACACCAAACCCGCTATTCATCAACAATCTTGGCCTTAAACAGAATCAAAGACTTGCCTCCACTGGTCATTGAGGAGACAAAGAAAAATCAACATACACTCAATCGGCACAGGAACAATAGTTGTATTCGTCTGAAATAAGAAACTCTGAAAACGGAGTAGTTGTTTTCTCGCACCCTTGCTTTGTAACACGTGGCCATTGTTCTCGAGCTTTTCTACATTTTTACTCAACCAGTGGAAAATGTAGATCGTGCAAACAGGACACAGTAGGAACACAAGAAACACCACAGTCATGAGTGACTTAAAACAGAGCAAATATCTCCTTGATCGTTGATCCAATACACAAACATCTGGAAATAAAGATCCGAAATAAACAACAGAAGTTGAATTATTCTCACCTTAATTCCGCAAGAATATTCTGACAGTGTGGATATTGTGTGTCGTTTCTTACAAATAGCCCTGTCCACGGCCCCACGCGGATCTCTGGTAACCATGGCAACACACAATACTGGAGGTACTCAGCAGGTGAGGCAGCATCTATCAATGGGTGTAAACTGTCGACGTTACGGACCGAGTACCTTCATCCGGACTGGACTGGAAAGGGAGGAGGGCAGATGATTGACTGATTTGGAAGGTGCGGCTTGTTGTTCTGTGAGACTCGGTGCTCAGGGTCTGCGAGCAAGCAGCTGCCTGTCCGTCACATTCCTCAGAACAGGGAGCGGCCGCTCCGCTGAAATCAAATCCAACCGGTTCGACAAAACACTGTCATTCAAATGTGAAGAAAGTTTAACCCTTTCTGCTACAGCGAAGAGCGATAAAAGCAATGAGGAGATGTAAAATACATTAGCTGGGGTCTCGAAGGTCGACTGTTCTTTTCTCCATAGACGCTGCTCGGTCTGCAGAGTTCCTCCAGCATTTTGTGTGTGTTGCTCGGATTTCCAGCATCTGCTGATTTCTCCTGTATGAGAGAGATCGGTGACGGGTCACTGTCCCGTGCGATGTTTCACATCTCACTATCGGGGTGAAAGATGCTTTCTGCTCACACTCAGTAGAAATCACCCAGGAGAGTAGTTATGCTTCAGGGCAACGAAATCGTTTCTCTGAATCTATTTGGACAGTAATTGACTCGTAAACACGGACATGTCCGGACTCCCTTCTCCACTAAATTCACTCCCAATCCCGATCAAAGCCGAGCCTCGCTGTAAACGCTGAATAGTTGTGCAGAATCATAGACAACACTTACCTCTGATGTTGTAACCGGCCGGCGTTCAGTGTGGTCCCTGGAAATCACAGTCTGACTTCCCGGGTGAACGACAATGGTCCTGCACCGGTGTGCTCACCCTGTACGGAGAGTTGAGTCTGAGCTGCTGCTCCCGAGGCCACTCGGCTGTGATGTGTCCGTCGCTCATTACAGATGGACAGGGCAGAGTGAGCCGGGGTAGAGCAGGACTGCCGCAGTCCGGGTCACACTAATTCTCACCGGCTCAGGACGGGTCTGACAGCGGGAGGAGGCGGGAGTGGGGTCAATGTAGCAACCCTGAAGAGGAAAACAAACAGGCTGCGTTAACCTTTCTGTCCGGATTTCCGTGTAGATCTCTCCTTTTTCTTTCACGGCAACCAGTGGGGCGGAGTTTCTCAGTTTCAAAAAAAAAACACGTTTGTGTTCGTGGTAATTTCACATTTCTGCAAACACTACAGCACGAACCACTTGGGCATCTTGAAAAGGGAGGAAATTGTCTGCTCAGTTTGAGATGATTATGACGTGACACAGCCAAGCAAAGAAACATCTGAATTGGCCAATATCTGCTTCGGAGGATACACGATCTTAAAGTGAACAAACGCTGTGAGGGAATGTGAGTGACTTTACAGAGCTGGGCTGCTGACAGCAC
This sequence comes from Hemitrygon akajei, assembly GCF_048418815.1. Lineage (NCBI taxonomy): Eukaryota > Metazoa > Chordata > Chondrichthyes > Myliobatiformes > Dasyatidae > Hemitrygon > Hemitrygon akajei. Next base: position 2,619,257 of record NW_027331978.1, on the reverse strand, counting down.
AATACCAGTCATGGAGTGATAGCAACTGGATCTCACAGGTGCATAACTGGTACTTCTGGGCACATTCAGTCTCACTCCAACTATTTCGTACCTTCCTTTCTACAGATATGTAATGTCTAAAGCACCAGTGTTTGATTGAATGAGACCCAACGAATTCTCGCCTGACTGAATCAATAGAAGCTCTGAGTCAGAAGGGTTCTCTCCAACTGATGCTCTCAGTCCTCGAGCTGGTTCACTAGTTGTTGTTCCTTCATCTTCACTTGTGGTTTGCTTCCAGTTGTGCGCTTTTCCTCCAATGAAACTCTCACCACAGAGCTAACATTAATCAGAGAGATAATGAAGCACCTAAACAATACAAAGGAGAAACAAAATATTTCTGCTCTTATATACCGGCTGGGTAGCCTCCAACCTGATGGCATGAACATTGACTTCTCTAACTTCCGTTAATGCCCCTCCTCCCCTTCTTACCCCATACCTGACATATTTAGTTATTTGCCTGTTCTCCATCTCCTTCTGGTGCTCCCCCCCCCCTTTCTTTCTCCTGAGCCCTCCCGTCCCATGATCCTTTCCCTTCTCCAGCTCTGTATCACTTTCGACAATCGCCTTTCCAGCTCTTAGCTTCATCCCAACACCTCCAGTCTTCTCCTATCATTTCGCATTTCCCCCTCCCCCCGCTACTTTCAAATCTCTGACTATCTTTCCTTTCGGTTAGTCCTGACGAAGGGTCTCGACCCGAAACGTCGACATCGCTTCTCCCTGTAGATACCGCCTAGCCTGCTGTGTTCTACCAGCATTTTGTGTGTTGTTGTTTGAATTTCTGCTCTATGTTCCTAAAGACGAAACTGATTTAAATTTAAACGTGGAAGACATATATTATAATCTCAGTGAACAAATCTATAAATATCCCTTTCATTCCACAAAACCTCCACAGCACCATCCTTCTCAACTCTACTGAGCACATATGCAGAGCAATGACATGCTCCTTGTACATAAAGCCCAAGTCCCGACATTATTATTGTCAACCTTATTAGCAACAACTGCACAGAACGCATTTCCAGGAATAACAGGTAAATTGGTAGCTGGGTGATTTACCGATAAAGGCTGAGGTTACATTTCTGCTCTTCTAACTGTCACAAAATGACGGCCTATCCACAGACCTATCTCCAAGAGATTTACACGTTTCCAGGGTGAAAGTAATATAATTAAATTGAAATTGCTAGAAGCGTTCAGCAGGTAAGGAACTGCTGTGGGAAGATGAACAAATCTAACGATTCGGCTAATCAGTGATTCCCCACAAGCACTGTTCATCTGCCCGAAACTTCTGCTTCATTGCAGGAGTTCCATCCAGACCCACCTGTAGAAGCGCAATCTATCTGAAGGCCAAACTCTTCAAGTGCCATATTCCTGGAGTCCCTATCCCAGCATTATAAACCATGGCCCCAAACTCCAGGACTCTGTACTGCCTGTAATATGCTACAGTGTCTCAACTATTCCCAGTTCAAACCTAAGAGTCCTAAATTAACCCGGACGAAACTAAAATCTGATGACACTTTTTTTCTGGACAGGGATCGGGCTGGAATCCCGAGCACGGGAACAAAGTGTGCACAGATACATTTCAACTTGTTTCCACATTTACATTGAGCACATTTGTTCATTATTTTATCGTGGAGTGGGATCCTGCCCAGGTCAATTAGCCGGCATATTTCCGGTAGTGTAACAGGAGGAAAATGTCTTTAATGTAAAATTGTAAACTTAGAACTCAGTTGAGATCTTTCATTTCTTCTGATGCACAAATATTCACTGAGTGCAAGTTGTCTGTGATATCCTGAGCAGATTTGCAGAGATGAAATCCCTACATTCATTAGTTATCTCTTCATTCCAACACAGGCATCATATATTCCATACAGTAAATGGTCAAGGCATTTTCGCATCCAGATCTGCTGCTGAGTCCACTGTTTCTCAGCTGAGGGGCAATGACGAGAGAGAGATGAAAATCTTGAACACCCCTTGTATCTGTTACACTTGCGACTGACGAAGTGGATCACCGGAACTAACCAGAAAAGTAACAGCAGAACAAACCTTAAATCATCTGAGTTTCATTATGAACACAATGAATACTGGGAACTCAACTCTTTGGTAACGGGGCAGCTAAAATTCCATTTGTGGTTTCAACCATGTCTGGACGTGCATTCAGTAAATCCCCTGATTGCTCCAGTTCTACAGAACTTTCAGCAAGTGCAGAGTTGGCCGAAAATCAAAATCTTACAATACATTGCAATACAATATTATAACATACAATGAATTCCATGAATTTTCTTTCTTTGCTGAACTAAATGTCAATAATTCTATCAAACCGATGTGCCTTCGAGTTGCGTAAAACTTTTGTTGACAATACAGGCGAAATTCGGATCCTGCAACCAAATTGTTGGATGGAGGAGAAGGGTCCTATTTACAACCGAATGGACTGTGAGGCTGTGCCCACAGATCCTGGACTCCCCTGATGATGAAAACATCTTCTTCCCGTCCGCGTATCCAGGCATACAAGGTTCTCCTACAGCGACCACACACCTCCTTAGAGAACAGGCCCAGATCCAGCAAATGCTCCACATGCATAAAACTTTTCATTCCAGAAAACATTCTTGTGAACTTTGTAAGCAACAACTATAATGAGCACATTTCCAGGACTAACCGACATTTTGCTGGCAAGATAATTTATTTATCAAACCCGATGGTTCCTTACTGCCCCATTAACTGTCAGAAAATATCTCCTGCACATCTATATATGGAGACGAATGGGATGGGGGAGATCGACAATGACTTTCCTTTGCCTCTATTTACATGGGAGGCAGATACACAGATTATTGAAATGAAGAAAGGTTAGTCGTCATAGAAGGTATACAGATTGCAGAACAGCAGCTGGCTGTCCAGAGGTGAATTAGAATAGATAAATCCCAAGGGTCTGACAACGTGTTCCCTCTTAGCCTCTGAGGCGCTAATGTTGAAACTATTCGAACGCAGGCACAGACTTACAAAATGCCAGGGAATGTGAGGACAGCTGGTTTTGCTTAGAAAGGATCAGAAAATTAGAACGGATACTGTAGGGACGTGAGCCTGACATCAGTCTTGGGTATATGCTTGGAAGGTTTTAAAGAAACGGAATGCATAGGATTTCGGAAGACTGGGCCTGACGAGGGATAGTCAACATGGCAGATCATGTCTAATCAAGCTATTGAGATTTTTGAGGAAGTTATCAAGAAGCTTGATGAAGGGTATGTGGGTGTCATTGACATTAACAAGGCGTTTGACAAGGTTCCAAACGGGAGGCTGATCCAAAAGGGAAAGGTCCTTAGAATTTAGGATGAAGCAAGTGAAGAAGCCAGAGAGTGCTTGCAGATGGTTCTGTCTCCGAATAGAGGCATGAGTTTCGCGAGGTACTGCAGGGATTGGTATTGATATTGTTTGGTATTGATATTAATGATTTAGATGGCAGGTGAAAATGTGGCAAACGGAAGCAGCAAATATGTGGATTATACCGTGATTGGATGTAGTTGGTAGTGAGAAAGGCTACCAAAGGTGCATTGTGCTCTGGACCAGCTGGGAAGTCAGGTTACAACATAGTAGGTGGAATTTAATAGAGACAACAGCGAGCTGTTGCAATTTGGCAAGATAAACCGGGGTATGAATGACACAGTGAATGGGAAATATTTTCGGTGTATGACAAAATAAACTGACATGGCAATACAGATTCATAGTCTTTGAAAATGGTCCCACAGTTAGCTGTATTAACAAGCTACAAGTGCAAGGCACACTCAAACGATAAGGAACAGAAAATAAACGAAAGGGGAAATACCTTATTTCACATCATCGGCTGTGACTTTCATTATGACAATGATTAATACTGCAGTAAATATGTAACTGCGAAACTAATATTGTAATGGCTGATTTCCATTAAATCGCTGGTAGTTCTAGCTACCAACATCTGAGCCCTGCATGACTCATTGCGATAAGTGGTGCAAAGCGTTACTTGACAATGTAAGGAACGATTAGAAGAAATATTACTGATACAAATCATTTAGCTGGTTGCATATAGGATAGGCAGAGGTTCAACACAATGGTAGATATATATCGTTGAAGTTGTGGGATACAGATTGGACAGAGTTTGAACAAGATGGTTGAAATTTATCATTGAGGTGGTGGGATACAGACTGGACAGAGGTTGAACAAGATGGTTGATATATATCGTTGAGGTTGTGGGATACATCCTGGACAGAGGTTGAACAAAATGGCTGATATATATCATCGAGGTGGTGGGATATAGGCTGGACAGAGGTTGAACAAGATGGTTGATATATTTCATTTAGGTGGTGGGATACGGGCTGGACAGAGGTTGAACGGGATGTTTGATATATGTCATTGACATGACGGGAAAAAAACCGACAGAGTTTGAACAAAATAATCTGAATTGTCTCGGTGGTAGAAGGGATCAATGACAATCACAGATGGTCCTCCAGCAATACAACAGATGCTAAATTAATAATACCTACTATTACAAGAAAATATTCTAAAATGACAGAGATAGAACAAACAATAGGGACGTTGTTATGTGACCTTTGACCCTCAGCAAACTTCATCAACCTACCGTAGACAGTATCCCAACAGGATACTTTACGCGTTCGTACGGGTCCTGCTTTGCTCATGACTGCAAGGAGCTGCAGAGACCTGTGGACAGGTGAGAACATCAGGCAAACCTGACTGCCTGCAATGGACTGTGTCTGAACTTTCTGTTGTATCAGCAAAGCGGACAGCATAGCCTCACAATCCTGGATATTCTCGCTTTCCATCTGAGGCGAAGATTAAACACTTAGACACACAAACTACCAGACTCAAGGCCGCCGTCCATTCTCCTGTTATAAGCAAATTGAATGGTCCCCAGCCAGATAAGATGCACTTTAACCTCATATGTAACTTGTGATCTTGCATCATATGTCTACCTGCTCTTCAATTTCTCCGTAACAATAATACATTGTTACACCCTGTTATTGTTTTACCTTATATCACCTTAATGCACTGTTGTGTTCTTTTGATCTGTATGATGGCATGCAAAACAAGATTTTCATTGCACTTCGGTACATGCGAATAAAAAACAGATTTCCAATTTTAATTGTGTGGAGACAATGGACAGGCTGGGTGTAATTTTTTTTAAAAAAGAACAACAACTCAGGCACAAAGAGACTTGGTAGTACTTGCGCAAGTTCCTTACAGGTTAATATACAGGTTTATTGGTACTGAAGAGGGCAAATGCGATCTCTGCATTCATTTCAAGAGGACTGTAATATAAAAGAAAGGATGTACTGTTGAGAATTTATAAAGTCTTGATGAAGCAACACTTGGAGTATCCTCAGCAGGTTTCGGCCTCTAACAGGAGAAACGATGTGTTAAAAATTGAGTGAGTTAGAAGGAGATTCAGGAAAATAATTCCGGGTCTAATTCAAAACGAACGTGTTCCCGTGATGTACTATTCTATGCTCTCTGATATGTTCTATCTCCATTCGACCATAAGATATTGGAGCCGAATTAGGCCATTTGGCCCATCGTGTCTACTGCAAAATTTCATCATGACTGATTCAAGTTTCACTCATTCCCAATTTCCTACCTTTTTACCATATCCTTTAATGCTCTGACCAATCAGGAATATATCAACCTCCGTCTTAAATATTCACAAAGATTTGGCCACCACAGCTGTCTGTGTCAAAATAAAACTTCCACGGATTCAACATTCCATGGCAAAATAAATTCCTGCACACCCCGTTCTAATCGGGTGCTTCTCTATTCTGAGGTACTGTCACCTGCTTGTAGACTATCCCACCAGAGGAACCACAAAATAGAGAGAGTACAGAGAAGATTTACTAGAATGTTACCTGGGTTTCAGCACCTAAGTTACAGGGAAAGTTTGAACAAGCTAGTTCTTTATTCTTTGGAGCATAGAAGGGGGGACTTGATAGAGGAATTTAAAATAATGAGGGGATAGATCGAGTTGACTTGGATAGGCTTTTTCCTTTGAGTGTAGGGGAGATTCAAGCAAGAGAACATGATTTGAGAGTTAGGGGGCAAAAGTTTAGGAGTAACACGAGGGGGAATTTCTTTACTCAGAGAGTGGTAGCTGTGTGCAATGAGCTTTCAGTAGAATTGGTAGAGGTAGGTTCGGTATTGGATAGGTATATGGACAGGAAAGGAATGGAGGGTTATGGGATGAGTGCGGACCAGTGGGACTCGGTGAGAGTTAGCGTCGGCACGGACTAGAATGGCCGAGATGGCCTGTTTCCGCGCTGTAGTTGTCATATGGTTATATATGGTTATCATCTCCACAGCAGGTCTATCAAGGCTTTTCACCAGTCGACGAGTTTCAATAAGGTCACCCTTCATTTTTCTGAATCCTAGTGAATATTGTCCCAGAACTATCAAACGCGATTCATGTGACAAGACATTCAATCGTGGAATCATTTTCGTGAACAACATTTGAACCCTCTACATTTTCAGCACATTCCTTTCGAAGTTACGAGGCCCAAACCTGCTCACATTTCGTCTACTAAAGTGCATGACCATACACTCCTCGACTCTGTATTCCACTTCTTTGCCCAGTTTCCTAATCTGTTTATGCCCTTCTGTACCTTTTCTAATTCCTCAAAAGCACATGACCCTCCACCTATTTTCATACGGTCTGCAATCTGTACCACAAAGCCATCAATTCCATCGCCCAAATCTTTAGCATATGACCGAAATAGAATCGGTCCCAACACAGACCCCTGTGGAACACCAGTAGTCACTGGAAGCCATCCAGAAAAGGTTCCTTTTATTCCGACGCTTTGCTCCCTCCTAATCAACCTCTGTTTTATCCATGTCAGAATCTTTCTTGTAATACAATGATATCGTAGCTTGTTAAACAACCTTATGTGTGACAGCGTAACAAAGACCTTCTGAAAATCCAAATGCACAACATCAACCGATTTTCCTTTGTCTATCATGCTTGTAATTTTTTCAAAGAGCTCCATCAGATTTGTCGGGCAAGATTTTCCCCTGAGAGAATCATGCCGACGGCGGCGTATTTTATGTCGTGTCTCCAAGTACCCTGAGACCACATTCTTAATCATCGGCTCCAATATCTTTCCAATACTGAGGTCAGACAAACTGGCAAATGGGTTCCCTTCTGCCCCATTCCTTTCTTGAAGAGTGAAATGACATTTGCAATTATCGAGTCTTCTCGAACCATTACAGAAGCTAGTGATTCTTGAAAGAACTTTATTAATGACTCACAATTTATTCAGACACCGCTTTTAAAATTCTGATGTACAAGCCATCTAAATTCAGACCTTTCAGTTTCCCAAGAAACCTCTCTCCATTTATGGTGACTTCACACACTTGATGCCCCCTGACAGCAGGAACTTCTAATATACTGTCTTCCTCCATGAAGACCGGTGCAAAATGCTTATTCAGTTCGTCCGCCTTTCCTTGTCCCCATTTACTACATCCCCAGTTTTCAGCGTTCTGATATCCAGTCGTGCCTCACTTTTGTGTGTGTGGCATCCGTCGGTCTCGAGAGACCATGGAACTGCACCTGGAGTTTCCAGGGCGCAGGCCTGGGCAGGGTTGTTTGGGAGACCGGCAGTTGCCCAAGTTGCAAGCCTTCCCCTATCCACGCCACCGATGTTGTCCAAGGGAAGGGCACTAGGACCCATGCAGTTTGGCACCGGTGTCGTCACAGAGCAATGTGTTGTTAATTGCCTTGCTCAAGGACACAAACACGCTGCCTAAGCTGAGGCTCGAACCAGTGACCTTCAGGATGAAGAGGTCAATACTCCCCAATGCCATTAGGCTTTACAATTCTACCGCCAGGACTTAAGAACTTTTTAAAAGCTATTATTAATGCTTTTTGAGATAGTGATTTAGATGCATATCATATTTTTTACTGAGTTAAGTATTGTATGTAATTAGTTTTGCTACAACAAGTGTATGGGACATTGGAAAAAAAGTTGAATTTCCCCATGGGGATGAATAAAGTATCTATCTATCTATCTATCTATCTATCTAGTCTGATGCCTTGCCCATTAGGCTACACTTCATGTATCTGAAGAAACGTTCAGGAACCTCTTTAACGTTATTGGCTCGATTACTTTGGTATTCTAACTTTACATTTTTAATAACTTTTGTTGTCTTCTGTTTGTATTTGCAACCTTGCCAATCCTCCAGCTTCCCACAAATTGCTGCTCTGTAATTCCCCATCATTTCCAATCAATTCTGGCCAATTTCCCCTCTCCTACCTCGGTAATTCCCTGTACACCACTGTAACGCAGGTACTTCTGTAATATCGAGACGTCTGTCTTTACCTTCTCCTTCTGGAGTTTCTGTTTGGTTTCCACTATCTAACCGAAGGGAACAGTGAGAGGGACTTTCCAAACACGGATTGAACACTAAACCACGGTCCATGTTCACTGCTGCAAACACGGAACAGCCCATTAACTCACAGCCTCTCATTGTGAGGGAAGGAATGACAACTTATTCCCTTCTTTGCTTCCAAAGGAACTCCAGAACCAAACATGTGAGCACAGAGCATTAACACTAACGCATTACCTCATACGCCTGAGCAGCTTGAACGAGGGGTCTTTTATATGTGTCAAAACCTTTGTGATATACCAGAGGTTCGCACATCTTTCCCCTGCTTCACACAGCAGAGTGTACTCAGAGTTCCCCGCAACCCGTGCTTATCTGTCCGAGACATCTGCTTCATCGCGGAGGGAGGAATGCCCAGTGCCGTCTGTAGAAGCAACAAGATGGTCCAACACTCCCAGGACTCCTTTCTGCCGCTAATGTGCTGCAGCGTCTCAGCTCTACACAGTTCGAAAAAAAAAATAACACTCCTACACCTACACATTCTACATGACAGAACTGTAACCTGAGGAACCGTTGTCTGGACGGGGATCGGGTTGACCTCTGCACCATGGTTCACACAATGGCCCCGGATACATTATACCTTGTCTCCACAGATAAATTCGGCATATTGTTGATTATTTTACTGTTGAGTGGGATCTACACCAAGTCAGTTATCCGCCACGTTTCCCGTAGTGGAACAGGAACAATATATTGTAATATTAAATGGTAAATATAGCCCTGGAAACAGAGTATAGAGATTTTTCTTTTCTTTTGATTGACAGATATTAACTGATTGCAAAGTGTTTGTGACATTTAAAAAAGATTTGCATACAATCCCAACTTTCATTAATTATCTCCTCATTTCAGCACAGACATCATATATTCCATACAGTAAATGCTCAAAGCATCCTAGAATCCAAACGGGATCCTGAGGCCACTGAATCTCCGCTAAAGGGCTGTGACTACAGAGTGTTAAAAAGCTTCAACACTCCTTGTAGTTCTGTTGGGCTGTTTCCCTGGTGACTGAGGAAAAGGCCCACCAGAACTAAACGAAAAATGAAGTGACGTTCTCAACTGCATATGCTCTGAGTTCCCTTATGACCACAATGAATACTGAACACTTCGCTATTTTGTAATGGTGAAACTACAATACCAGTTGCTGTTTTAACCCTTTCGAGGTGCATTCAATAAATCTGCTGATAGTTTCAGCTCTACAGAAGTTCAGCAGTGCAGAAGCTATTCCAAAATAAAGCACTTTGTTGAATACGATCAGTCTGCTTCAAATGTCGATAATTTGTTATTTACAAAATACATTATATTGTGGTGATATTCATGACGTTTCCGTCTTTGCTTAGTTAAGCGATGAAAAACTCTACAAATTTCTGTACCTTCGAATTACGTAAAACTACATTTGATAATACAGTGCCGTGCTACTGGTTAGAACGATGGAGGAGAAAGTTTCCAGATACAACTCAATCGTGATTGTGAGGTTTTGCTCCCAGTTCCTAGACTCCACTACTGATGAAAACTTCTTCAACTGCCCACTCTGTGGAGACATCAGTGTTTGTTAGGTTTCAATGAGTTTCCTACTCCCCGCGCTCCTATCGCTCCTCTGAGAACAGGCCCGGAGACAGCAAATAGATAAAGCTTTTCATTCCAGAAATCTTTCTTGTAAACTTTGTAAACAGCTAGTAGGATGACAACATTTCCATGAATAACAAACTTTTCTGTGGCAGGATAAATAAGAGAGAAAATCTGTTGTTTCCTTACTGCCCCAATAACTGGACAAAAGAACCTCTGAAGATCAGTGTGCTCATCTATGCAAGGAGCCAAAAGGGATGAGGGAGATCATCAATGATTTCTCCGTGTCTACATGTACTTAGGAGACAGATATAGAGTCGATAGAAATGAGGAAACGTTCGTCAAGTCATGGATTGTATACAGTTTACAGAACAGGCGCTTCTCTCTTGAGGTGAAATTGAACGTTTAAATCTCCAGGGCCTGAGAACATGTTTCCTCTGAGCATTTGGGGCGCCAGTGAAACGCTAGATTTCAATTCATTCCTCCTACAGCACAGGAACACTTCATTCTGCCCATCCGTGCCATTCCCTGCAATGTCCATTCCACTTTCCCCCGTGTAATTTCCCCTGGATTCGTTCAAAGCGTAAAGGCTTTCCCACTCCTTGTTTCTTACCTATCAACTGCTGCGTTATCCATGCTAGAATTCTTCCTGTCATAACCCGGGTTTGTAGCTTATAGCTCTTACCCTACCAGGTGCAGCATTCAATTAAACCTCTTGTCGTTCTAGCTAACAAAACCGATTCCTGGAAAATTCAGTGAGATAGAAGGTGCAAGATAATACTTCACAATGAAGTCAAATGATACAGGAAACCTTACTGATGTACTATACATCATCGTGGTGGGTACACACGGGCTGGAGAGAGGTTGCAAGATGTGAGTGAATGAGGAGATGGAACCATGTGGGTGAGGGATCAAGGACAGTCACTGGTGGTCATTCAGCAATACACGGGCACTGAATAATACCATAGAAAAAGATCCTAAAAAGACAAACCTAGATGAAACAACAATAACTTTGTCTTAGGAACATTGCCCCTCCCCAGACCTTATCAAAGCGACATAGAAAGTACCCCATCCGGATACATAACGCCTTCATAAGGTTACCGCTCTACCCTTGACCGCAAGGAACTGCAGAAAACTGTGGGCACAGCTGAGGACATGACAGAAACCAGACTCCCCTCCCTGGACTGTGACTGCACTTCCCATTGCATCAGTAAAGCAGGCAGCATCAAAGATCCTCATAACCCTCGCTATTCTCTCTTCTCAACCTAGTCGAAGATTTAAAATAACATTGACAACACAGAGCACCAGGCTCCAGGAAACCTTCCAGGCTGCTGTTGTAAGCACATTGAATGTTCCCCGGTGATAAATTGGACTCTTGATCCCACAGTTTAACTCGATGTACACTGTACACTTTTGAGAAGGCCAGGTAACTGGTAAAAGCTTATTCGTTGCATTTAATGGGGTTATAAAACCGGTACCATAGGTTGCGCTTCGGCAAGTCGGAACAGTGGCATGGATTCAATGAAAAATAAACACAGCGATGGCCACCCAGAACGAGAGGCCGTGAGAGATCTGGATCTCACTGCCTTGTCTGAATGGGTGAAAGATGGATCTACTCAGACAGATGGAGCAGTGTCCCGAAGGTGCGATTACCCGGTGTAACCTTCTCAGTCTGCAAGGACACAACAGGTGGAAGGGCCGCTTCCCGCGCCCTGGAATGATGTAGAACAATTGTAGACACCGGCTATCGATCCAGGTGAAGTTTGGACCCGATGTGGGGCCGGGTGATGAAGTTAAAGTTCCCGGGATAAACCTCAGTGGATGAGTGCAGTCTCGGTATCACCACCCCATCACGCTCCCAGGACCAGGGCAAGAGGGGCTGAGCCGCGGCTCATCTCAGTCGGTATGTTGTGAAGGTCCCACAACACAGACCGACCCCGGCAGGTTCTGTCCAGCAAGCGCAGAGAGGCCGCACGATCGGGGAAGTTAACTGGGTGCATTACCTTACATCAGACGTCCACACTCGGGACCAGCCTCAGTACTCACCGATGAGAACTTGTTTTCACGTCCGGACAGTGAACCCTCCCCCGGATTCCCGACTCTGGGGGTGATGGTCGTCTCCTAATCTGGATCCTACAGATGATCCGCCGCCGCCGCCGACCCGCATCAACACAGAATTGAACGAAAGTCAGGACTGTAATTCATGTCATCAGAGCTGGGGGCGGAGCCTCGGAAACAAGGCAGATCTGCGGTAAAATGGGAGCGGGGAAAGGGGCTCACGTGACTTACACATGCATGTCCGTCCGTGACATTTTGCATGATTTTGCAATTTTCGCCGTCAGCTGAGATTCTAACAATAAAACTTTCTTAAAAATATGCGAATATATCACAGATCTTGTAGCTATGTTTAGATTGTGACGAGATCTGAAAGATTATTCTAAAGTGGACTGTTCCTTTAAAAGAGAGAGGGGGGAGCGAACAGCTTGTGTGCTAAATCAGCAGCAGGGTGACAGAAAGTCTGTGAGTTGCCTTGGAAACTGAAAGGCGGAGCTATGTGATGGACAGCTCGTGTTCAGCACTTGGAGATATATATAAGGTCAGCTGACGTTTTAATCAGACACACACCAGAGACACACAAGACACACCACAGGAGACACACACCAGAGACACACAAGACACACACCAGAGGAGACACACGACCCCTGAGGCAAGGAGGACACTGGTGAGCTTTGTGTGCCCACGACAAGGGCGGGGTTTTTGCTCACAGTGTGGGCAGAGGGGTGACGGGTCGGGAGCTATCGGTGTGTTTAACCCCGGTCTGGGGTTGATAAATTCACCACAGAAGACGGCATCCCCTTCTTGCGGTCACAGTCGGTGACTGTAAGCTTCGGGAGCAGGAGGAGGACGTGAGGATCGACATCGGCATTGGAAGACAAACCAACACTCTAACTCTCTCTCTCCAACTCTACTCAAACCAAATTCCAGAACTGAACTGATCACTTACCATCCCACCGTGAGACTGTATCACCCAATCACCTGAGCTGGGGAAGCTTATTTACTCACCTCTATATGTGCATAAACTCTGCTAACCAGTTTACTTTATCTCGTTTTATCTTACTTTATTCACGCAGTTACTAATAAAATAAAGTTTATAACGGCAGACTCAGACTCCGTGTGTGCCCATTTCTGCTGGCTCTTTAACCCGTTACGGGGTACGTAACAGGCGACCAAACCCAAAGGCAGTATTCCCAGTTCGGGCTCATCGACCTCTTCAATACCTGCTGCCTCCCGTCTGAGGTGTCTGACTTTGTCTGACTCGGTGGAAAAGGAATGCAGTCTTTTTCAGCCGGATGGACTTGGTTCGGTGAATAAAGGGTTAACCTAGGTGCCAGTGGAAATTGAGGATTCTCAGTTATTTGTGTTGGACGGTGTTCTAAAAGTTGGTGATGAGTTGAATGTTGGTGATGTGAATCTTATTGGAAATATGGAGAAAGGGGCTGTTTCTGGATTTTTGAATAAAGAACTTGGGAGGTTTGGACTGGTTTCGCGACCTTTGACCCTGCTTGCAGGACAATGGCCTGTAAATTATGTGAATCTCTGTTGAATTTTGTTTTCGCAGTAGGAAGTAAACACCTTCAAGGTTGTGGAGTTGTTTTCACGATTGCAATTTGGAGAGAAAGGATTGTTTTGGTTTTGAGAGACCACCTGACTGGGTTGCTAAGGAGACGAGTCAAGCTGAAAGTCGAAAGAACAGAATGGATGGGTTGTTTGGGAATTTTCATCATGTAAACATGGTCTTCGTAAGCTTAGTGATGGTAGTGAGTTTGGTAAATATTAGATTGGCACCTATTCAGGGTGAAGTTTATTCAGCAGTACAGCTAACAAGCAAGCTTGAGGATGACGACACACGCACAGATACTGATGTGAACGGCACATGCGCAGTGACCCGAAGCATGTCTAAAAAAGCTGCTGACGCAGTTAGCAAAGACAGCGGTTAATTTATGAGAATTTTTCAGAGACTTTTCTGCCTTCCATGTTGCATCAGGATTTGGGTAGTAAGGACGGTAAGAAAGGTTTGTTCTTGTCCAGGGATGAATTTATAGCGGAACAAATTCGAGATTCTGAAATTGCTGCGTTGAAGGAGACAACTCTCTCAGAAGAGGAAGTTCAGAGAGAGTCGGTAGGATATTATCTTAAGGATGGAGTGTAACTGAGGAAGTGGAGATCACCTACTGTGCCTGCAAGTGAGGAGTGGGCCATTGAACATCAAGTTGTGGTCCCGAATGTTTACAGGGCTGAGATTTTAAACATGGCTCATAGTATGCCTTTAGGTGGACACTTTGGAGTGAAGAAGACAGTAAACAGGATTATCAAGGAGTGCTACTAGCCTAATTTAAGGAAGGATGTTGTGAACTTTTGCAAGACTTGCCATACCTGTCAGGTTGCGGGAAAACCTAATCAGGTGATCCCAGCAGCACCACTTGGACCAATACCTGCTTTTGGTAAATATTTTTCGAGGGTCATCGTGGATTGAGTGGGTCCATTGCCAAGGACTGCAGCTCTCTATGAGTATTCGTTAACCGTCATGTGTGCTATGTCTAGGTTCCATGGAGCGGTGCCCCTCAGGAACATTTAGGCCAAGTCTGTGGTAAAAGCACTTATCAAATCTTTCACACTGGTATGTCTACCTAAAGAAATCCAATCTGAAGTAACTTTACTTCGAAAACATTCCAGGGGATAGTTAACGAATTGAGAGTTAATCACATTGTGTCACCTTTGACCCTACTCAGAGAGCAATGATCAGATCAGAATGTGAGCAGGTGTTTGCTTAGTTACGATTCCGAATTCAGAGACAGACGTAACAAGGCTTGTGACCTTGTGAAGTAGAATTCACAGCGCTCTCAGTTAAACATGAAACAGGGGTATGACAGAAGAGCGAGGGAGCAGAGATATCGTGCTGGAGAAAGGGTCCTGATGCTGTTCCCCATCCTTACCAACCCTCTTCAAGCGAGATTCAGCGGACCATATGAAATAATTAAGAAAATTGATTCTTTAAATTATGTTATTAGGACTCCTGATCGGTGAAAGGCTACCCAGCTCGTCCACGTAAATATGATCAAACGCTATCATGACCCCGAACCTGCACCTGTGAGTACGGTCGGTGTGTTTAACCCTGGTCTGGGGTTGATAACTCCACCACAGAAGATGGCATCCCTTTTTCTGTGGTCACAAGTTGGTGACTTTTAAATAAGTTTCGGGAACAGGAGGACGACGTGGAGGATCGGCATCGGCACTGGAAGATAAACCAACACTCTAACTCTCTCTCTCCAACTCTACTCAAACCAAATTCCAGAACTGAACTGATTACTTACTATACCACCGTGAGACTGTATCACCCAATCACCTGAGCTGGGGAAGCTTGGGCACACACACACACACACACACACACACACACAGACACAAATACACACACACACAAACTTATATATATATAGATAGATATACGCACATATATACCCTGCTAACCTGTTTACTTTAT
Source organism: Hemitrygon akajei (assembly GCF_048418815.1). Taxonomy (NCBI): domain Eukaryota; kingdom Metazoa; phylum Chordata; class Chondrichthyes; order Myliobatiformes; family Dasyatidae; genus Hemitrygon; species Hemitrygon akajei. The sequence goes on along the minus strand of NW_027331978.1, from coordinate 2,603,713 downwards.
CTCGTTCTGTATTACTTTATTCACGCAGTTACTAATAAAATAGAGTTTATAACGGAAGTCTCAGACTCCAGGTGGTTCTGCTGGTTCCATTTAACTTTTTAACCCTGCCGGGTGATTGACTGGGTGAAGGAGGAGGTTAAACGCCAGAGTGGAAACACGAGGAGTGAAGTTGGTAAAAGGAGCCTCCTGAACACATTGCACTACCTGTTTGAGTCTCAGAATCGTGGACTGGCTCAGGCCGCACTGGGATCTGTGGAAACACTTTCATTCGCTGAAATGACACTGACTCCGATTGACTGCACGGTCCTGTCTCATGTCATCGGACTCTGTGATACAATAAAACACCTCGACCTGGAAAACTGCTTCATTCAGTGTGAAGGAATCCAGCGGCTGGGAACCGGGCTGCACAAGTGCCAGGAGTTGAGGTAACTTGACTTGTCTCTTCCTTTGAACTGTGAAACCGTTCCATTGTGTTGTTTCAATGTAAAGGAATTTGGGTAAAACTGTAGAAAATCAGATTAAGAAGAATTGTGACAAATGCCCAGGGGATCGGTCAGTAAATCTCCAAGGCGGGAGGGTTCTGTGGTTCCTTGTGAAGGGATATTGGAGACTTCATTAGATCAGTGAACAACTGCCATTTGTTTAATGGTAGTAAATCACAGGAATGGCCGTGTTTCTCACTGCCTGTGACACGTCCATTGACAATATTCCTTCTCACTGTTACTGACACCCAGACCGACACTGACTGCAGCAGTGGGTCAGAGCTTCACACCCCCTTCTCGGTGAGGGACAACAGACCGTCAGCAGACTGTCCCAGTGAGAAGGAAAGAAATACCATTGTGAGATTGTACTCTCCTGCCCTTCCCCGCGTGTGACTATCACCATCAGTCCACCTGTGTGACTTTGCTCACTACCAGATACGCAGAACCCATGGGCGCATCTCCTCTCCGGATTGTTGCCCTTAGGTCACATCCACGCCTCCCGAAAAATCTGTTTCTGTGTCATCCGGTCTGTTGGATTATCTTTTCCCATCGGTATACTGCTGTGGGACCACTCTTCTCCATCCCCCCTCTTCCTGCGGGATCTATTTTCCCCATCCCCTTGCTCCTCTATGATCCCTCTTCCACTTCCCTCTTCCTCCTTTGGGATTTCTCTTCCCGATCCCTTTCTCCTGTGGGTTCTCTCTTCTCCATCTCCCTTCCTCATGTGGAATATCTTGACCGCATTCCCGTCCCACGTTCTTGTTCTGTCTTCCCCTAACTTTTCCTCAGATGGAGTCTTTTCCAACTTATCCCATCGACAGTTCCACATTCATAAATCTTCCTCACCGTGGGCCTGCCCTTTTGACCCTTTCACATCTGGAACACTTTTGTAACCATCGGGGCATGAGACAGAACATGAGGAGTTTACAAAATCACATTTGCCGACTAAATTGCTGCGTTCGGTGAATAACCTGGATATGGACAGTGATGGGAACTCCGATCAGTGATTTACTGGTGTTTAACGTTCTTGAACTATCCGAGTGAGAGAAATTCCCTCCGATGTACGGTTTGAATCACTTTGTTCTTCAATTTGTCTGTTTGTGTTTAGATTTGGGAAGAATGCACTGGGAGATTCAGGAGTGAAACTGGTGTCTGCGGCTCTGAGGAACCCAGAGTGTAAAATACAGAAACTGGGTTAAGTACCAGACTGTGGGAGATTGTGTTTACGGTGACCGTCAGCTCCATAGTAACAAGATGAAAACACTCCGACGGCCTCTGAGAAGATCTTAGATATTCTATTCATTAATCAGTTGAATAATTGACGTGAGCGGGTATTTCGCTGCGCTGATGAACTGCTCTCTGAACTTGGACTGAGTTACCCCGTAAATAAACGTGTTTGTGCAGCAACTTAATATCATCAGCATGATCCCAGAGTGTTGAAGTATGTATTCCGAATCGTTGTAATTATTTGGATCCAATCCGGCGATGATATAATAAAGGAATTCGGCAACGAATACGGACCACAGGATGATGAAGCTTCCGGAGATGGTGAGAAGTAAGATCACAGACCTCCTCCTGCTCTCCATCTCCGGGTCACTGCGGTTCTCCGCCATTCTCTGACCCCTCAGCCCCTTACGGACGCGACTAGTCACTAAAATATGTCTGACTGTCAGAGCGTTGAACAGTAGTATTAACAGGAAAGGGAGTAATGGCGTTAGAACTGTGGCAAACCAGTCATATCCCACCCACCAGGGATCCGTATAGTAGCCCGGCTTTATAAAACAGTCCCAGGGTATATTATCAATCACTTTCACAGAATGATATATGAAGAAGTAGGGCACATTTTTAACACAGATCAGGACACCGGTTGTTGTCAGAACCACAGCCGCAGTTTTCCCGGTGCAATACTTCGCTTTCCGCTTCTGACAACAGATGGCGACAAACCGATCAAATGAAAACATGACGGTGAACCAGACAGAGCAGTCAGTGGCTGCCTGTCCCAGGGCACCGATCACACTGCACACCGGGGTGATGTCCAGGAAAGTCCCGGGGAAGTAATAATAACTGAGCCGCCACAGTATGACATCAAAGATGATGGTCAGTAGATCCGCCGTTGCCATGGCCACCAGGTAGCGAGTGGTGCAGGTGGAGAGGCCGCACTTTCCCCGGGACAGGATGACAATCGCCACTAAATTCACTGGGGGAACAGCAAACAGAATGAGTGAATTACTGTCTCACCGATCAGTGGGTCTCAGGGCAGAGACAAGCTGGAAATTGAGAACAATCAAACTGTGCAGAAAACTCATATCTGGGGGTTGAAAAGGAGTAATGGGGGAATCTCAGATCCCTCTCACGAATGCATGCGGGGTGAACGGAGAAGGTAGTCGATACTGGAAAAGGAACAGGGTTTGGAAGGAGGCGTTATGAACGGATCGTCGAGACCGTTTGAGAGAAATCAATATAAATCTCCCCCCGTCAGGTTTTGGACTGATGAGTAAAACCTGGGTACCTCGGCAACTTTCTCAGCGATGCTGATTACCGCGTTCCTGTCACCTATGTCCTGGCACTCTCACTGTGCAGCGAAGTCCCGCTCCCTCCACCTCTGTCCATCTACAAAGTTCAAAGCAAATTCATTTCCACCGTTCCAATGCCTGCGTCTCCTTCTTGACTCCCCGTTTATCACCCGCACACAGCACCCCACCCCCACCTCCGCTTGGATGGCTTCTTTTAAATTCCGCTACTACCCTTGGCCGGGGTTCCTTCACACGCTCTCAACGAATCCGATCAGGAAGTTTCAATTTTCGTTTTTGAGGTTTATGCTTGACCCGCTGAACTTTGAAATATTTAGCACCCTAGTGCTTATATCATAAAAGACAGTGTAGGTACTTCAAAAGATCTGTCTCCTTTGGGGTCGCTCCGAATTACTTCAGCATTATTCTAAATGTTCCGAAGCATATTGTACAAGAACGGAGTATCGCGAGCACCTTACCCCATCTGACCCCTAACGGGCACCGCTGGGCTTGCTCTTAACTCCTGCTTTACTTCACGTATAACAGGGCGTGGTAATAAACCCTGGTACAAAACACGCACACAGGTCCTTACTTGACTTATATTCGGAGTCTGGCTTACAAATGCAATCGACCACTCTCCCCCGAAACTCAAAGTCCATTCGCTTCCCGCGTTCCCTTCAAATTTGCAGGTATTTCTTTAATCAGAGCACAATACCTTGAATTTTGAATTTAAAGCACATTGCTCTAATGAAAGGGTATAAAACCAAATAGCCGTAAAGGTGGCGAGCGCGCTGGATTATCGGGGTTTACTTGACAGCGACTTTGCATTGATAAATCACAACTGCCTGCTATGAATCTACAAACTGAATCCATCTACCCGATCTTCCTCTCTACGGCCGCTTCAGCTGCCGGTTTACTTCCAGCAGAAGCCATGAATTAAAACGGAAGGGAACTTCTGAACGAACACAGAGATTGGTTGCAATGTGAAAACCACACTTTCTGACACTCCGACATCACAGCGCTGTCGGTCACTGAACGAGTCCACCGACCGCGCACACAAAACTTAAACTGTTAATTTGCTTGTGTTCTTACCAGGAACACCGATCACGGCAATGACCAAGCACCATATCTTCCTCACACGGTAAAAGGTTTCACGCATGCTGCCTGAGATTCACCCTGTCTTCTAGCTGTCTGCGATCTCGCTGGAGAAACTCTGAGCTGACGGATCTCCACGGTCATTCATTTATACTCGCTCCATCACGCGAACTATTTAATATCACACAAGGCTGACGTGTTTTCCAAAAGCTGGGGTTAAAATAAACATGATGTCATTCAAGTAAACTCCCAGTTGTGATGAGGTATGAATAGCTTGACACGAAATTGCAATATCTCAGAGATGAAGAAATGACGATTGGAGAAGTCAGTGAATGTTGTTGTGAGACACTCTCAGGCTCATCTCTCGGTTTCATGATTGTTATTGTTGATCTTGTCCATTCCGAGGATCCATGGACTTTGTCACCATAGACCAATGTTATACTGTCAATGGGCTGTTCTGTTTCAATCTGGGAATTGTCTCGGTTATAAATCCTGCAATGGAAATATAAAATAAAGAATAAGATATGTGTACCTTCCTGAAACATAGTGAAGAACCTTAAACTAATACATATTCAGGCTCACGGAGATATTGAATGCACGTAAACGTTTAATCCAATTCACTGCAACACGTACAAAGCGCTGGAGGAACGCAACAGGTTAGGCAGCATCTTTGGAAATTATTAATCTGTCGCCCTTTCTGCCCAAGACATTTCTTCAAATTAATTAACACTTCGTCGCAACTCACCTCCATCAACAGAAACGAGATTTCCCAGTGGCAAACCATTTTCTTTCCGATCCCCGTTCACGGTCCTATACGTCGGCCCGTGGCTTCTTCTCGTGCCACAATGAGGCTACTCTCAGACCGGATGTGCTACACCTCAAATTCCGTCCAGGTAGCCTGCAATCTCATGGCAAGAACATCGATTTCCGTTGAGTTCCGGTATTTTCCCCTCCTTCCTTACCCCACTTCGGCCTCTTATCGCTCCGCCTGATCTGCCTATCGCCTTCCCATGACGCCCATCTTCCTTCCCTTTTCCTTGGATCCACTCTCCTCTCCTATCAGCTTCTTCTTCTGCAGCCCTTTGCCTTGTTCACCTACCATCACCCAGACTGTTATTTCGCCATCCTGGCGACACCCATTCCCTTCTAGCTTGTCCTTCCCTCTCCCCAAGAGGTTCTTATTCTGCCATCTTCCTCCTTCCTTTCTACCCCCCTGATGAAGGGTCTTGGCCCGAAACGTCTTCTGTTTGTTCATTTCCATAGATGCTGCCTGACCTGCGGAGATACCCCCAGCGTTTTATATGTGAATACAATTGATATACATGCTGTCTTTCGTGTAGTAAACCAGCGGCCACCAATGCTCGCACCGGTATGAAGCAAAGTAATTCAACCGCTGTACACATGACCCTCGAATTGGTGTATATGTTTAAACCGACATAGCATCTGCATTCATTACATTTGTAACAACAATTGTTTTGCAGATGCGCTAAATTGCTAGCGTTGTTGATAGTGTTGTAGACAATCGCATTTGCCTATTTGACACTTCCATTGTAAACACAACACGACATTGTTTATTCTGTTTTTATGTTCCTAATATGCCGCCTCGATTTACTTATGTATTGAATGGTCTGAACAGAATGGCTCATGAGAAGAGTCCTTCACTCTCTCTCGATACTCGTTGCAATAAATATCCAATGGGTCGTCGGTTGTGGGATTGAATTAGTCATTTTGTCTGCTAGTCAGCGAAGGGCAGACAGGTGTCAATATTGAGGTACGAGGTTACCTTCCATGGGTGAGTATGGCTGGGATATTTACAAAGAGGGACGGGGTTCACGGAAGTGCTGATGTGGACACGAAGAAAGAAATGGAAGTCCAAACATCAATAAAGGTATGGAAGCAGATTTACAATGGCGCATCCAATACGTTCTGAACAGATGCCGTCACGGACGGGAAAAGTCATGATGCAATAATATATAACAGTAGTCTGATTTTCTGCTCCCCGTGAGTGATGGACGAGATTGCTGTGGAGCCGCTGCACAAGTGTTTCACCAGGAAATTGCCGAACATGGAACGTTTCCGATATCAGCCGAGAATCTGTCATTCTCTCCTTGAAGCGGAGGACCAGGAGGTGTTTCATACATAAGCTAAAAAATTATTAGCGACATACAGTGGCTTGCAAACGTTTGGGGCACCACTGGTCAAAATTTATGTTACTGTGAATATTTCAGTGAAGAGAAGTTGAAATGATTGTCAGAAGTCATAAAGTTAAAGATGAAACTTGTTTTCATCATTTTAAGCAAGATTAGTATATTATTTTTGTTTTGTACAATTTTACAGTGAAAAATAGGAAAGGAGCACCATTCAAAAGTTTGGGCTCAGCAAGAGATTTGAGCTCTGAGATAACTTTGACCAAGGTCTCAGACCTTAATTAGCTTGTTAGGGCTGTGCCCTGCCGACCGAGCCTACTGCTCTTTCAGGGTTCACAATGATGTCTCCACTACATTGGAAAATAAAACACAACGTGGATTTGCTCGGACTGCGAGCATGGTTGATCCTGAGCTCATCACAATTTAATGCTTAATCCACTGATATTCGGACTTCTTTCCTCTGTCTGGGGCCTTCTCCACTGCCATCGCAGACATAACATAGATGAGGAGAACGGCATCTCATCTTCCAACTAGATACCTCACAACGATAGGGAAAACACTGCTGGTTTCTTTTCTTATTCCTGCTGAATTACCTTTCGTTGTTACTCCGATGATGCCCAGGATCCCTTTTTGCCCCGGTACCATGTAATCCTAAATAACGGCCAGTATTTCTCATAAATGTTTCATGGTCTAATGGATCTTTCACCGCCCTGTCATCTCCATGTTGAAAATTGGCACAGTTACACATTTGACTCAATCCCGTGGGTTAGGGTTAACGGGGATTCACTTTCTACAGACTCTGCTACTTTGGAGGTGTTCTAACAATTTTTCGCTTTCACGCCTGGGAATGACATCGTAGCGATACACACTTTTGGGAAAAATAGTGTGGTCTACATTGTTAAATGCCTGAGGCCAAACCAGGCCGATCTACGGAAGTGGGTCAAGTGGAGGCATTGGTTGACGTGCAAACACGAGGAAATCTGCAGATGCTGTAAATTCAAACAACCACACGCACAAAATGCTGGAGGAACACAGCAGGCCAGGCAGCATCTATAGTGAGAAGCGCTGTCGACGTTTCGGGCCGAGACCCTGGTTGACGTGGTGTAATGACAGGTGAATCATATCCAAAAAATCTCGAGAGTTCCTCGAGGATGAAATGCACATTGTGGAAAGCGACTGTGTTAAATAAAGAAGAGTAAATACCTGTGATAACTTTGGGTCGTTCACTTCCGCGATGGCTGGTCTCCACAGAGTTTTCGCTGCGTGTACTCCTGAAAACCTCTATTCCGATCTTTCTCTTATCACATTAATCTAATAGCTTTCAGTGTCATTGACTCAAACTTTATGGCCCTTTCCCCCGACATGTGATCTTGGTAACTGATTTTGTCCTTCCCAACTCAGACTGGTTCAAGCCAAACACTCGGCGCAGACCACCAGGTCACAGGCTGTTCCTTCTCATCTGAAAATGGTTTGCTTTCGATCATCAAAAACAAAACAACTCATTGTGTCCACCTGTAGTTGTTTTGATGAAGCCATCCCTGAGAACGGACCTCCATTCCTGCGATCACATTGCAAGAACAAAAGCATCTTCTTTGTCTATTTCCATTGCCTTTGCCTCGTTTCTGCTCACTGATTTGCAGATTATAGTTTTCTGGACAACATATATGTTCGTCTGTCGATATGCGTGTCTGCACATCTACCTATCTATCCATCTATCTCTCTAACTATCTGGCCGTCTGCCGGTGTGCCTGTCCTCTGTCTGCCTGTTTCTCTGTCTGTCTGTCTGTCTGTCTGTCTATATAAATATATATCGTTCATCTACTTCTTCCCAGATATTGTGACTTTGATCAAGCGCACTTCACAAGAGTGCGGACAATGAGAAGCCGTTTTGAATATTTAAATACTTCTTTTCTCAGTCTTACCGGATTGATATCCACAAGGTAGATACGCTGTGACATGGGAGTGATGTCAGTTCACCATTCAATTGTCATTTCAAGGGTATTTACAAAGGCCGACTGAATTTAATGATCCAGTAGACAACGAGTCGGCAGAGTGTAATCCCTCACTTGCTGTCCCTGTTTTACCTGTATCGATGATATATGGTTTGTTGGACATGGAGTACAACAATGAAGTGAAGGTTCACGTGAACTGGATGAGAAAATGAAGCACAGTGAGTGGAAAATCAGATCGAATGAAAATACAAGTTCTCAGCCCTAATATGGTGTCTGGACATGCAAAGTCATAATGTAAAAGAATGAATCCGTTCTCCCTTATCAGACTGCCTATTATTGCTGTCATATTTATTCATGGAAAGTCCCTGCATGAAGTTCTGGTACTGAGCGCTCAGGGCTCAGTCGAAAGAGTTGCATTTTTCGTATTACTGTTTGAGATTTCACCAACGGATTGTGTTTGTATCGTTTTGTGAATTTTGAGTCTGAGTCTGAGCTAATTCCAGACTTTACTCTGCATTTGAGTTCATCCTGATCCAAACCTCTCTCGTTACGTTCACAAGATCATACGGCTCCTGTGTCATCCAATCTCAAGATCGCTGTGTCGTTCGTCCCACAACCGATATAAAATTTGACCAAGAAGAGGAGGACTTTTAAGTGGAACCTAATCAACAAACTACTAGTGGCCGCGAACGAAGCAACCTTGAATGGCTCCCCGAAAGTCTTTTGAATTTTGGAGGAAAATAAAATGCCCGTGAGAAACACAGACTACTGCAAGTCGAATACGTGGCACAGTAAAATTCTGAGGTCAAGAAATAATGTGGTAGCTGAAACTATATGGTCGTAATTTTGCACGTTGCGACATCCCGTCTCCACTAGCAATGAATATCCTTGTTAATACACAACACACACACACACACACACACACACACACACACACACACACACACACACACACACACACACACACACACACACACACACACACACACACACACACACACTGTAGTAGATATTTAATGCATTTTTAGTTGTTTAATTGTTGGTCTTGAATTATTTTTACACATTCACCAACAATAATATGCTAATCTTGCCATCAAATGCACGTTTTTGTTTAATCGCGTGCATAATCGCGAAGACTTAACGCACAGACACGCTGCTAAGATTCAGTTTTAATCGGAGAAGATATACAAATTCTGTTGCTCTGCCCCGATGCAGCTTCATGGGGAGTAAATAAATATCCCCGAGTCTAAAAATACGTCAGTCACCTTGTCAAACTGAAATGCAATATTTACATTATTAGCAACACCTTTCAATTATAAATTTCTTTTTTAATGACGACGTGCTTTATGGTACAATCTACTGGAAGACAAAGCGATGTTTTGCAATCGTCTTCCCTAAATATTATTTAGGGATATTTATAATCTATTATATTTATATTTATTTTGATATTTATTATAATATTATAATATCATATAATTATAGTAATTATCGTCCTTTAGCAGATTTATTTAGATTAATAACGCTATTTTCTTCATCTCTGAGACTAGTGAATCCTGTAAAATCTGCAGGTGGTTGTGAATGACAGTATTATGTACACTTGGTTATGGAAATGTGTTTGACGTATGAGTACGATTGGCATCTCAGGCTGAACGGGTCCGAATGCGCTGCTAAAGAGGCAGTTAAGTGAGGAAGAGAGTTGTACCACCGACTGCGGCGAACATGACAGTAGTTGACAGGGAGGATTTCACTTTGAAGGCGATGAAAAGCTGGTCCTCTCGGATCAATTTAAACAGGGATGACCATATTCAGAGTTCAAAGTAAATTTATTACGAAAGTTGCCACATGTCACCATATGGGTGGAAACGACTAGCCGCATTTTTGCGGGCATACTCAAATAAACCCAGTAACCATAACCGAGTCAATGAATGTCCGCACCAACGACGCTAAGCGAACGAGTGCAAAATACAACAAAATGTGCAAATACAAACATAGTAAATAATAAGAATAATATAGGTCCTCCTTGAGAGCATTGCAATTCTGATAAGAAGAGTACGCTACTAAACGTAAGTGAGAGCACATCCTAGAAAAGTCAAAAGTTTCAAAGTTGACTAATCCAAAAGAAGAGACCTCGGGGACGCGGATCTCAGTCTAATTTCACAAACAGGCGAGTCTTAACAGTCTCCGAATAACCAGCCATACACGTGTTATATGTTCCTCACACCGGTTAGAAAAGATCAAACTGTCATCGAGATACCCTCACTATATAGCATGTCATGGCACCGATGGGGCAGTAGTGTGGTTGCCATCTATTTACTAAACACCTCAAGGAAGTCGGGACACTCGGGGGTGGGGACGTATTTGACATCATCAGACGTCACAGACTTAGTAAATTAATGGAAAGTATTCTTAGATAGACAGGGTCTGATTAGGAACAGTCAACATAGATTTGTGCGTGGAAGGTCATGTTCAACAAATCTTATTGAATTTCTGCCACATTTCTTCATAGGCTTTCTACATATTGTGTCAAGAATCCTTCCTGAACACAACTAACGTGGCAGCATTGGAAAGGGTACAGAAGAGATTTACCAGAATGCTGCCTGGTTTAAAGAGTATGGATTATGATCAGAGATTAAGGGAGCTAGGGCTTTACGCTTTGCTGAGAAGGAGGATGAGAGTAGACATGATAGAGGTGTACAAGGTATTAAGAGGAATAGACAGAGTGAACAGACAGCGCCTCTTGCCCAGGGCACTACTGCTCAGTACAAGAGGACATGGTTTTAAGGTAATGGGAGGGAAGTTTAAGGGGGATATTAGAGGAAGATGTTTCACTCAGAGAGTGATTGGTGCGTGGAATACACTGCCTGAGTCAGTGGTGGAGGCAGATACACTAGTGAAGATTAAGAGATTACTAGACAGGTATATGGAGGAATTTAAGGTGGGGTGTTATATGGGAGGCAGAGTTTGAGGGTCGGCCCAAAATTGTGGGCCGAAGGGCCTGTAATGTCCTGTACTATTCTATGTTCTATCTTCTAAAAAACTCCACTCCATCTAAACCGCTAGCTCTAAGGAGATGCCAATCGATATTTGGGACAATAAGATCTCCCATCACAATAACTGTGTTCTTCTTAGACCATTCCAGGATCGGTTTCCCTATCTGCTCCTCGATGTCCCTGTTACTATTTGGCCGTGTATAAAAAACACCCGGTAAAGTTATTGACCCGGTTCAGTATCTACAGAATGGAGTAACTAGCGGCGTCACGGGGAATGACGAGCTTCATGAAGATTTTGCACATTTCCTTGCACACGCAGTCTGGACTGAGTCTGTCACTTTAACGTTTATACAGCCTGAGTGTGCTGGCACGTTACGTTGTCGGATATTACTGATACCCGTCTCAGAGTCGGCGTATTATTAATGAACACATTCGTAGCCTTCAAATAGAACACAACCCAGAGGTGTTGCTGTTTATATTGGATGGTTTTGATGAATTCAATGACAACATTGATTTTGCTGACAGCCGGAGAGACAGAGAACCCCAATACACATGCACAGATCCTGAATTCCGTTGCAAGATGTCTGACATTGTGTACAGTTTAATCCAGGGCATGCTGCTCCCAGGGTGTTCAGTGCTGGTGACCAACTGTCCCGCTGGGTTACTGACGACGCTGAACCTGAGTGAAATAAACTGGGAGATTCAGGATTGAAACTGGTGTCTGCGTCTCTGAGGAAACCGCAGTGTAAAATACAGACACTGGTGGTAAGTACCTGACTTTGGGAGATCGCGTTCAGAGTCACTGGGTGTTTGACACTGAATATTAATGTGATCAGTAATTCTGTTACTGATAAACACTGGGAATTTGTACCGTCTCCTGTCTCTCTGTGTCCTTCACCCTCACTCTCTCTCATCTCCAGGCTGAACAGTATCTGCTTCACAGATTCTGATGCCAAAGATCTCGTCTCTGCTCTTAGTACAAACACATCACTGACGGTGCTGGATCTGCTATCAAGTTGACTGACAGGCTGATCTGTCCCCGCTCTCCACAGCCTCATACTGACTCTCCCGATCGGATGAGTGTTTGTGTTACCAATGTGATAAAATTTCAGCCGATCCGTGGGTTTTCTGGCAATATTTGTCAATGAGTGTTATTGAAACATTAACCCACTGTCCTGTTACTGACACTGTTGTGTAATCTGTTTATATCATCTATATCCTTCCATCTGTTTTAGTCTGCAGTACGGTCAGTTCAGTCAGAAATGGAAGAAGGATCTGAGATCGCTGCAGGAACCCAGACCCGGACTGAGAGTGAGATTGTGAACATCCAAATGTGTGAACTGTGGTTTGGGATTGGGACATTTTGGCCGCTTCCCCGCCGTCCCCTTTAAAGCCATCCTCCCCTTTAACGGCCGCGCTCAGGGTTTCATTCCCAACTGTTCCATCGGACCCCAGCTCCAGCCGAACGCTGTGACATTGATGCAGCTCCGCAGAGAGGCTTATTCCTCATCCTCTTATCACTCACGGGGTCAGACACACAGTGAAGCTCATTCGGCCTCGTCTCCTCAGACACTGAGTGAAACTCCCTGCACGTTCTATTAAGCATTCCGGGGATCACAAACACAATGGAACTCGGTCCGCATCATCCTATCAAACCCGCCCGACCCACAGAGTGAAGCTCCCTCCGCCCCATCCCATCCCACACTCCTTATGTCCGTAACAGAGAGTAGCTCCATCTACATCATCCATCACACATTCCTCGGGTTCAGACGCAGAGTGAAATTCCGTATACACGGTCCAATCACTCACACCCGGGGTCAAACACTAAGTGACGCTCTTTCCGCATCCTAGCTTCAAACAATCCCGGGGTCAGACAGAGGGTGAAGCTCCCTCCCCACCGTCCCATCACACACTCCCGTGGTCAGACACAGAGTGAATCTCCCTCCACACCGTCCCATCACACACTCCAGGGCTCAGACACAGAGTGAAGCTCACTCCACACTGTCCCATCACACACTCCACATGTTTAGAAATAGTGAAGTTACTTCTACAGCGTCGCCATGGATGAAATGATTAACCAATGGATAGACATGATCTTCTATCGACATCCCCTCAATCGGAGCAGAGTAGATGTCGACAGGAAGCGTCCAAAGCCTGTTTCAGTGTTGAAGACCTCCAGAATCGGAGTGGTTGCTTGTGGTAAATGGGTGTCAGGTGGTTAGCACAAATATATCAAAATTACACAATAAAAGTCCAACAAATTTAAGACGATTAAAGCAGAAAATGCCGAGGAAAACACAGAAGCTATCCAAAACATTACAGAATCCTACAACAGTTTAATTCAGTCTGATTTCTTACACAGGCAGAAAGCAGCGTTAAGAGCTATTCACCAAAACCGTGCTTTACAATACAAACGCCTGATACTGAAATTACTATACATTAGTATAAATACTGTGATAATAAACTTGCGACTGTACTGGAGAGAATGCAGAGGAGATTCGACATTTATTTTCCTCGGGTGGAAATTTAATCGAAATCGTCAGGTGAGATGACAATCTTTCCCTGGAGCAGAGTGGGCATCTGGGTTTTCCATAGGAATTTGCACAATTATAATCAGACTGCATGATTTCTGCGGTGTTAAATATTTCTCCACAACAGGGTTTTCTAACACGAAGGACAAGTGTAAGGTTTACTGTAAGTTCGTGCGGAATGTTGACTTTCTTTTTCGTTTTATTCTTGTGCAAAAGTAACGAATGGCTTACATATCTGCCGATTTGGTATTAAATGTCCTCAGATCCTGAAGAGCCCTATCATTGTCTAAAGGGGTGTGGCTGTAACGGGAGCGGGAGTATGGTGAAGAAAATGCTGGAATGAGTTGAGTAATTGTTAGGAGGTGGAGGTCGCGGGCTGCGGATGCCGAAGAGTCTGTTCCCGTGCTGTGTCTATCTCGGGCTATAAAACAGTTTATTTCTCACCTCTGCCTCATTCTCCGGTGACCGTCAGTTCCATAGTAACAAGATGAAAACACTGCGACGGCCTCTGTGAAGATCTTAGATATTCTGTTCATTAATTAGTTGAATAATTGACGTGAAGGGATATTTCGCTGCGCTGATGAACTGCTCTCTGAACTTGGACTGAGTTACCCCATAAATAAACGTGTTTGTGCAGGAACTTAATATCAGCAACATGCCTCCCGATTGTTGAAGTATAGATTCCGATTCATTGTAACTATTTGGATCCAGTCCGGCTATGGTGTGATAAAGAAATTCGGCAACATACACCGAACACAGGATGATGAAGCTTCCGGAGATGGTGAGAAGTAAGATCACAGACCTCCTCCTGCTCTCCATCTCCGGGTCACTGCGGTTCTCTGCCTTGCTCTGACCCCTCAGCCCCTTACGAACGCGACTCGTCACTAAAATGTGTCTGACTGTCAGAGCGTTGAACAGTAGTATTAACAGGAACGGGAGTAATGGCGTTAGAACCGTAGAAAACCAGTCATATCCCACCCACCCGGGATCCGTGTAGTAGCCTGGCTTCGTAATACAGTCCCAGGGTATATTGTCAATCACGTTCACAGGATGAAATGTAAAGAATATGGGCACATTTTTAACACAGAACAGAACGCCGGTTGTTGTCAGAATCACAGCCGCAGTTTTCCCGGTGCAATACTTCGCTTTCCGCTTCTGACAACAGATGGCGACAAACCGATCAAATGTAAACATAACGGTGAACCAGACAAAACAGTCAGTGGCTGTCTCTGCCAGTGCAGAGATCACACTGCACACGGGGGTGATGTCCAGGAAAGTCCCGGGGAAGTAATAATAACTGATCCGCCACAATATGACCTGAAAGATGATGATTAGTAGATCCGCCGTTGCCATGGCCACCAGGTAGCGAGTGGTGCAGGTGGAGAGGCCGCACTTTCCCCGGGAGAGGATCGCAATCGCCACTAAATTCACTGGGGGAACAGCAAACAGAATGAGTGAATTACTGTCTCACCGATCGGTGGGTCTCAGGGCAGAGACAAGCTGGAAATTGAGTACAATCATACTGTGCAGACAACGCATTTCTGGGGGTTTAAAAGGAGTAATGCGGGAATCTCAGATCCCTCTCACGAATGCATGCGGGGTGAACGGAGAAGGTACTCGATACTGGAAAAGGAACAGGGTTTGGGAAGGAGGCGTTATCAACGGATCGCCGAGACAGCTGGAGAGAAATCAATATAAATCTCCCCCCGTCAGGTTTTGCACTGATGTGTAAAACCTGGGTACCTCGGCAACTTTCTCAGCGATGCTGATTACCGCGTTCCTGTCACCTATGTCCTGGCACTCTCACTGTGCAGCGAAGTCCCGCTCCCTCCACCTCTGTCCATCTACAAAGTTCAAAGCAAATTAATTTCCACCGTTCCAATGCCTGCGTCTCCTTCTTGACCCCCCGTTTATCACCCGGAGACACCTCAGCAACCTCCCCCCCCCCCACCCCGCACCTCCGCTTGGATGGCTTCTTTTAAATTCCGCAACTACCCTTGGCCGGGGTTCCTTCACACGCTCTCAACGAATCCGATCAGAAAGTCTCAATTTTCGTTTTTGAGGTTTATGCTTGACCCGCTGAACTTTAAAGTATTTAGCACGCTGGTGCTTATATCATCAAAGACAGTGTAGGTACTCCAAACGGTCTGTCTCTTTTGGGGTCGCTCCGAATTACTTCAGCATTATTCTAAATGTTCCGAAGCATATTGTACAAGAACGGAGTATCGCGTGCACCTTACCCCACCTGACCCCTAACGGACACCGCTGGGCTTGCTCTTAACTCCTGCTTCACTTCACGGATAACAGGGCGTGGTAATAAACCCTGGTACAAAACACGCACACAGGTCCTTACTTGACATATTCGGAGTCTGACTTACAAATGCAATCGACCACGTTCCTCTGAATTTCAAAGTCCATTCGCTTCCCGCGCTCCATTCAAATTTGCAGGTATTTCTTTAATCAGAGCACAATACCTTGAATTTTGAATTTAAAGCACGTTGCTCTAATGAAACGGTATAAAACCAAATAGCCGTAAAGGTGGCGAGCGCGCTGGATTATCGGGGTTTACTTGACAGCGGCTTTGCATTGATAAATCACAACTGCCTGCTGTGAATCTACAAAATGAATCCATCTACCCGATCCTCCTCTCTACGGCCGCTTCAGCTGCCGGTTTACTTCCAGCAGAAGGCATGAATTAAAAAGGAAGGGAACTTCTGAACGAACGCAGAGATTGGTCGCAATGTGAACACCGCACTCTCTGACACTCCGACATCACAGCGCTGTCGGTCACTGAACGAGTCCACCGACCGCGCACACAAACTTAAAATGTTAATTTGCTTGTGTTCTTACCAGGAACACCGATCACGGCAATGACCAAGTACCATATCTTCCTCACACGGTAAAAGGTTTCACGCATGCTGTCTGAGATTCACCCTGTCTTCCAGCTGTCCGCGATCTCGCTGGAGAAACTCTGAGCTGACGAATCTCCACGGTCATTCATTTATACTCGCTCCATCACACGGACTATTTAATATCACACAAGGCTGACGTGTTTTCCAACAGCTGGGGTTAAAATAAACATGATGTCATTCAAGTAAACTCCCAATGGTGATGAAATATGAATAGCTTGACACGAAATTACAAAATCTCAAAGATGAAGAAATGTCGTTTGGAGAAGTCAGTGAATGTTGTTGTGAAATACTCTCAGGCTCATCTCTCGGTTTCATGATTGTTATTGTTGATCTTGTCCTTTCCGAGGATCCATGGACTTTGTCACCATAGACCAATGCTATACTGTCAATGGGCTGTTCTGTTTCACTCTGGGAATTGTCTCGTCTATAGGCCTTGCAATTGAAATATAAAATAAAGAATAAGATATGTGTACGGTCCTGTAACATAGTAAAGAGACTGAAACGAATACATATTCAGGCTCACGGAGATATTGAATGCACGTAAACGTTTAATCAAATTTACTGCAACACGCACAAAATGCTGAAGGAACTCAACAGGTTAGGCAGCATCTTTGGAAGTGATTAATCTGTCGGCCTTTCTGGCCAAGACCTTTCTTCAAATTAATTAACACTTCGTCGCTCCTCACCTCCTTCAACAGAAGCGAGATTTCCCAGTGGCAAACCATTTTCTTTCCGATCCCCGTTCACGGTCCGATATGTCGACGCGTGGTTTCCTCTCGTGCCACAATGCGGCTCCTCACAGGCTGGATGTGCTACACCTCAAATTCCGTCCAGGTAGCCTGCAATCTCATGGCAAGAACATCGGTTTCCGTTGAGTTCCGGTATTTTCCCCTCCTTCCTTTCCCCACTTCGGCCTCTTATCGCTCCGCCTGATCTGCCTATTGCCTTCCCATGACGCCCCTCTTCCTTCCCTTTTCCTTGGATCCACTCTCCCTCCTATCAGCTTCCTTCTTCTGCAGCCCTTTGCCTTGCTCACCTGTCATCACCCAGACTGTTATTTCTCCAACCTGGCAACACCCATTCCCTTCTAGCTTGTCCTTCCCTCTCCCCAAGCAGTTGTTATTCTGCCATCTTCCTCCTTCCTTTCTAACCCCTGAAACGACGTCTTGGACCGAAACGTCGTCTGTATGGAAAGCGTCATTTCCATAGATGCTGCCAGACCTGCGGAGATACCCCCAGCGTTTTATATGTGAATACAATTCATATACATGCAGTCTTTCGTGTAGTAAACCAGCGGCCACCAATGCTCGCACCGGTATGAAGCAAAGTAATTCAACCGCCGTACACATGACCCTCGAATTGGGGTATATGTTTAAACCGACATAGCATCTGCATTCATTACATTCGTAATAACAATTGTTTAGAAGATGCGCTAAATTGCTAGCGTTGTTGATAGTGTTGCAGACAATGGCATTTGCCTATTTGATTTCCATTGTAAACACAACATTGTTTTTATGTTCCTAATATGCCACCTCGATTTACTTATGCATTGAATGGTCTGAAGAGAATGGCTCATGAGAAGAGCCCTTCACTCAATGGGTTGTCGGTTGTTGGATTAAATTAGTCATTTTGTCAGCTAGTCAGCGAAGGGCAGACAGGGGTCAATATTGAGGTACGAGGTTACCTTCCATGGGTGAGTATGGCTGGGATATTCACAAAGAGTGATGGGGTTCTCGGGAGTGCTGATGTGGACACGAAGAAAACAATGGAAATCCAAACATCAATAAAGGTATGGAAGCAGATTTACAATGGGGCATCCAATATGTTCTGAACAGATGCCGTCACGGACGGGAAAAGTCATGATGCAATAATATATAACAGTAGTCTGATTTTCTGCTCCCCGTGAGGGATGGACGTGATTGCTGTGGAGCCGCTGCACAAGTGTTTCACCAGGAAATTGCCAAACATGGAACGTTTCCGATATCAGCCGAGAATCTGTCATTCTCTCCTTGAAGCGGAGGACCAGGAGCTGTTTCATACATAAGCTAAAAAATTATTAGCGACATACAGTGGCTTGCAAAAGTTTGGGGCACCACTGGTCAAAATTTATGTTACTGTGAATATTTAAGTGAAGAGAAGTTGAAATGATCTCCAGAAGTCATAAAGTTAAAGATGAAACTTTTTTACTTCATTTTAAGCAAGTTTAGTATATTATTTTTGTTTTGTACAATTTTACAGTGAAAAATAGGAAAGGAGCACCATTCAAAAGTTTGGACACCGCAAGTGATTTGAGCTCTGAGATAACTTTGACCAAGGTCCTAGACCTTAATTAGCTTGGTAGGGCTGTGCCCTGCCGACCGAACCTACTGCACTTTCAGGGTTCACAATGATGTCTCCACTACATTGGAAAATAAAACACAACGTGGATTTGCTCGGACTGCGAGCATGGTTGATCCTGAGCTCATCACAATTTAATGCTTAATCCACTGATTTCGGACTTCTTTCCTCTGTCTGGGGCCTTCTCCACTGCCATCGTAGGCATAACATAAATGAGGAGAACGGCATCTCATCTTCCGACTAGACACCTCACAACGATAGAGAACACACTGCTGTTTTTTTTTTTCTTATGCCGGCTGAATTATCTTTCGTTGTTACTCTGATGATGCCCAGGATCCCTTCCTGCCCCGGTACCATATAATCCTAATTAACGGCCAGTATTTCGCATAATGTTCCATGGTCTAATTGATCTTTCACCGCCCTGTCATCTCCATGTTGAAAATTGGCACACTTGCACCCTTGACTCAATCCCGTGGTTTAGAGTTAACGGGGATTCACTTTCTACAGACTCGGCTACTTTGGAGGTGTTCTAAAAATTTTTCTCTAATGTGGCCTACACTGTCAAATGCCTGAGGCCCAAACCAGGCCGATCTATGGAAGTGGATAATGTGGAGGCATTGGTTGACGTGCAAAGACGAGGAAATCTGCAGATGCTGGAAATTCAAACAACCACACGCACAAAATGCAGGAGGAACACAGCAGGCCAGGCAGAATCTATAGTGAGAAGCGCTGTCGACGTTTCGGGCCGAGACCCTGGTTGACGTGGTGTAATGACAAGTGAATCACATCCAAAAATCGCGAGAGTTCCTCGAGGATGAAATGCACATTGTGCCAAGCGACTGTGTTATAAAAGAAGAGTAAATACCTGCGTGTGCGCCCAGTAAGTTTGTACCCACCACAAAGAGTCAACGCATGGGAAAGGTAATACTGGGAGAGAGTAATCCACGCTGGCCGGGCGTTCCTCGACATCCTGATATAACGGTCAAGATCCCAGCTTTGGGTCATTCACTTCCACGATGGCTGGTCTCCACCGAGTTGTCGCTGCGTGTACGCCTGAAAACATCTATTCCTCTCTTTCCCTTATCACATTAATCTATTAACATTCACTTTCGTTGACACAAGCTTTATGGCCCTGTCCCCGGACATGTGATCTTGGTAACTGATTTTGTCCTTCCCAACTCAGACTGGTTCAAGCCACAAACTCGGCGCAGACCACCAGGTCACAGGCTGTTCCTTCTCATCTGAAAATGGTTTGCTTTCGATCATCAAAAACAAAGCAACTCATTGTGTCCACCTGTAGTTGCTTTGATGAAGCAGTCCCTGAGAACGGACCTCCATTCCTGCGATCACATGGCAAGAACAAAAGCATCTTCTTTGTCTATTTCCATTGCCTTTGCCTCGGTTCTGTTCACTGATTTGCAGATTATAGTTTTCTGGACAACATATATGTTCGTCTGTCGATATGCGTGTCTGCACATCTACCTATCTATCCATCTATCTCTCTAACTATCTGGCCGTCTGCCGGTGTGCCTGTCCTCTGCCTGCCTGTTTCTCTGTCTCTTTGTCTGTGTAATTATATATCGTTCATCTACTTCTTCCCAGATATTGTGACTTTGATCGAGCGCATTTCACAAGAGTGCGGACATTGAGAAGCCGTTTTGAATATTTAAATACTTCTTTTCTCAATCTTACCGGATTGATATCCACAAGGTAGATACGCTGTGACATGGGAGTGATGTCAGTTCATCATTCAATTGTCATTGCAAGGGCATTTACAAAGGCCGACTGAATTTCATGATCCAGTAGACAGTGAGTCGGCAGAGTGTTATCCCTCACTTGCTGTCCCAGTTTTAACTGTATTGATGATATATGGTTTGTTGGACATGGAGTACAACAATGAAGTGAAGGTTCAGGTGAACTGGATGAGAAAATGAAGCACAATGAGTGGACAATCAGATCGAATGAAAATACAAGTTCTCAGCCCTAATGTGGTGTCTGGACATGCAAAGTAACAATGTAAAAGAATGAATGCCGTTCTCCCTTATCAGACTGCCTATTATTGCTGTCATGTTTATTCATGGAAAGTCCCTGCATGAAGTCCTCGTACTGAGCGCTCAGGGCTCAATCGGAAGAGTTGCATTTTTCGTATTGCTGTTTGAGATTTCGCCAATGGATTGTTTTTGTATCGTTTTGTTGATTTTGAGTCTGAGTCTGAGCTGATTCCAGACTTTACTCTGCATTTGAGTTCATCCTGATCCAAAGCTCTCTCGTTACGTTCACAAGATCATACGGCTCCTGTGTCATCCAATCTCAAGATCGCTGTGTCGTTCGTCCCACAACCGATATAAAATTTGACCAGGAAGTGGAGGACTTTTAAGTGGAACCTAATCAACAAACTACTAGTGTCCCCGAACGAAGCAACCTTGAATGGCTCCCGGAAAGTCTTTTGAATTTTGGAGGAAAATAAAATGCCCGTGAGAAACACAGACTACTGCAATTCGAATACGTGGCACAGTAAAATTCTGAGCTCAAGATCTAATGTGATAGCTGAAACTATATGGTCGTAATTTTGCACGTTGCGACATCCCGTCTCCACGAGCAATGATTATTCTTGTTAATGCACAAACACACACACACACACACACACACGCACGCACGCACACACACACACACACACACACGCACACACACAGAGTAGTAGATATTTAATGCATTTTTAGTTTTTTTAATTGTTGGACTCGAATTATTTTTACACATTCACCAACCATATGCTAATCTTGCCATCTGAAGCACGTTTTTGTTTAATCGAATCCATAATTACGAAGACTTAACGCAAAGACACGCTAAGATTCACTTTTAAACGGATAAGATATAAAAATTTTTTGCAGCTTCATGGGGAGTAAATAAATATCCCCGGGTCTAAAAATACGTCAGTCTCCTTGTCAAAGTGAAATGCAATACTTACATTATTAGCACCACGTTTCAATTATAAATTTATTTTTTAATGACGGCGTGCTTTATGGTACAGTCTATTGGAAGACAAAGCGATGTTTTGCAATCGCCTTCCCTAAATATTATTTAGGGACATTTATAATCTGTTATATTTATAACATATTTATATTTTTGTTTTATTATTTTTTATAATATTACAATATCATATAATTATAGTATTTATAGTCCTTTACCGGATTTATTTATATTACTAACGCTAATTTCTTCATCTCTGAGACTAGTGAATCCCGTAAAATCTGCAGGTGGTTGTGAATGACAGTATTATGGACACTTGGTTATGGAAATGTGTTTGACCTATGAGTACGATTGGCATCTCAGGCTTACCGGGTTCGAATGCACTGCTAAAGAGGAAATTAAGTGAGGAAGAGAGTTGTACCTCCGACTGCGGCGAACATGACAGTAGTTGACAGGGAGGATTTCACTTTGAAGGCGACGAAAAGCTGGTCCTCTCGGATCAGTTTAAACATGGATGACCATATTCAGTTCAAAGTAAATTTATTACGAAAGTAGCCACATGTTACCATATAGGTGGAAACGACTGGCCTCATTTTTGCGGGCATACTCAAATAAACCCAGTAACCATAACCAAATCAATGAATATCCGCACCAACAACGCTAAGCGAACGAGTGCAAAGTACAACAAAATGTGCAAATACAAACATAGTAAATAATAAGAATAATATAGGCCCTCCTTGAGAGCATTGCAATTCTGATAAGAAGAGTAAGCTACTAAATTTAAGTGATAGCACATCCCAGAAAATTCAAAAGTTTCAAAGTTTTCAAAAACAGAGTATACTTAATGTCGGAGGAATATAAACAATATACATCCTGAAATTGTTTTTCTTCAGAACCATCCTCGAAAACAGTAGAGTGTCCCAAAGAGTGAATGGCAGTTAAATGTTGGTAGAAAGGAAGGAGGAAGATGGCAGAATAAGAACCTCTTGGGGAGAGGGAAGGACAAGCTAGAAGGGAATGGGTGTTGCCAGGTTGGCCAAATGACTGTCTGGGTGATGATAGGTGAACAAGGCAAAGGGTTGCAGAAGAAGGAAGCTGATAGGAGAGGAGAGTGGATCCAAGGAAAAGGGAAGGAAGAGGGGAATCATGGGAAGGCGATAGGTAGATCAGGCGGAGAGATAAGAGGCCGAAGTGGGGAAAGGAAGGAGGGGAAAATTCCGGAACTCAACGGAAATCGATGTTCTTGCCATGAGATTGCAGGCTACCTGGACGGAATTTGAGGGGTAGCACATCCGGCCTGAGAGTAGCCTCATTGTGGCACGAGAGGAAGAGACGGGTCGACACGTCGGACGGTGAACGGGGATCGGAAAGAAAATGGTTTGCCACTGGTAAATCTCGCTTCTGTTGATGGAGGTGAGGTGCGACAAACTGTTAATTAATTTGAAACAAGGTCTTGGCCAAAAATGTCGACAGATTAATCATTTCCAAAGATGCTGCCAAACTTGTTGAGTTCCTCCAGCATTTTGTGCGTGTTGCAGTAAATATGATTAAACGTTTACGTGCATTCAATATCTCCGTGAGCCTGAATATGATATTAGTTTAAGGTTCTTCACTATGTTACAGGAACGTACAAACATCTTATTCTTTATTTTATATTTCTATTGCAAGATCTATAACGGAGACAATTCCCAGACTGAAACAGAACAGCCCATTGACAGTATAACATTGGTCTATGGTGACAAAGTCCTGGATCCTCGGAATGGACAAGATCAACAATAACAATCATGAAACCGAGAGATGAGCCTGAGAGTGTTTCACAACAACATTCACTGACTTCTGCAATCGTCATTTCTTCATCTTTGAGATTTTGTATTTTCGTGTCAAGCTATTCATATTTCATCACTTTTGGGAGTTTACTTAAATGACATCATGTTTACTTTAACCCCAGCAGTTGGAAAACACGTCAGCCTTGTGTGATATTAAATAGCTCGTGTGATGGAGCGAGTATTAATGAATGACCGTGGAGATTCGTCAGCTGAGAGTTTCTCCAGCGAGATCGCGGACAGCTAGAAGACAGGGTGAATCTCAGACAGCATGCGTGAAACCTTTTACCGTGTGAGGAAGATATGGTACTTGGTCATTGCCGTGATCGGTGTTCCTGGTAAGAACACAAGCAAATTAACATTTTAAGTTTGTGTGCGCGGTCCGTGGACTCGTTCAGTGACCGACAGCGCTGTGATGTCGGAGTGTCAGAGAGTGCGGTGTTCACATTGCGACCAATCTCTGCGTTCCTTCAGAAGTTCCCTTCCTTTTCAATTCATGGCTTCTGCTGGAAGTAAACCGGCAGCTGAAGCGGCCGTAGAGAGGAAGATCGGGTAGATGGATTCATGTTGTAGATTCATAGCAGGCAGTTATGATTTATCAATGCAAATCTGCTGTCAAGTAAACCCCGATAATCCAGCGCGCTCGCCACCTTTACGGCTATTTGGTTTTATACCGTTTCATTAGAGCAACGTGCTTTAAATTCAAAATTCAAGGTATTGTGCTCTGATTACAGAAATACCTGCAAATTTGAAGGGAAAGCGGGAAGCGAATGGACTTTGAGATTCTGGGGAGAGTGGTCGATTCATTTGTAAGTCAGACTCCGAATATAAGTCAAGTAAGGGACTGTGTGCGTGTTTTGTACCAGGGTTTATTACCACGCCCTGTTATCCGTGAAGTGAAGCAGGAGTTAAGAGCAAGCCCAGCGGTGTCCGTTAGGGGTCAGATGGGGTCAAGTGCACGCGATACTCCGTACTTGTTCAATATGCTTCGGAACATTTAGAATAATGCTGAAGTAATTCGGAGCGACCCCAAACGAGGCAGACCTTTTGGAGTACCTACACTGTGTTTGATGATATAAGCAGTAGCGTGCTCAATACTTTAAAGGTCAGCGGGTCAAGCATATACCTCAAAAACGAAAATTGAAACTTTCTGGTCGGATTCGTTGAGACCGTGTGAAGGAACCCCGGACGAGGGGAGTTGCGGAATTTAAAAGAAGCCATCCAAGCGGAGGTGCGGGGTGGGGGGGGGGGGGGCGCGGAGGTGTCTCCGGGTGATAAACGGGGAGTCAAGAAGGAGACGCAGGCATTGGAACGGTGGAAATGAATTTGCTTTGAACTTTGTAGATGGACAGAGGTGGAGGGAGCGGGACTTCGCTGCACAGTGAGAGTGCCAGGACATAGGTGACAGGAACGCGGTAATCAGCATCGCTGAGAAAGTTGCCGAGGTACCCAGGATTTACACATCAGTCCAAAACCTGACGTGGGGAGATTTATATTCATTTCTCTCAAGCGGTCTCGGCGATCCGTTGATAACGCCTCCTTCCCAAACCCTGTTCCTTTTCCAGTATCGAGTACCTTCTCCGTTCACCCCGCATGCATTCGTGAGAGGGATCTGAGATTCCCGCATTACTCCTTTTAAACCCGCAGAAATGAATTGTCTGCACAGTTTGTTTGTTCTCAATTTCCAGCTTGTCTCTGCTCTGAGACCCACTGATCGGCGAGACAGTAATTCACTCATTCTGTTTGCTGTTCCCCCAGTGAATTTAGTGGCGATTGTGATCCTGTCCCGGGGAAAGTGCGGCCTCTCCACCTGCACCACACGCTACCTGGTGGCCATGGCAACGGCTGATCTACTAACCATCATCTTTAATGTCATATTGTGGCGGGTCAGTTATTATTACTTCCCCGGGACTTTCCTGGACATCACCCCCGTGTGCAGTGTGATCGCTGTCCTGGGAGAGGCAGCCACTGACTGTTCTGTCTGGTTCACCGTCAGCTTTACGTTTGATCGGTTTGTCGCCATCTGTTGTCAGAAGCAGAAAGCGAAGTATTGCATCGGGAAAACTGCGGCTCTGGTTCTGACAAAAACCGGCGTTCTGCTCTGTTTTAAAAATGTGCCCTACTTCTTTACATTTCATCCTGTGAACGTGATTGACAATATACCCTGGGACTGTATTACGAAGCCAGGCTACTATACGGATCCAGGGTGGGTGGGATATGATTGGCTTTCTACCGTTCTAGCGCCATTACTCCCTTTCCTATTAATACTACTGTTCAACGCTCTGACAGTCAGACACATTTTAGTGCCGAGTCGCGTCCGTAAGGGGCTGAGGGGACAGAACAAGGCGGAGAACCGCAGTGACCCGGAGATGGAGAGCAGGAGGAGGTCTGTGATCTTACTTCTCTCCATCTCCGGAAGCTTCATCATCCTGTGGTCGGTGTATGTTGCCGAATTCCTTTATTACATCATTGCCGGGTTGGATCCAAATAGTTACAACGATTCGGAATACATACTTCAACATTCTGGACTCATGCTGATGATATTAAGTTGCTGCACAAACACGTTTATTTATGGGGTAACTCAGTCCAAGTTCAGAGAGCAGTTCATCAGCGCAGCGAAATATCCCTTCACGTCAATTATTCAACTAATTAATGAACAAAATATCTAAGATCTTCACAGAGGCCGTCGCAGTGTTTTCATCTTGTTAGTATGGAACTGGCAGTCACCGGAGAACGAGGCAGAGGTGAGAAATAAACTGTTTTATAGCCCGAGATAGACACAGCACGGGAACAGACTCTTCAGCATCCGCAGCCCGCGACCTCCACCTCCTAACAATTACTCAACTCATTCCAGCATTTTCTTCACAATACTCCCGCTCCCGTTACGGCCATACCCCTTTAGACAATGATGGGGCTGATCAGGATCTGAGGACATTTAAGACCAAATCGGCAGATATGTCAGACATTCGTTACTTTTGCACAAGAATAAAACGAAAAAGAAAGTCAACAGTCCGCACGAACTTACAGTAAAACCTTACACTTGTCCTTCGCGTTAGAAAACCCTGTTGTGGAGAAATATTTAACACCGCAGAAATCATGCATTCTGATTATAATTGTGCAAATTCCTATGGAAAGTCCAGTTGCCCACTCTGCTCCAGGGAAAGATTGTCATCTCACCTGACGATTTCGATTAAATTTCCACCCGAGGAAAATAAATGTCGAATCTCCTCTGCATTCACTCCAGTACAGTCGCAAGTTTATTATCACTGTATTTATACTAATGTATAGTACTTTCAGTATCAGGCGTTTGTATTGTAAAGCACGGTTTTGGTGAATGACTCTTCCCACTGCTTTCTGCCTGTGTAAGAAATCACACTGAATTAAACTGTTGCAGGATTCTCTAATGTGTTGGATAGCTTCTGTGCTTTCCTCGGCATTTTCTATTTTTATCGTCTTGAATTTGTTGGACTTTTATTGCGTAACTTTGATATTTTTGTGCAAACCACCTGACACACTTTTACCACAAGCAACCACTCCGTTTCTGGAAGGAGGTCTCCAACATTGAAACTGGTGTTGGACGCTTCCTGTCGACATCTACTCTGCTCCGATTGAGGGGATGTCGATAGAAGGTCATGTTCATCCATTGGTTAATCATTCCATCCATGGCGACGCTGTAGAAGTAGATTCACTGTTTCTGACATGTGGAGAGTGTGATGGGACAATGTGGAGTGAGATGTACACTGTGTCTGACCTCGGGTGTGTGTGATGGGACGGTGGGGAGGGAGCTTCACCCTGTGTCTGACCCCGGAAGTGTGTGATGCGTGGATGCGGAAAGAGCGTCACTTAGTGTTTGATCCCGGGTGTGAGAGATTGGACGGTGTATACGGAATTTCACTCTGCGTCTGAACCCGAGGAATGTGTGATGGATGATGCAGATGGAGCTGCTCTCTGTTTCGGGCACAAGGAGTGTGGGATGGGATGATGCGGATGGAGCTGCTCTCTGTTTCGGACACAAGGAGTGTGGGATGGGATGGTGCGGAAGGAGTTTCACTCTCTGTCAGGCCCCGGGCGGGTTTGATAGGATGATGCGGACCGAGTTCCATTGTGTTTGTGATCCCCGGAATGCTTAATAGAACGTGCAGGGAGTTTCACTCAGTGTCTGAGGAGACGAGGCCGAATGAGTTTCACTGTGTGTCTGACCCCGTGAGTGATAAGAGGATGAGGAATGAGCCTCTCTGCGGGTCTGCATCAATGTCACAGCGTTCGGCTGGAGCTGGGGTCCGATGGAACAGTTGGGAATGAAACCCGGAGCGCGGCCGTTAAAGTGGAGGATGGCTTTGAAGGGGATGGCGGGGAAGCGGCCAAAATGTCCCAATCCCAAACCACGGTTCACACATTCGTATGTTCACAATCTCACTCTCAGTCCGGGTCTGGGTTCCTGCAGAGATCTCAGTTCCTTCTTCCATTTTTGACTGAACTGATTGTACTGCAGATTAAAACAGATGGAAGGATACAGATGAAATAAACAGATTACACAACAGTGTCAGTAACATGACAGTGGGTTAATGTTTCAATAACAGTCATTGACAAATATTGCCAGAAAACCCACGGATCGGCTGAAATGTTATCACATTGGTAACACAAACACTCATCCGATCGGTAGGGTCAGTATGAGGCTGTGGAGAGCGGGGACAGATCAGCCTGTCAGTCAACTTGATACCAGATCCAGCACCGTCAGTGATGGGTTTGTACTAAGAGCAGAGACGAGATCTTCGGCACCAGAATCTGTGAAGCAGATACTGGGCAGCCTGGAGATGAGAGAGAGTGAGGGTGAAGGACACAGAGAGACAGGAGACGGTACAAATTCCCAGTGTTTATCAGTAACACAATTACTGATCACATTAATATTCAGTGTTAAACGCCCAGTGACTCAGAACGCGATCTCCCAAAGTCAGGTACAACACCAGGGTCTGTATTTTACACTCCGGGTTCCTCAGAGCCGCAGACACCAGTTTCAATCCTGAATCTCCCAGTTTATTTCACTCAGGTTCAGCGTCGTCAATAACTCAGTGGGACGGGTGGTCACCAGCACTGAACACGCTGGGAGCAGCATGCCCTGGATTAAACTGTACACAATCTCAGACATCTTGCACCGAAATTCAGGATCTGTGCATGTGTATTGGGGTTCTCTGTCTCTCCGGCTGTCAGCAAAATCAATGTTGTCATTGAATTCATCAAAACCATCCAATATGAACAGCAACACCTCTGGGTTGTGTTCTATTTGAAGGCTACGGATGTGTTCATTAATTATACGCCAACTCTGAGACGGGTATCAGTAATATCTGTCAACGTATCGTCCCAACACCCTCAAGCTGTATAAACGTGAAAGTGACAGACTCAGTCCAGATTGCGTGTGCAAGGAAATGGCAAAATCTTCATGAAACTTGTCATTCCCCGTGACGCCGCTAGTTACTCCATTCTGTAGATACTGAACCGGGTCAAAAACTTTACCGGGTGTTTTTTATAGGCGGCCAAATAGTAACAGGGATATCGAGGAGCAGATAGGGAAACCGATCCTGGAAAGGTCTAAGAAGAACAGAGTTATTGTGATGGGAGATCTTAATGTCCCAAATATCGATTGGCATCTCCTTAGATCTAGGGATTTAGATGGAGTGGAGTTTGTTAGAAGATAGAACATAGAATAGTACAGGACATTACAGGCCCTTCGGCCCACAATTTTGGGCCGACCCTCAAACCCTGCCTCCCATATAGCTCCCCACCTTAAATTCCTCCATATACTTGTTTAGTAGTTTCTTAATCTTCACTAGTGTATCTGCCTCCACCACTGACTCAGGCAGTGCATTCCACGCACCAACCACTCTCTGAGTGAAAAATCTTCCTCTAATATCCCCCTTAAACTTCCCTCCCATTACCTTAAAACCATGTCCTCTTGTACTGAGCAGTGGTGCCCTGGGCAAGAGGCGCTGGCTGTTCACTCTGTCTATTCCTCTTAATATCTTGTACAGCTCTATCATATCATATCCTTTCCAATGCTTCCACGTTAGGTGTGTTCAGGAAGGATTCTTGACACAATATATAGAAAGCCTATGAAGAAATGTGGCAAAAATTCAATAAGATTTGTCGAACATGACCTTCCACGCACAAATCTATGTTGACTGTTCCTAATCAGACCCTGTCTATCTAAGAATACTTTCCATTAATTTACTAAGTCTGTGACGTCTGATGATGTCAAATATGTCCCCACCCCCGAGTGTTCCGACTTCCTTGAGGTGTTTAGTAAATAGATGGCAACCACACTACTGCTCCATCGGTGCCATGACATGCTATATCGTGAGGGTATCTTGATGACAGTTTGATCTTTTCTTACCGGTGTGAGGAACATATAACACGTGTAAGGCTGGTTATTCGGAGACTGTTAAAACTCGCCTGTTTGTGAAATTAGACTGAGATCCGCGTCCCCGAGGTCTCTTCTTTTGGATTTGTCAACTTTGAAACTTTTGACTTCTCTAGGACGTGCTCTCACTTACGTTTAGTAGCGTACTTTTCTTATCAGAATTGCAATGCTCTCAAGGAGGACCTATATTATTCTTATTATTTACTATGTTTGTATTTGCACATTTTGTTGTATTTTGCACTCGTTCGCTTAGCGTTTTTGGTGCGGACATTCATTGATTCGGTTATGGTTACTGGGTTTATTTGAGTATGCCCGCAAAAATGCGGCTAGTCGTTTCCACCCATATGGTGACATGTGGCAACTTTCGTAATAAATTTACTTTGAACTCTGAATATGGTCATCCCTGTTTAAATTGATCCGAGAGGACCAGCTTTTCATCGCCTTCAAAGTGAAATCCTCCCTGTCAACTACTGTCATGTTCGCCGCAGTCGGTGGTACAACTCTCTTCCGCACTTAATTTCCTCTTTAGCAGCGCATTCGGACCCGGTCAGCCTGAGATGCCAATCGTACTCATACGTCAAACACATTTCCATAACCAAGTGCCCATAATACTGTCATTCACAACCACCTGCAGATTTTACAGGATTCACTAGTCTCAGAGATGAAGAAAATAGCGTTATTAATCTAAATAAATCTGCTAAAGGACGATAATTACTATAATTATATGATATTATAATATTATAATAAATATCAAAATAAATATAAATATAATAGATTATAAATATCCCTAAATAATATTTAGGGAAGACGATTGCAAAACATTGCTTTGTCTTCCAGTAGACTGTACCATAAAGCACGTTGTCATTAAAAAAGAAATTTATAATTGAAAGGTGTTGCTAATAATGTAAATATTGCATTTCAGTTTGACAAGGTGACTGACGTATTTTTAGACTCGGGGATATTTATTTACTCCCCATGAAGCTGCATCGGGGCAGAGCAACAGAATTTGTATATCTTCTCCGATTAAAACTGAATCTTAGCAGCGTGTCTGTGCGTTAAGTCTTCGCGATTATGGACGCGATTAAACAAAAACGTGCTTTTGATGGCAAGATTAGCATATTATTGTTGGTGAATGTGTAAAAATAATTCAAGACCAACAATTAAACAACTAAAAATGCATTAAATATCTACTGCAGCGTGTGTGTGTGTGTGTGTGTGTGTGTGTGTGTGTTTGTGTATTAACAAGGATATTCATTGCTGGTGGAGACGGGATGTCGCAACGTGCAAAATTACGACCATATAGTTTCAGCTATCACATTAGATCTTGACCTCAGAATTTTACTGTGCCACGTATTCGACTTGCAGTAGTCTGTGTTTCTCATGGGCATTTTATTTTCCTCCAAAATTCAAAAGACTTTCGGGGAGCCATTCAAGGTTGCTTCGTTCGCGGCCACTAGTAGTTTGTTGATTAGGTTCCACTTAAAAGTCCTCCTCTTCTTGGTCAAATTTTATATCGGTTGTGGGACGAACGACACAGCGATCTTGAGATTGGATGACACAGGAGCCGGATGATCTTGTGAACGTAACGAGAGAGGTTTGGATCAGGATGAACTCAAATGCAGAGTAAAGTCTGGAATTAGCTCAGACTCAGACTCAAAATTAACAAAACGATACAAACACAATCCGTTGGTGAAATCTCAAACAGTAATACGAAAAATGCAACTCTTTCGACTGAGCCCTGAGCGCTCAGTACGAGAACTTCATGCAGGGACTTTCCATGAATAAATATGACAGCAATAATAGGCAGTCTGATAAGGGAGAACGGATTCATTCTTTTACATTATGACTTTGCATGTCCAGACACCACATTAGGGCTGAGAACTTGTATTTTCATTCGATCTGATTTTCCACTCACTGTGCTGCATTTTCTCATCCAGTTCACGTGAACCTTCACTTCATTGTTGTACTCCATGTCCAACAAACCATATATCATCGATACAGGTAAAACAGGGACAGCAAGTGAGGGATTACACTCTGCCGACTCGCTGTCTACTGGATCATTAAATTCAGTCGGCCTTTGTAAATACCCTTGAAATGACAATTGAATGGTGAACTGACATCACTCCCATGTCACAGCGTATCTACCTTGTGGATATCAATCCGGTAAGACTGAGAAAAGAAGTATTTAAATATTCAAAACGGCTTCTCATTGTCCGCACTCTTGTGAAGTGCGCTTGATCAAAGTCACAATATCTGGGAAGAAGTAGATGAACGATATATATTTATATAGACAGACAGACAGACAGACAGACAGAGAAACAGGCAGACAGAGGACAGGCACACCGGCAGACGGCCAGATAGTTAGAGAGATAGATGGATAGATAGGTAGATGTGCAGACACGCATATCGACAGACGAACATATATGTTGTCCAGAAAACTATAATCTGCAAATCAGTGAACAGAAACGAGGCAAAGGCAATGGAAATAGACAAAGAAGATGCTTTTGTTCTTGCCATGTGATCGCAGGAATGGAGGTCCGTTCTCAGGGATAGCTTCATCAAAACAACTACAGGTGGACACAATGAGTTGTTTTGTTTTTGATGATCGAAAGCAAACCATTTTCAGATGAGAAGGAACAGCCTGTGACCTGGTGGTCTGCGCCGAGTGTTTGGCTTGAACCAGTCTGAGTTGGGAAGGACAAAATCAGTTACCAAGATCACATGTCGGGGGAAAGGGCCATAAAGTTTGAGTCAACGACACTGAAAGCTATTAGATTAATGTGATAAGGAAAAGATCGGAATAGAGGTTTTCAGGAGTACACGCAGCGAAAACTCTGTGGAGACCAGCCATCGCGGAAGTGAACGACCCAAAGTTATCACAGGTATTTACTCTTCTTTTTTTAACACAGTCGCTTTCCACAATGTGCATTTCATCCTCGAGGAACTCTCGAGATTTTTTGGATATGATTCACCTGTCATTACACCACGTCAACCAGGGTCTCTGCCCGAAACGTCGACAGCGCTTCTCACTATAGATGCTGCCTGCCCTGCTGTGTTCCTCCAGCATTTTGTGCGTGTGGTTGTTTGAATTTACAGCATCTGCAGATTTCCTCGTGTTTGCACGTCAACCAATGCCACCACTTTACCCACTTCCGTAGATCGGCCTGTTTTGGCCTCAGGCTTTTGACAATGTAGACCACATTATTTTTCCCAAAAGTGTGTATCGCTACGATGTCATTCCAAGGTGTGAAAGCGAAAAATTGTTAGAACACCTCCAAAGTAGCAGAGTCTGTAGAAAGTGAATCCCCGTTAACCCTAACCCACGGGATTGAGTCAAATGTGTAACTGTGCCAATTTTCAACATGGAGATGACTGGGCGGTGAAAGATCCATTAGACCATGAAACATTTATGAGAAATACTGGCCGTTATTTCGGATTACATGGTACCGGGGCAAAAAGGGATCCTGGGCATCATCGGAGTAACAACGAAAGGTAATTCAGCAGGAATAAGAAAAGAAACCAGCAGTGTTTTCCCTATCGTTGTGAGGTATCTAGTTGGAAGATGAGATGCCGTTCTCCTTATTTATGTTATGTCTGCGATGGCAGTGGAGAAGGCCCCAGACAGAGTAAAGAAGTCCGGATATCAGTGGATTAAGCATTAAATTGTGATGAGCTCAGGATCAACCATGCTCGCAGTCCGAGCAAATCCAGGTTGTGTTTTATTTTCCAATGTAGTGGAGACATCATTGTGAACCCTGAAAGAGCAGTAGGCTCGGTCGGCAGGGCACAGCCCTAACAAGCTAATTAAGGTCTGAGACCTTGGTCAAAGTTATCTCAGAGCTCAAATCTCTTGCTGAGCCCAAACTTTTGAATGGTGCTCCTTTCCTATTTTTCACTGTAAAATTGTACAAAACAAAAATAATATACTAATCTTGCTTAAAATGATGAAAAGAAGTTTCATCTTTAACTTTATGACTTCTGACAATTGAAATATTCACAGTAACATAAATTTTGACCAGTGGTGCCCCAAACGTTTGCAAGCCACTGTTTGTCGCTAATAATAGTTTAGCTTCTGTGTGTAACACCCCCTGGTCCTCCGCTTCAAGGGGAGAATGACAGATTCTCCGCTGATATCGGAAATGTTCCATGTTCGGCAATTTCCTGGTGAAACAATTGTGCAGCGGCTCCACAGCAATCACGTCCATCACTCACGGGGAGCAGAAAATCAGACTACTATGATATATTATTGCATCATGACTTTTCCCGTCCGTGACGGCATCTGTTCAGAACGTATTGGATGCCCCATTGTAAATCTGCTTCCATACCTTTATTGATGTTTGGACTTCCATTTCTTTCTTCGTGTCCACATCAGCACTTCCGTGAACCCCGTCCCTCTTTGTAAATATCCCAGCCATACTCACCCATGGAAGGTAACCTCGTACCTCAATATTGACACCTGTCTGCCCTTCGCTGACTAGCAGACAAAATGACTAATTCAATCCCACAACCGACGACCCATTGGATATTTATTGCAACGAGTATCGAGAGAGAGTGAAGGACTCTTCTCATGAGCCATTCTGTTCAGACCATTCAATACATAAGTAAATCCAGGCGGCATATTAGGAACATAAAAACAGAATAAACAATGTCGTGTTGTATTTACAATGGAAGTGTCAAATAGGCAAATGCGATTGTCTACAACACTATCAACAACGCTAGCAATTTAGCGCATCTGCCAAACAATTGTTGTTACAAATGTAATGAATGCAGATGCTATGTCGGTTTAAACATATACACAAATTCGAGGTTCATGTGTACGGCGGTTGAATTACTTTGCTTCATATCGGTGCGAGCATTGGTGGCCGCTGGTTTACTACATGAAAGACTGCATGTATATCAATTGTATTCAGATATAAAACGCTGGGGGTATCTCCGCAGGTCAGGCAGCATCTATGGATATGAACGAACAGACGACGTTTCGGGCAAAGACCCTTCATTAGGGGGTAGAAAGGAAGGAGGAAGATGGCAGAATAAGAACCTCTTGGGGAGAGGGAAGGACAAGCTAGAAGGGAATGGGTGTTGCCAGGTTGGCGAAATAACAGTCTGGGTGATGATAGGTGAACAAGGCAAAGGGCGGCAGAAGAAGGAAGCTGATAGGAGAGGAGAGTGGATCCAAGGAAAAGGGAAGGAAGATGGGCGTCATGGGAAGGCGATAGGCAGATCAGGCGGAGCGATAAGAGGCCGAAGTGGGGTAAGGAAGGAGGGGAAAATACCGGAACTCAACGGAAATCGATGTTCTTGCCATGAGATTGCAGGCTACCTGGACGGAATTTGAGGTGTAGCACATCCGGCCTGAGAGTAGCCTCATTGTGGCACGAGAAGAAGCCACGGGTCGACGTATCGGACCGTGAACGGGGTTCGGAAAGAAAATGGTTTGCCACTGGGAAATCTCGCTTCTGTTAATGGAGGTGAGGTGCGACGAAGTGTTAATTAATTTGAAGAAATGTCTTGGGCAGAAA
This sequence comes from Hemitrygon akajei, assembly GCF_048418815.1. Lineage (NCBI taxonomy): Eukaryota > Metazoa > Chordata > Chondrichthyes > Myliobatiformes > Dasyatidae > Hemitrygon > Hemitrygon akajei. The sequence goes on along the minus strand of NW_027331978.1, from coordinate 2,568,033 downwards.
GGGCGACAGATTAATAATTTCCAAAGATGCTGCCTAACCTGTTGCGTTCCTCCAGCGCTTTGTGCGTGTTGCAGTGAATTTGATTAAACGTTTACGTGCATTCAATATCTCCGTGAGCCTGAATATGTATTAGTTTAAAGTTCTTCACTATGTTTCAGGAAGGTACACATATCTTATTCTTTATTTTATATTTCCATTGCAGGATCTATAACCGAGACAATTCCCAGATTGAAACAGAACAGCCCATTGACAGTATAACATTGGTCTATGGTGACAAAGTCCATGGATCCTCGGAATGGACAAGATCTACAATAACAATCATGAAACCGAGAGATGAGCCTGAGAGTGTCTCACAACAACATTCACTGACTTCTCCAATCGTCATTTCTTCATCTCTGAGATATTGCAATTTCGTGTCAAGCTATTCATACCTCATCACAATTGGGAGTTTACTTGAATGACATCATGTTTATTTTAACCCCAGCTTTTGGAAAACACGTCAGCCTTGTGTGATATTAAATAGCTCGTGTGATGGAGCGAGTATTAATGAATGACCGTGGAGATTCGTCAGCTGAGAGTTTCTCCAGCGAGATCGCGGACAGCTAGAAGACAGGGTGAATCTTAGACAGCATGCGTGAAACCTTTTACCGTGTGAGGAAGATATGGTACTTGGTCATTGCCGTGATCGGTGTTCCTGGTAAGAACACAAGCAAATTAACATTTTAAGTTCTGTGTGCGCGGTCCGTGGACTCGTTCAGTGACCGACAGCGCTGTGATGTCGGAGTGTCAGAAAGTGTGGTTTTCACATTGCGACCAATCTCTGTGTTCGTTCAGAAGTTCCCTTGCTTTTTAATTCATGGCTTCTGTTGGAAGTAAACCGGCAGCTGAAGCGGCCGTAGAGAGGAAGATCGGGTAGATGGATTCATTTTGTAGATTCATAGCAGGCAGTTGTGATTTATCAATGCAACGTCGCTGTTTAGTAAACCCCGATAATCCAGCGCGCTCGCCACCTTTACGGCTATTTGGCTTTATATCGTTACGTTAGAGCAACGTGCTTTAAATTCAAAATTCAAGGTATTGTGCTCTGATTAGAGAAATACCTGAAAATTTGAAGGGAACGCGGGAAGCGAATGGACTTTGAGATTCTGGGGAGAGTGGTCGATTGCATTTGTAAGTCAGACTCCGAATATAAGTCAAGTAAGGACCTGGGTGCGTGTTTTGTACCAGGGTTTATTACCACGCCCTGTTATCCGTGAAGTGAAGCAGGAGTTAAGAGCAAGCCCAGCGGTGTCCGTTAGGGGTCAGATGGGGTAAGGTGCACGCGATACTCCGGTCTTGTACAATGTGCTTCGGAACATTTAGAATAATGCTGAAGTAATTCGGAGCGACCCCAAAAGAGGCAGATCTTTTGGAGTACCGACACTGTCTTTGATGATATAAGCACTAGCGTGCTAAATACTTTAAAGTTCAGCAGGTCAAGCATAAACCTCAAAAACGAAAATTGAAACTTTCTGATCGGATTCGTTGAGAGCATGTGAAGGAACCCCGGCCAAGGGTAGTAGCGGAATTTAAAAGAAGCCATCCAAGCGGAGGTGGGGGGAGGGGGTGCTGTGTGCGGGTGATCAACGGGGAGTCAAGAAGGAGACGCAGGCATTGGAACGGTGGAAATGAATTTGCTTTGAACTTTGTAGATGGACAGAGGTGGAGGGAGCGGGACTTCGCTGCACAGTGAGAGTGCCAGGACATAGGTGACAGGAACGCGGTAATCAGCATCGCTGAGAAAGTTGCCGAGGTACCCAGGTTTTACACATCAGTCCAAAACCTGACGGGGGGAGATTTATATTGATTTCTCTCAAGCGGTCTCGGCGATCCTTTGTTAACGCCTCCTTCCCAAACCCTGTTCCTTTTCCAGTATCGAGTAACTTCTCCGTTCACCCCGCATGCATTCGTGAGAGGGATCTGAGATTCCCGCATTACTCCTTTTAAACCCCCAGAAATGAGTTGTCTGCACAGTTTGATTGTTCTCAATTTCCAGCTTGTCTCTGCCCTGAGACTCACTGATCGGTGAGACAGTAATTCACTCATTCTGTTTGCTGTTCCCCCAGTGAATTTAGTGGCGATTGCGATCCTGTCCCGGGGAAAGTGCGGCCTCTCCACCTGCACCACTCGCTACCTGGTGGCCATGGCAACGGCGGATCTACTAACTATTATCTTTGAGGTCATATTGTGGCGAATCAGTTATTATTACTTCCCCGGGACTTTCCTGGACATCAACCCCGTGTGCAGTGTGATCGCTGTCCTGGCAGAGGCGGCCACTGACTGTTCTGTCTGGTTCACCGTCATGTTTACATTTGATCGGTTTGTCGTCATCTGTTGTCAGAAACGGAAAGCGAAGTATTGCACCGGGAAAACTGCGGCTGTGGTTCTGACAACAACCGGCGTTCTGCTCTGTGTTAAAAATGTGCCCATCTTCTTTAGATTTCATCCTTTCAAAGTGATTGACAATATACCCTGGGACTGTATTACGAAGCCAGGCTACTATACGGATCCCGGGTGGGTGGGATATGACTAATTTACCATAGTTCTAACGCCATTACTCCCGTTCATGTTAATACTACTGTTCAACGCTCTGACAGTCAGACACATTTTAGTGACGAGTCGCGTCCGTAAGGGGCTCTGGGGTCAGAACAATGCGGAGAACCGCAGTGACCCGGAGATGGAGAGCAGGAGTAGGTCTGTGAACTTACTTCTCACCATCTCCGGAAGCTTCATCATCCTCTGGTCGGTGTATGTTGCCGAATTCCTTTATTACAGCATCGCCGGATTGGATCCAAATAATTACATCGATTCTGAATACATCCTTCAACAGTCTGGATACATGTCGGTGATATTAAGTTGCTGCACAAACACGTTTATTTACGGGGTAACTCAGTCCAAGTTCAGAGACCAGTTCATCAGCGCAGCGAAATATCCGCTCAAGTCAATTATTCAACTAATTAATGAACAGAATTTCTAAGATCTTCTCAGAGGCGCTCGCAGTGTTTTCATCTTGTTACTATGGAACTGACGGTCACCGGGGAACGAGGCAGAGGTGAGAAATAAACTGTTTTATGCCGAGATAGACACAGCACGGGAACAGACTGTTCGGCATCCGCAGCCCGCGACCTCCACCTCCTAACAATTACTCAACTCATTCAAGGATTTTCTTCACCATACTCCCGCTCCCGTTACAGCCACACCCCTTTAGACAATGATAGGGCTGTTCAGGATTTGAGGACATTTAAGACAAAATCGGCAGATATGTAAGCCATTCGTTACTTTTGCACAAGAATAAAACGAAAAAGAAAGTCAACATTCCACACGAACTTACAGTAAACCTTACACTTGTCCTTCGCTTTAGAAAACCCTGTTGTGGGAACTTCCGGTAAGATGGCGTTTGTTTAGTCGCTCCGAACTTTTGCTCCGTTATACTTCCTATCTTTGCACTATATGTCTCCCTTCTTAAACCTTAGTTAGTTATTTTATTAGTTCTCTTTTACCTGCCTGCGAACACATCTATCTTATAATGGCTACCAAAAGTACTAAAACCGGGAAAGGAAATTTCCACGGCTCTGTCGGCTGAGATTCTCGTTGTTTTGGAACAACATCGACAAGATATTTTAACGGATTTTAAAACTGAATTTAAAACTTCTTTCAACCAGCTGGACTCTAAATTGGATCAGATTAATGCCAGAGTGAATGAACATGCTGAACATTTATCTCGCAATGACTTAAATCCTGAAGATTTAAAACGCCGTGTTCAACATCTTGAAACTTTCTGCCTAACGGAGAAGAACAGTAAACTTTCTTCCAAAATGGTGGATCTTGAAAATCGGAGCAGACGTTGCAATCTACGAATTCTTGGTTTGCCGGAGGCCACCGAAAAGGGCTCTGCCTTTGAATTTTTTTCATCTTTTCTCTGTGAGATTTTCGGGGAAGAATTTATTTCGACTTCACCTGAGCTTGAAAGGGCTCACAGGATTTATGTTCCTCGCGCAACTTTGGGTTCCCGTCCACGGCCAGTTATTTTATGCTTTCATCGATACCAGGTGAAAAACCGTTTGATTATGGAGGCACGCCGCAGAGGTACTTTTGCTTTTCAAAATACGGTCATTCGTTTTGTGGAGGATTATGCCCCCCAGGTTCTGAAGATGCGTGCTGAGTTTAAAGGTGTAATAAAAGTGCTTTTTGATCACGGATTTAGACCCTCTCTCCGAAATCCAGCCGATCTTCAAATTACACTTACTACTGGAGATTATAAGTGGTTTAAATCAGTGAAGGAGGCTGAGGCGTTTGTTGGAAGTCTTCCAGCCATCTCGTCTTCTTCAGAACCGGTCTGACCTTCTAAAATAGTTGATAAGTACTTCTCGAAGTAAAGTTATTTTTTCCGAACTCAGACTTTACTTGAATAATTCAGACATTAACTATTGAAACTCTAAGGGCTGTAGTTAATCTCTCCCTGGACTTGTTGCGTTTTGTCCTGAATAGATGATTTAAGTTTAATGTTTCCCTGCGGACTTTTACTCGTGTAACCTATTTTACTTCTGTATAACTTTATCTGTAGAGAACTACAATTGATTTTAACTTGTTTTGGAGGTTTGGAGTTTTTATTGAAGGCCCCCCTGTTGGTTGATTTATAGTTTAAGTTTTGCTTTTTTTTTGTAAACGGTTGATAAGTACTCTCTTTAAATTTATAACTTCCCCCTTCCCCCTTTTTTTTCTTTCAATCTTCTATAATTTTTCGCGGGTCGGTTCGTTTTAGTTTTCTTTTCTGTTTTTTTTTGTATTAAGTTTTATACTTTTTCTGTTGAAGTTGTTCCTATTTGTAATTCTCTCCAGTGCATAAATTAGCTATTATTTGTTATATTATTTACAGGGAACTTTTGTTAACGATACGGAACTCGAATTCATTTTTGGGTTAATTTTTTTTTGTAGAGCTAGCTGCTATTTCGGGTAGCCGTCTAGTTTTGGGTTGCGAGGATGGGGTGGGTTCTAAAGTTCCAACACTACTCACCGTTTCTTTTGTTTTCCCTTGTTATTCAGGACACGTCTGTGTTTTGGTTCTACTGATTTATGTTTACATTTTTGCTCCCAGACTGTTACTGTATTGCTTGGTTTTTTATATGCCTGCTACCTTTTATGCACTAGCAATTGATAATGGTTAATTCAATTAAATTTGTGAGCTGGAATGTAAAGGGATTGAATCATCCTGTTAAAAGAAGGAAGGTCTTCTCGCATATTAAACAACTCAAAGCTGAGATTGCTTTCCTTCAAGAAACTCATATTCGTAGTTTCGATAATTCTCGGCTTTTGTCAAAGTGGGCGGGTCAGCATTTTCATTCATCCTTTGCTGCAAAGCTAGGGGGGTGTCCATCCTTATTAATTCAAATATTCCTTTTGAACTCCATAATAAGATATCTGATACACATGGCCGTTTTATTATTGTTTCTGGTAAATTATATAATAGTAAAATTGTACTAGCAAACCTGTATGCTCCCAATTTTGATGATGTTAACTTTTTTGAACGTTGTTTCTCCTCACTACCAGATTTAAACTCATACTCTCTTATACTGGGTGGCGATTTTAATTGTTGGTTAGATCCTAATTTGGATCGATCGTCCTCTGTTACTAGGTTACCTACTAAATCTGCCTTAGCTATTCACTCTTTTCTCTCTAATTATGGGATCTCTGATATATGGCGTTTCCTTCATCCTACTGAGAGAGATTATTCTTTTTTTTCACATGTTCACCATACCTTTACTAGAATTGACTACTTTTTACCTGATAATCAACTTATTCCATTTGTTTATTCTTGTGATTATCAGAGTATACTGATTTCTGACCATGCCCCAATTACTTTGTCTTTAAATTTTCCTGGTCTCCCTCAGAGGAATAAACACTGGCGTTTTGACTCGACTTTATTATCGGATGATGACTTTCTAAAATTTATTAAGGATCAGATAACCTTTTATTGTAACACCAATACGTCATCTAAAATGTCATCCCAGATTGTCCGGGATGCCATGAAAGCATATTTGAGGGGTCAAATAATCTCCTATACAGCCAATCTTAAAAGAAAGTCCTGTGCAGATCGATTAGACCTCATTAATCAGATTAAAGAATTAGATCAACTGTATGCTCAAACTAAGAATCCTGAATTATACAAGAAGCATGTAGAACTTCAAACTAAACTTAATCTTCTGTCTACTCAACCTGTTGAACACCAACTTCTTGAAAGTAAGAGTCGCTTTTATATTCACGGTGACAAATCTGGTAAATTTCTAGTCAATCAGCTGAAGCGTTCCAAAGCTAAACAACATATTACAAAGATCCGGAAGGAGAATGGAGACTTTACATCGGATCATTTAGAAATCAATGATGTATTTAAAAACTTTTACTCTCGACTTTATTCCTCTGAATCTCAGAATGAGAATATTTCTGTTGATCATTTTTAAAATAATCTGAATATTCCTTCGCTTTCATCTGATTTTAAAGCCAAACTTAATGCGCCTATATTATCAGAAGAAATATCTTTTGCAATTTTTGCATTGTCTTCAGGGAAATCTCCTGGACCTGATGGGTTCGCCGCAGAATTTTATAAATCATTCTCTTCACTTCTTTCTCCTCGGTTACTCTCAGTACTATCTGATTCGTTTAATTATGGTAAATTGCCACCCTCTTTTAATGAGGCATCTATTATTCTTTTATTAAAAAAGGGTAAAGACCCAACAGAGTGTTCCTCGTATAGGCCGATTTCTTTGCTTAATGTTGATGTTAAAATCTTGGCCAAAGTTTTGGCTTATAGATTAGAAACTGTTATTCCCTCTATTATTTCTGATGATCAAACTGGTTTTATTAAAAACCGTCTTCCTTTTTTTAATATTCGGCATTTATTTAACATTTTATATTCACCTTCAACTGGAATTCCTGAATGTGTTATTTCCCTCGATGCGGAGAAAGCACTTGATCGTATAGAGTGGAACTACCTTTTTGCAGTTTTAGAAAAATTTGACTTCGGTCAAAGTTTTATCTCTTGGATTAAATTGCTGTATCTGTGTCCTACTGCCTCTGTTTTGCTAATTTTCAGAAATCCCAGTTATTTAACCTCAAACGTGGCACCCGTCAGGAATGCCCTTTAAGTCCCTTTCTCTTTGATTTAGCTATAGAACTTTTGGCGATAGCATTTCGAAGCTGTCCTGAACTGACCGGGATTTGGAGGGGGGGGGGTGTTGAGCATAAAGTTTCTCTTTATGCTGATGACTTATTACTTTTTCTTTCAAATCCGTCTACATCCTTACCTCCAATGTTCTCACTTCGTGATCAGTTTAGCCAGTTTTCTGGCTATAATCTTAATTTACATAAGAGTGGACTTTTCCCAATTAATAAAGAAGCACAAGAATTAACATTTCGTGACCTCCCTTTTAAAGTAGTTCATAATCAATTTACTTATCTTGGGATTACAGTCACAAGGATGTTTAAAGATCTCTTTCGTGAAAATTTTGCCAATCTTTTATATACTACAAAACAGAGTCTGTCACAATGGTCACCTCTATCTATGTATTTGATAGGTCGTATTAATGTTGTTAAAATGTATGTTCTCCCTAAATTTTTATATTTATTTCAATCAATCCCAATTTTTATTCCTAAATCATTTTTTGATTCCTTAGACTCTATTCTTTTGTCATATCTGTGGAAGAATAAGCATTCTAGAATTAATAAAGTTTATCTCCAAAAATCTAAAAAAGAGGGTGGCATGGCTTTACCTAACTTTCGTTTATATTATTGGGCAGCCAATATACGTTGTGCTACCTTTTGGTCTTTTTTCCATGGCCAACCCGAGTGTGCTAATTGGGTGGCAATGGAGTTGAGTTCCACTAAATATTTATCTATTTCTGCACTTCTTGGCTCTGTACTCCCTAGTAATTTGTCCAGATTAATTGTTAATCCTCTTTTTAGACACACTTTGCGAATATGGGCTCAGTTTAGGAAATTTTATGGTTTCTATGGTTTTTCCTTTTCTAGTCCTATCTTACATAATCACCTTTTTTTTACCTACTATGTATGATTCAACATTCCATGATTGGTATAGGAAGGGCATTAGACATTTTGAAGATCTTTTTATTGATAATCACTTCGCATCTTTTAAACAGCTCTCTGTTAAGTTCAATCTGCCTAATGCTCATTTTTTTAGATATATCCAAATTAGACACTTTATTAATCCTTTAATTCCTAACTTCCCTGAAATGCCTGAGAAAAATGCTATGGATTTCTTTCTTTCTATTAATCGACTGGGTAAAGGTTTAATATTATTTATTCGTGATAAATTAGCATTCTCACGGCGTGCCCCTGTGGATAAAATTAGAATGGCTTGGGAGCATGATTTAAATATTTCTTTATCTGATGAGACTTGGGACCGAATTCTCAAATCGGTTAATTCAACCTCTCTTTGTGCTCGCCATTGCCTTTTACAGTTTAATATTTTTCATAGAGCCCATATGTCTAAATCTAAATTATCTCGATTTTACTCTAATATTAGTCTTTGTGATAAATGCAAAAGGGGCGAGGCCTCCCTTATTCATATGTACTGGTTCTGTCCTAGCTTGTGTGTCGCACACACTCCCCCCCCCCCCCACCTCCACCACCGCTTGGATGGCTTCTTTTAAATTCCGCAACTACCCTTGGCCGGGGTTCCTTCACACGCTCTCAACGAATCCGATCAGAAAGTTTCAATTTTCGTTTTTGAGGTTTATGCTTGATCCGCTGAACTTTAATGTATTTAGCACGCTAGTGCTTATATCATCAAAGACAGTGTAGGTACTCCAAAAGGTCTGCCTCGTTTGGGGCCGCTCCGAATTACTTCATCATTATTCTAAATGTTTCAAAGCATATTGTACAAGAGCGGGAGTTTGTGATGGGACGGAGGGGAGGGAGATTCATTCTGTGTCTCACCCCCGGAGTGTGTGATGGGGCAGTGTGGAGGGACAGTCAGTCTGTGTCTGACCCAGGGTGTGTCTGGTGGGTCAGGCCATCTTGGCCCTTCTTGTCCGTGCTAATCGCTCACTCTCTACGATGTCTCACCGACCTGCACTCACCCTATAATCCTCCATTCCTTTCCTGTCCATATAACTATCCAACGTTTTTTTTAAAATGACAAAATGGAACCTGCCTCTGCCACTTCTACTGGGAGCTCGTTCCACACAGCTACCACTCTCTAAGTAAAGAAATTCCCCCTCGTGTTACTCCTAAACTTTTGCCCCCTAACTCTGAACTCATGTCCTCTTGTTTGAATCTTCCCTACTCTCTATGGAAAAAGCTTATCCACATTAACTCTACCTATCCCCCTCATAATTTTAAATACCTCCATGAAGTCCCCCTCAACCTTCTACGCTCCAAAGAATAAAGACCTAACTTGTTCAACCGTTCCCTGTAACTTAGGTGCTGAGTCCCAGGTAATATTCTAGTAAATCCTCTCTGTACTCTCTCTGTCTTGGTGACATCTTTCCTATAATTCGGTGACCAGAACTGTATACAATACTCCAAATTTGGCCTCACCGATACCTTGTACAATTTTAACATTACATCCCAACTCCTATACTCAATGCTCTGATTTATAAAGGCCAGCATACCAAAAGCTTTCTTCACCACCACATGAGATTCCACCTTCAGGGAAATATGTACCATTATTCCTAGATCCCGCTATTCTACTGCATTTCCCAATGCCCTACCATTTACCATGTATTATTTTAGTACATCGGGTGCTGGGGGCAGCAGTAACCCCTGGTCACTGTTTCTCCTTTAATGAGACTAAAGTCCGACACCAAGCCGGGAAGTAACAGCGGTTTATTGATTTCATCATGACAAATGTAAATTGATTCACTCACAGTCACACACAACTCACTGACCGGCGACAACGAGTGGCCGGTTGAATAATCAGTCCCGTTTCTCACCGTCACTCTGCATCGGGGAACCGATGATTATAAAATCACAATTCAGGACCGTGTCCGGGATCGCTGCAGATCCAGGGTCACTGCCGAGGGATTTGTCAATTTAACATCATTATATCGGCCAGACTGCCGAATGCACCGTCCTCAGCAAAGGGAGCAAAATGATTCTGTCCCGGGATACTGATGTCCCAGACTGAGTCCCGGCCCCTGGGCTCTTTCTCGGGTAGTTTCCCGAAATTACCCCGGGTAATTCTCCGGGGTGTCACGTGGGAGTCTCGAACACGCACATCCGGCGGAAGCTGCCCCGCCGGACAACAGGCGGAAACACGTCACTGAGGGACCGCTCCGAGTGTCACACAGCGCGAGACCTGAGCTGGTTCCGTTAAAACCTTTGGGAATTACCCCCGGCGCGCGGCCATTAAAGGTAAGGGCGGGAGTTAAAGGGGAGAGCGGGGAATCGGCCAAGATGTCCCCAACCCGCGGGCGGGTATGTTCACACATTCAGATGCTCACACGGTCCCCACTCTCAGTCCGGGTCTGGGTTCCTGCAGAGATCTCAGTTCCTTCTTCCCGGTCTCACTGAACCGATTTCCCACCAGCCTGAAACAGATGGGAGAATAAAGATGAAATAAACAGATTACACAACAGTTTCAGTAACAGGGGACCGGGGTTAATGTTTCAACAACACTTACAGACAAATATCACCAGAAAACCCACGGATCCGCTGATATTTTATCACATTGAACATTAACACAGACACTCACTCGATCCGCTTCAGACTCGGGAGGGTCCGTATGAGGTGGCGGAGAGCGGGGACAGATCGGTCTGACAGCGAGTTTAATCTCAGATCCAGCTCCGTCAGTGATCGTTTTGTACTGAGATCGAAGACGAGATCCTCGGTACCAGAATCTTGGAGACCGACACCGCTCAGCCTGGAGATGAGAGAGAGTGAGGGTGAAGGACACAGAGAGACAGGAGACGGTACAAATCCCCAGTGTTTATCAGTAACACAATTACTGATCACATTAATGTTCAGTGTTAGACACCCAGTGACTGTAAACACAATCTCCCACAGTCTGGTACTTACCACAGTTTCTGTATTTTACACTCCTGGTTCCTCAGAGCCTCAGACACCAGTGTCACTCCTGAATCTCCCAGTTTATTACCACTCAGCTCCAGCTCCATCAGTGATGGGTTTGTACTGAGAGCGGAGACGAGATCCTTGGCACCAGAAGCTGTGAGACCGACACCCCCCAGCCTGGAGATGAGAGAGAGTGAGGGTGAAGGACACAGAGAGACAGGAGACAGTACAAATCCCCAGTGTTTATCAGTAACACAATTACTGATCACATTAATGTTCAGTGTCAGTCACCTAGTGTCTGTAAACACAATCGCCCACAGTCTGGTACTTACCCCAGTTTCTGTATGTTACACTCTGGGTTCGTCAGAGCCGCAGACACCAGTTTCACTCCTGAATCTCCCAGGTCATTCCACCCAAGTCTAAACACAGACAGATTGATGAACAAAGTGTTTCAAACCGTGGGTCTGGGGGAATTTCTCTCACTTGGATATTTCAGGAAACATTAAGCTCTTCAGTAAATCACTGATCGGAGTTCCCATCACTGTCAATGTCCCTCACTGCCCAGCTCCAGGGTATTCGCCGAATTTCAGTAATTTAGTCTGTCAGTGTGACCTTGTAAACTCCACATATTCTGTCCCATTCCCCGATGGAGAGAAAAGTGTTCCTGACCGAAATGCAGAAATGTCAATGGGACACAGTGAAATAGACCCTCCCGAGCTAAAGGGATGGGGAAGAGAGATCCCACCGGAGGAAGGGGGATTGGGAAGAGAGATCCCACAGGAGGAAGGGGGATTGGGAAGAGAGATACCACAGGAGGAAGGGTGAAGGGAAAGGGAAATCCACCAGGAAGAAAGGGGTTGGGGAAGATAAATCCCACAGGAGGAAGGAGTATGGGGAAGAGAGATCCCACAGAAAGAGGAGGGACGGGGAATAGAGATCATACAGCAGGATGGGGGTGGGGAAGAGAGATCCCACGGGAGGAAGGGAGATGACAATGACAGATGCCACAGGAAGAGGGGAATGTGAACAGACGACCAAATGCAGGAAGGGGGATGGTGAAGAGAGAGCCCACAGGAGGAGGTCGGATGGGCGAGCGACCCAAAAGCAGGACTGGGGATGTAGAAGGGAGATCCCAGAAGACGAGTGAGGGATGGAAACAGAGGACCCACAGGAGGAAGGGGGATGGGGAAAAGAGATCCCACAGGAAGAAAGGCGGTGTCGAAGATAAATCCCACATGAGGAAGGGGATAGGGAAGAGAGATAACACAGGAGGAAGTGGGATGGGGAAGAGAGATCCCTCGGGATGAAAGGGGATGGCGACGGCAGATCCCACCGGAGGAAGGGGGATGATGATGTGAGATCCCACTGGAGGTAAGCGGATGGGGAAAATAAATCCCACTGAAGGAAGGGGAATGGGGTATAGAGATCCCATAGGATGATGGGGCATGGGGAAGAGCGGTGAGACAGGACGAAGTGGGTGGGAAGCGAGATCATACAGGAGATTGGGGGATGAGAAGGAGAGATCCCATAGGAGGAAGAGGAATGTGGAAAATAGATGCTAAGGGAGGAAGTGTGATGGGGAAGTGTGATCCCACCCGACGTAGTGGATTGGGAAGAGAGATCCCTCGGGAGGAAGGGGTTTGGGGAAGAGAGATCCCACAGGAGGAAGGGGATGGGGAAGAGAGATCCCACAGGAGGAAGGGGGATATAGAGAGAGATTAAACAGGATGAAGGAGTAAGGGGTTGAGAGATCGGCCAGGAGGAGGAGGGATATGGAAGAGCGTTCCCACATGAGGATGTGGGATTGGAAGAGAAATCCATGGAAGGACGAGGGCTGGGGAAGAGCGATCTCATAGGTGAAAGGGAGCTGGGGAAGAGAGATCTCACGGGGGGGGGGGGTGGAAAAGACATCCTACAGGAGGATGAGGAAAGAATAATAGAGAGCCCACAGGAGGAATGGGGATCGGGGAGAGATTCCAAAGAATGGAAGGGGGTTTGGGATGAGAGGTCCCACAGGAGGATTCCAAGGGTAAACGATAATCCTACAAGACGAGAGGATGCAGAAATTTTTTGTACGTGTGTGTTGGGTCTGAACAGAACCCCAGAGGAGATGCGCCCTCGCTCTTTGCGTATCTGGAAGTGAGCAAAGTCACACACGGGGAAGGGCAGTGGGAGGACAATCTCACAATGGTATTTCTTTCCTTCTCACTGGGACAGTCTGCTGACGGTCTCTTGTCCCTCACCGGGAAGGGGGTGTGAATCTCTGACCCACTGCTGCAGTCAGTGTCAGTCTGGGTGTCAGTAACAATGAGAAGGAACATTGTCAATGGACGTGTCACAGGCAGCGAGATACACGGCCATTCCTGTGATTTACTACTATTAAACCAATGGCCGTTGTTCATTGATCTGATGAAGTCTCCAACATCCCTTCACAAGGAACCACAGAACCCACCCATCCTTGGGGAATTACTGACTGAACCCGTGGGCATTTGTCACAATTCTTCACAATCTGATTTACTACAAATTTACCGAAATTCCTTTACATTGAAACAACACAATGAGACAGTTTCACAGTTCAGAGTGAGAGATAAATCAAGTTACCTCAAATCCTGGCACTTGTGCAGCCCGGGTCCCAGCCGCTGGATTCCTTCACATTCAATGTGGCAGCTCTCGAGGTCGAGGTGTTTTATTGTATCACAGAGTCCGATAGCATGAGACAGGACCGCGCAGTCAATCGGGGTCAGTGTCATTCCACTGAATGAAAGTGTTTCCACAGATCCCAGTGCGGCCTGAGCCAGCCCACGATTCTGAGACTCAAACAGGTAGTGCAATGTGTTCAGGAGTCTCCTTTTACCAGCTTCACTCCCCATGTTTCCACTCTGACGTTTAACCTCCTCCTTCACCCAGTCAATCACCCGGCAGGTTGTTTGATGAGGAAATGGACCCAGAAACTCCTCCAGGCCCCGAGCTGTCATTGGGTTGGAGAGACCAGCAACAAAACGGAGAAATACCTCAAATCGCCCATCTGTGGTGTTGTGGATTTCAGTGAGGAATTTCAGGATATCCATGGGATGCAGAGTCAGGAATTGTGCGACTGCGGCTACAAACTCTTGGACGGTGAGGTGCGGGAATGTGTACACCACGCTCCGGGCAGAATCCTCTCTCTCCAAAAGCTCCATCAGGAACCCGGACAGGAACTGGGAAGGCTGCAGATTGTACTTGATCAAATCTCCATCCGTAAACACAATCTTCTTCTCGAACACTCCTCTGAAGGCCATCTGACCAACCCTGAGTAACACATCACGGGGGTTCTCAATCTCACGGCCGTGGTTTTTCAGGATGTTGTAAATATAGTAGGAGTACAGTTGGGTGATGGTCTTGGGAACTCGCTGCGGGTCCCTGACTCTTTGTGTGAAGAAGGGGCCCAGTGCCAGAGCGAGGATCCAGCAGTAGGAGGGGTTGTAGCTCATAGTGTACAGGATCTCGTTCTCCTTCACATGTTTGAAAACAACTTCCGCCACCGTCTGATCTTCAAAATACCTCAAGAAATATTCCTTCCGTTCTTCCCCAACAAATCCCAGGATTTCAGCCCAGATACTGATCTCTGCCTTTGCCAATAAATGTAACTCAGTGGGACGGGTGGTCACCAGCACTGAACACCCTGGGAGCAGCTTGCCCTGGATTAAACTGTACACAATGTCAGACACCTTGCACTTGAATTCAGGATCTGTGCATGTGGACGGAGGCTCTGTGTCTCTGCGACTGTCAGCAAAATCAATTTTGTCATTGAATTCATCCAAACCATCGAATATAAACAGCAATCCCTCTGGGTTCTTCCAGACCACTCTCAGGATATTCCCAAAGTAAGGATACTGATCCAGAATCACTTCACTCAGATTTATTCTGCAGTTAATGGTGTTTAAATCCCGGAATTTGAAACTGAAGACAAACTGGAATTGTTGGTATATTTTCCCCGTGGCCCAGTCATAAACAATTTTTTGTACCATTGTTGTTTTCCCGATCCCCGGGACTCCGGCCACTGCTGCGGACATCCCGGATTTGGATTTACTTCGCGAAAAGCTGCTCTGGAACACCTGATCCATCCGGAGTTTTTCCAGAAGTCCACGGAGATGCTTTTCTCTCCACTCCTCGTGGTCTCTGCCTCTTGCCAGCAGCTCATGTTCCACCAGTCTCCGATCTCGAACAGTAGAAATGACCGTGAGCTCAACGTATCGATCAACCAGCTGGAAAACCTTCACCTTCTCCCTCATCAGGATCGTGTTCACTCTCAGTGTTTCAGTTTGTGCCTGTAGAGTCTCCTTGTGTTTCTGTTGAACATCTTCCATGGGAACAGACAGTGGACAAACTGTTAGATGCCTCATCTCAGAACTCAGTATTTAAGCACACAAGAGTTATCTCAAATCTATTGCATTGATTGGATTCATCAATGGATGTTCGTACAGAAAAGTAAATTCAATTAACAGATAGCTGACTGGACAGAGAGGCCTGGTCCAGATAAACACCAGGTCATCGCATTTCCACATTAACTGTGCTGTGAAGTTGAGTATTTCCCTGGTAGTTTACTGACCCCCGACTGTCCTGTACCGGACAATCTCCCACTAGTGTCACAGCTGTCATTTTTTCCTGTGGAAGAAACTTTTAATCCCCAGTGTTGATGTGGCGTATGCAGATAGAGAAGAGGGTAGTGGGCATTTTGTCAAAGTACCAGGTCGGGGAATCACAGCTCCCCGTCCCCTCCACCGTCACTGATTCAAAATACAAAGAAGTAAATTTACGCATCAGCACGTGCATTGTGGGTGGCTGGTTGGGGTTTTCTGGCATCTCAAAGTGGCTCTTAATCCTGTCAGGGGTGTGCGGGGTCTCACAGTGTGTCAGGAAACTGTCATGGCTGTGTGGGGTCTCACAGAGTGTCAGGATGCTTACAGGAGTATGTGGGGTCTCACACTGTGTAAGGATCCAGTCAGGGTAGTGTGGCTTCTTACAGTGTGTCGTGAACCTGCCATGGTTGTGTGGCGTCTCAAAGTGTGTCAGGACTCTGGGAGGTGTGTACGGGGTCTCTCAGTGTAACAGGACCCTGTCAGGTGGTGTGTGGGGTCTCACAGTGTGTCAGGACCCTGTCAGTGGTGTGTGGGGTCTCACAGTGTGTCAGGACCCTGTCAGTGGTGTGTGTGGTCTCACAGTGTGTCAGGACACTGTCAGGGGTGTGTGGTGTATGGATGGACCAAGGACATAGGGTAACAGAGGAAATGAAACAAATTGACATTAGGAAGGAAACGGTGTTGAGTAGACTGATGGGACTGAAGGCTGACAAATTCCCAGGTCCAGATGGTCTGCATCCTAGGGTACTAAAGGAGGTGGCCCTGGAAATTGCGGATGCATTGGTAATCGTTTCCCAATGTTCCTTAGATTCAGGATCAGTTCCTGAGGATTGGACAAAGGCTAACGTTATCCCACTTTTTAAGAAAGGAGGGAGGGAGAAAACAATCGACCTGTCAGCCTGACATCGGAGGAGGGGAAGATACAGGAGTCCATTATTAAAGATGAAATAGTGGCATATCTAGATAGCAGTGATAGGATTGGGCCGAGCCAGCATGGATTTACCAAGGGTAAATCATGCTTGACCAATCTGTTGGAGTTTTTCGAGGATGTAACCGGGAAGTTAGACGGGGGAGATCCAGTGGATGTAGAGTACCTTGATTTTCAGAAGGCATTTGATAAGGTCCCACATAGGAGACTGGTGAGTAAAATCAAAGCTCAGGGTATCGGGGGGAAGACATTGACATGGATAGAAAACTGGTTGGCAGATAGAAAGCAAAAGGTAGCGGTGAATGAGTGTTCCTCGGAATGGCAGGTGGTGACTAGTGGGGTGCCACAGGACTCGGCAATAAGACCACAGCTGTTTACAATTTACGTCAACGATTTAGATGAAGGCATTGAGAATAACATCAGCAAATTTGCTGATGATACTAAGATGGGTGGCAGTGTGACATATGATGAGGATGTTAGGAGAATTCAGGGTGACTTGGATAGGCTGGGTGAGTGGGCAGATACTTGGCAGATGACGTTTAATGTGAATAAGTGTGAGGTTATCCACTTTGGGAGTAAGAACAGGAAGGCAGATTGTTATCTGAATGGTGTAGTGTTAGGTAAGGGAGAAATACAAAGAGATCTAGGAGTCCTTGTTCTTCAGTCACTGAAGGTGAATGAGCAAGTGCAGCAGGCAGTGAAGAAGGATAATGGAATGTTGGCTTTTATTACAAAGGGAATTGAGTACAAGAGCAAAGAAATCTTCTTGCATTTGTACAGGGCCCTGGTGAGAACACACCTGGAGTATTGTGTACAGTTTTGGTCTCCAGGGTTAAGGAAGGACATCCTGGCTGTAGAGGAAGTGCAGCGTAGATTCACGAGATTAATAGCTGGGATAGCTGGACTGTCTTACGCAGAGAGGTTAGAGAGACTGACTTGTACACGCTGGAATTAAGGAGATTGAGAGGGGATCTGATTGAACATATAAGATTAATAAGGGATTGGACAAGATAGAGGGAGGAAATATGTTCCAGATGCTGGGAGAGTCCAGTACCAGAGGGCATGGTTTGAGAATAAGGGGTAGGTCATTTAGGACAGAGTTAACGAAAAACTTCTTCTCCCAGAGAGTTGTGGGGTTCTGGAATGCACTGCCCCGGAAGGTAGTGGAGGCCAATTCTCTGGATGCTTTCAAGAAGGAGCTGGATAGGTATCTTATGGATAGGGGAATCAAGGGATATGATGACAAGGCAGGAACCGGGTATTGATAGCAGATGATCAGCCATGATCTCAGAATAGCAGTGCAGGCTCGAAGGCCCGAATGGTCTACTTCTGCACCTATTATCTATTGTCTATTGACACTGTCAGGGGTGTGTGGTGTGTCACAGTGTGTCAGGACCCTATCAGGGGTATGTCGGTACTCACAGTGTGTCAGGACCATGTCAGTGGTGTGTAGCGTCTCACAATGTGTCAACACCCTATCAGGGGTGTGTGGCAACTCACAGTGTGTCAGGACCCCATCAGAGGTGTTTGGGGTGTCACAGTGTGTCAGGACCATGCTGGAGAGTGTGGAGTCTGACAGTGTGTCAGGACCTTGCCAGGGTCGTATGGGGTCTCACAGTCTATCAGGGCCTTGTCAGGGTTGTGTTGGGTTTCACTGTCTGTCAGGACCATGCTGGGGAGTATGGGTTCTGACAGTGTGTCAGGACCCTAACATGGATATGTCGGAAATCACTGTGTGTCAGGAACCAGTCAGGTGTGTGTGGGGGCTCACAGTGTGTCAGGACCCTGTCAGGTGTGTGCGGGGTCCCACAGTGTGTCAACACACTGTCAGTGGTGTGTGTGGTCTCAAAGTTTCCCAGGACCCTGTCAGAGTTGTTTGGGGTCTGCCAGTGTGTCAGGGGCCTGTCAGGAGTGTGAGTGATCTCAATGTTTGTCAGGATCCTCTTAGGAGGATGTGGTGTCTCTCAGTGTGTTAGGACCCTGTCAGGGGTGTGTGGCATCTCACAATCTGTCGGGAACCTGCAAGAGGTGTGTGCGGTCTCACAGTGTGTCATGACCCAGACAGCGGTGTGTGGGGTCTCACAGTGTGTCAGGACCCTGTCAGGGGTGTGTGGGGTCTCACAGTGTGTCAGTACCCTAAGAGGTGTGTGTGGGGTCTCATGGTGCGTCCGGACCCTGCCAGGGGTGTGTCGGGTCTCACAGTCTGTCTGGACCTGCCAGGGGTGTGTGGAGTCTCACAGTGTGTCAGGACCCTGTCAGGGGTGTGTGGGGTCTGACAGTGTGTCTTGTCCCTCTCTGGGGTGTGTGGGGTCTCACAGCGAGTCAGGTCCCTGTCATGTGTGTGTGGGATCTTACAGTGTGTCAGGACCCTGTCAGGGATGTGTGGGGTCTTACAGTGTGGCAGGACCCTGTCATGTGTGTGTGGGGTCTCACAGTGTGTCAGCACCCTGTCAGGTGTGTTTTGGGTGTCCCAGGGTTTCAGGACTCTATCCGGGGTGTGCAAGTTCTCACAGTGTGACAGGACCCTGCTAGGGGTGTGTAGGGTCTCATGGTGTGACAGGACCCTGTCAGGGGTGTCCGGGGTCTCACAGTGTGTCAGGACTCTGTCAGGGGTGTGCAAGGTCTCACAGTGTGACAAGATCCTGTCAGGGATGTGTGGGGCTCACAATGTGTCTGGACCCTGTCGGCGGTTTCTGGAGTCGGACAATGGGTCAGGTTCCTGTCAGTGGTGTGTGCAATATCACAGCGTGTCCGGGCCCTTACAGAGGTGTTTGAGTCTCACTTTGTGTTAGGACTCTTTTAGGGCGCTGTGGCGTCTCACAGTGTGTTGGGAACCTGGCAGGGGTGTGTGCGATCTAACAGCATGTCAGGAGCGTGCTAAGGGATTGTGGGGTCTCACAGTGTTTCAGAACCCTGCCAGGCGTGTGGGGGGTCTCAATGTTTGTCAGGATCATCTTAGGAGGGTGTGGTGTCTCTCAGTGTTTTAGGACCCTGTCAGGGGTGTATGTGGTCGCACACTGTGTCAGCACCCTGTCAGATGTGTATGAGTTCTCCCAGTGTGTCACCCGTCCAGGGGGTGTGTGGGGTCTCACAGTGTGTCAGGAACTTGCTAGGAGTATGTGGGCTTTTACAGTGTGCCAGAGCTCTGTCAGGGCGTGTGGGGTTTCACGGTATGTCCGGAACCTTTCAGCGGTGTGTGGGGTCCCACAGATGTCAGGACACTGTCAGCGGTGTGTACGGTATCAACGCTTGTCAGGACCCCGTCAGCTGTCTGTGGTATCTCACAGTGTGTGAGGACCCTGTCTGCGATGTGTGGGGTCTCACAGTGTGTCAGGTCCCTCTCAGGGGTGTGTGGGGTCTCACAGTGTGTCAGGTCCCTCTCAGGGGTGTGTGGGGTCTCACAGTGTGTCAAGACCCTGTCTGCTGTGTGTGGTATCTCACAGTGTGTGAGGACCTTGTCTGGGATGTGTTTGGTCTCACAGTGTGTCAGGACCCTCTCAGGGGTCTGTGTCAGTGTGTCATGACCCTGTCAGGTGTGTGTGGGGTCTCACAGTGTGTCAGGACACTGCCAGGGGTGTGTCTGGTCTCACAGTGTGTCGGGACCCTGCCAGGGGTGTATGGGGTCTCACAGTGTCGCAGGACCCTGTCAGGTGTGCGCCGGGTCTCACAGTGTGTCTTGTCCCTCTCAGAGTTGTGTGGGGTCTCATAGTGTGTCAGGTCCCTCTCAGGGGTGTGTGTCAGTGTGTCAGGACCCTGCCAGGTGTGTATGGCGTCTCACAATGTGTCAACACCCTGTCAGGAGGCTGTTGAGTCTCTCTGTGTGTCAGGACCCTATCATGTGTGTGAGGTCTCACAGGCTGTCAGGACCCTGTCATGTATGTCCGGCGTCTCACAGTGTGTCAGGACCCTGTCAGGGGTGTGTGGAGTCTCACAGTGGGTCAGGACCCTGTCAGGGGTGTGTGTGGTCTCACAGTGTGTCAGGACCCTGTCAGTGGTGTGTAGGGTCTCACAGTGTTTCAGGACCCTGTCAGGGGTGTGTGGAGTCTCACAGTGTGTCAGTACCCGGCCAGGGGTATGTGGGCTTTTACAGTGTGTCAGAACTCTGTCAGGGCGTGTGGGGTTTCACGGTATGTCAGGACCCTGTCAGTGGTGTCTGGGGTCTCACAGTCTGTCAGGACCATGTCGGGGAGTGTGGGATCTAACAGTGTATCGGGACCCTGCCAGCGGTGTGTGGGGTCCCACAGATGTCAGGACACTGTCAGCGATGTGTATTGTATCAACGCTTGTCTGGACCCTTTCAGCTGTGTGTGGTATCTCACAGTGTGTGAGGACCCTGTCAGGGGTGTGTGGGGTCTCACAGTGTGTGAGGACCCTGTCTGGGATGTGTGGGATCTCACAGTGTATCACGACCCTGTCAGGGTTTTATGGGGTCTCGGTGTGTTTCAGGACCCTGTCAGGTGTGTGAGGTCTCACAGTGTGTCAAACACTTTCAGTGATGTGTAGTGTCTCAGTGTGTCAGGATCCTGTCAGCGGTGTGTTGGCTCTCACAGACGTCAGTACCCTGTCAGGTGCGTGTTGGGTTTCAAAGCGTGTCAGGACCTTCTCATGGGTGTCTGTGGTCTCACAGTGTGTCAGGAAGCTGCCGGGGGTTTGTGTGGTCTCACCGTGTGTCAGGACCCTGTCAGGGGTGTTTGGGGTTTCACAGTATGTAGTGTTCCTGTCTGGGGTGTGTGGGTTCTGGCTGTGTGTTGGTACCCCGCCAGGGGTGTCTTGGGTCTCACAGTTTTTCAGTACCCTTTCAGGTATGTGAACGGTCTCTATTCAATGTATTCAGCTGTGATAGGAAGGGTAGGACAACATTGATTGTGGACATATTTAATTTAGAGAATGTGACAGTGGTAGAAATGATGTTGTTCGATAAACAGGGGGTGTATCTGTTTCATATTCAGAAATGAGTGTGGAAATTTTACTGTCGGGTGTGTTCCCTCCATAAACCGGATGAAGGACAATGAGGAACAAGCTTGTAGCGATTTACTAAACCCGTGTTCAGGGACACTGAGGGGTTTCATTGCCCGGATGTGGACTGGAACAGCATTAACAGAGGTCTCAGAGACGTGAGTAGTTTGTAAACTTCCTGATTGGTCTATCTCTGGTGCCAAATTTAAATTATCATCTTTGGGATTTGTTCCTGTAAGTGAGAGAGTCTGAACCAGGGTTCTGGCCGAGATTCCCTATATTTATGTTAAGAGCTTCCAATAATCAGTTAAGACATGGGCTGATGCAATATTATTATGTTTTGTGATATTTGTCTTTCCTACGCTCTCTCCTCTGTTAAATGTGCAGTTGAGTGATCCAACTCAGTCTGCGATGATTATGTCTTACAATCTCTTGAGCCCATGCACTGCCCCGGGCTCCATTTTCACAGACATGATGGGCTTATGGATGTAGTGAGCTTCCCATCCAGACGGTCACAGTTTAACTAATTGCAATATTATTTATAGATATTTTCAGACCTTTCCACCTTCCTTGCCGTGATCCCACAACCCTTGGTTTCCCTGTCCTAATTCCCATCTCTCACCCTTCTACAGTGCCCATCACACAACATCGGCAGACAGGAATTTCAGCTTTTGTGGACGGAGCTGTGGAATATGTCCCCCAGTCTCACCCTCTCTAACACTGTAGCAGTGTTTGCACTAGGGAGTGCAGATGTGAACACAGCGGGGTTCATCTGCTGCTCTGTGGTTGAACAGACCAGTTGGGATGTTACCTGCTTTTCTAATTAAAATGAAGCTATTATTACTATTCTGTGACTAGAACTTCAGTGGACGCCCAACTCTAAGAAAAAGATAATCTGCAGGAACTGGGGGAGTTTAGAAAATGGTTAAGGATGAGGCTGTTCAGGATGGGGCAGTGGCTGGCAAGAGAAGGTTTTGACTTTTCGGTGTGAAGAAATATAAGTTTTCTTTCCATTCTCCAGCTCGCCTCTTCTCCACTCAGACTCCGGTGGGATCTGTAGTTGCCGGCCCCAGAGCAGTGTGAGCACTTTCCTCAAACTCGCCAGCTCTCTGCCTCTTCCCTCAAAATATCCTTTGAAAACTCTCCCTCTAGCAATCATGTCTCCCTGTGTCTCACTGTGTCCTCTGTCACAGTGCCTATATTTACCTGGTCAGATCCTTGTGGCTCAACAACTGAACCGCCCAACGCAAATTACAACCGTTGGTGGAAACAGAGGTCAAGTTTCAACGTTATGAACTCTGATTCAGCCTCATCTGGGCCATTGCCTACCGTTCCGATCACCACACTACCGGAGGGATGTTGAGGCTTTAGAGAGGGAGCAGAAGAGGTTTACCAGGATGCTGCCTGGTTTAGAGGGTATGTGCTATCATGAGAGGCTGGATGAAATTAGATTGTTTGCTCTGGATCATCGGAGGCCGAGGGGAGCTCTGACACAGGATGACAAGATTACGAGAGGCATAGATAGAGTGGACAGAGATAATCGGTTTCCCGCGGTTGAAATGTCTATTACCGGAGGGAATATATTGAAGGAGAGAGGGTGTAGAATGAAGGGGGATGTGAAGGACAGCTTATTTTTTAAATCAGAGAGTCGTGGCTGCCTGGAACACACTGCCTGGTAAGGTGGCAGAGGCAAATTATTAGAAGCTTTTAAGGGACGTTTGGACAGTCACATGGATGTAAGGAAGATGGAGGCATGTGGACATGGTGAAGGAAGGAGAGATTAGACTTCAGGGTTGTTTGATTTATTTCTTAGCTGTTTCGGCACAATATTACTTGCCTAACGGCTTATTCCTGTGTTATACTCTGCAATGTTCAATGAATGTTCACTTACCTTTCAGCTCACTGAGAAGCTTTAGTAAAAGTTGAGCGGGAATTGGTCGATGGGAAAGGTCACAACCTGTTTGAATTTAAACAAATTGAGGAAATCATTTTTGTAAAGTTTTAAAGTGTGCTGTATTCAATCCAAATTTGAATTAATCTCTGATATAATCTCACCATATATCTGTATTTCCTTCAGTATTTTGTCCAACGTTGGGACACCAATCCGCATTTTCACAAAGGTGTCCCACATTACCCTCCGGGCGCGGGAGCCTTTCTCCATCACCAGGCTCAGGAGGAGTTTAGAACTGTCCGCCCGCTCTCCCTTATCAGCGAGATCAGAGATTTTCTGTGAAGAGTAACGGTGAACATTTTGGGGACTGACAGATTCACACAGAGAATGAGAAGTAAATGATGTGCTCTGTAACGGGATCACACTGAGCAGTCACCCGGACGGGTGCTGATCCTGTCTGGACATGGACTGTACATTCTGAGTGCAGAGCACACGGAGGGACATTCACCGTGATCCTGGTCCACCAGTCAGTGAGATCCTGGCTGGTCTGTGACCGCTTCATTGACGTGGCTCCAAATCCATAAATAATTCCTCACTGGATTTGACGGAGCAAAACAGAAATCAGAAAATAACCATCACAGATGAAAGAAATCAGGAAGGTTATTGTATCAGTGTGAGCAGTCTCAGAGAAGTTTGCAGAAAAGATGATGTGATTCATCTCCTCATTCCGCCAGTGTCCAACATGACAGCGGATTACCGGCTGACACCTGATGCCTTTCCTTTGCCTTTTCCAATGGAGCTTTATTCAGAGATTACATATTACAACATGGCAGTATTGACCGATTCACACTGTTTGCAATTCCAGATGGAAACACAGTCATTTCCACCCAGAACAGAACACACTAATGCTCCTGTGGCATACACAGATGATGCCCTGGTTCTCACGGCCATCCTGCCGTCACGCTGCACGGTCTTCCCAAAATAAAATTTCCTACCGTATTTGATGACACCAAGGTTGGAGGTGTTGTGGATAGTGTAGAGGGCTGTCAGAGGTACAGCGGGACACTGATAGGATTCAAAACTGGGCTGAGAAGTGGCAGATGGTGTTTAAATATAAATATAATATAATGATAAGTGTGGAGGATCAGAGGGATCTTGTGGTCCGAGTCCATAGGACACTCAAAGCAGCTGGGCAGGTTGACTCTGTGTATAAGAAGACGTACGGTGTATTGGCCTTCATCAATCATGGAATTGAATTTAAGAGCCGAGAGGTAATGTTGCAGCTATATCGGACCCTGGTCAGACCCCACTCGGAGCACTGTGCTCATTTCTAGTCGCCTCACTACAGGAAGGATGTGGAAGCCATAGAAAGGGTGGAGAGGAGATTTACAAGGATGATGCATGGATTGGTGAGCACGTCTTATGAGAATAGGTTGAGTGAACTGGGCCTTTACTCCTCAAAGCGACAGAGGATGAGAGGTGACCTGATAGAGGTGTATAAGATGATGAGAGGCATCGATCGTGTGGATAGTCAGAGGCTTTTTCCCATGGCTGAAAAGGCTGGCACAAGAGGGTGGTGAGTGCGTGGAATGGGCTGCTGGCAATGGTTTTTGTATGTTTCTATACCTATTTAAACTCATTTATTGCAACCTCATTTAATTGTTACCCGCTCCTCTTGCTCTGAACATTCGGCTGCCACTGGGGGTATTTACACCTCTTTCAATCATTGCTTCTGATTCACAGTTTTAAGAATTATATACATTTATTTGTGAAATATTTTTATGCTTTACTATCCGATGAGTGAGAGTTCCGACACCCATCAGTCCTGTGATGTGTGAAAATTCAAACCTATTCTCCCTCCCACTCACCCGATGTTCCTCTCCGCTGAACTGATTCTCGGCCGTTAACGCCAGGCTCACTTCGTGCACCCCTCCTTCCATCGCCTGCTCCAGCCTGTCCCGGTAGAAGTCCGTCAACTGCAGCAGCTGGAAATCGTCCCAGCTTGCCAGGAGCTCGGTGATCACTGAGCCTGGACCTGTGACAGAAAATGGAGAAAACTAAAGACAATACCGAACACCTATAGGTCAGTAAATTTCTCTCTGGAGCCTAAAGACGGGGATTCTGTGCAGCAGGTGACGGAACACAATCCGAAATAGACGCACTAATGTGTTACTGTTTGAAAGGACAAGTCAGGGAAGGAATTACACAGTGAAAGACAGGACAGTGCAGAGTGCGCTGAGAAAGTAGATACAACCCAAAGGAATTTAATTAATTGAAAGTAGTGTCACGTGGAGATAGGGTTGTAAAGAAAGCTTTGATGCAAAGGATGTTATAAATCTAACTGTTGAGGATAGGCACACACAATGCTGGAGAAATTCTGCAGGCAGTCAGCAATTAAGGAGATGTTTATACAGCCGACGTTTTAGGCCGGGACGCTTCCAGAAACATTGATTCCCATAGCTGCTGACTGACCTGCTGAGATCCTCCAGCATTTTGTGTGCATTGCTTAGATTACCGGAATCTGCAGATTTTCTCGTCTCTGTTGAGCAGAGAAATTGGCGTGTCATGTTGGAGTCGTATGGGTCGTTCACGAGGTCTAATTCGGAGTATTGCGTGCAGTTCCAACTTGGATCAGCTTTGGAGGCATTCAGTTCTCAGTAATTACACCTGCGTTTACCTACTTCAGAAACTTGCCTTCAACGGGCAAATGGTGCCTCAGAAACTGACAGGCAGCGATAAACTGAGACAGTTTGAATGTTGTGAGATACCTAACATTACCTGAGTCAAAATACAACCGTTGGTGGAAACAGAAGTCAAGTTTCAACTTTATGAACACTGATTCTGCCTCATCTGGGCCATTGCGTACCGTTCCAATTGCCCCACTACCACAGGGATGTTGAGGCTTTAGAGAGGGAGCAGAAGATATTTACCAGGATGCTGCTTGGTTTAGAGGGCATGTGCTATCATGAGAGGCTGGATAAAATTAGATTGTTTCTCAGGATCATCGGAGGCCGAGGGGAGCTCTGACAGGCTGACAGGATTCTGAGAGGCATAGATAGTGTGGACAGAGAGAATCGATTTCCCACAGTTTAAGTATCTATTACCGGAGGGAATATATTGAAAGTGAGGGGGTATAGAGTGAAAGGGGATGTGAGGGATAGCTGTTTTTATAAATGACAGAATCGTGGCTGCCTGGAAGGTACTGCCTGGTAAGGTGGTAGAAGCTTTTAAGAGACATTTTGATACGCACATGGATGTAAGGAAGATGGGGGCATGTGGACATGGTGTAGGAAGGAGAGGTTAGAGTTTGGGCATGTTTGATTTATTTCATATCCGTTTCGGCACAATATTATATACCTAATGGCTTATTCCTGTGTTATACTCTTCAATGTTCAATGAACGTTCACTTACCTTTCAGCTCACTGGGAAACTTTAGTAAAAGTTGAGCACGAATTAGTGGATGGGAAGGTTCACAACTTGTTTGAATTTAAACAAATTGAGGAAATCATTTTTGTAATATTTTGAAGTGTGCTGTGTTGTGATTCAAATTTAAATTAATCTCTGATATTATCTCACCATACATCTGGATTTCCTTCAGTACTTTGTCCAACGTTGGGACACCAATCCGCATTTTCACAAAGGTTTCCCACATCACCCTCGGGGCGCGGGAGCCTTTCTCCATCACCAGGCTCAGGAGGAGTTTAGAACTGTCCGCCCGCTCTCCCTTATCAGCGAGATCAGAGATTTTCTGTGAAGAGTAACGGAGAACATATTGGGGACTGACAGATTCACACAGAGAATGAGAAGTAAATGATGTGCTCTGTAACGGGATCACACTGAGCAGTCACCCGGACGGGTGCTGATCCTGTCTGAACATGGACTTTACATTCGTGTACACGGAGGGACATTCAGTGTGAACCTGGTCAGGAGGGTTTTATAACAGAGTGAGCAGTCTCAGAGAAGTTGCAGAAAAGATGATGTGATTCATCTCCTCAGTCCGCCAGTGTCCAACATGACAGCGGATTACCGGCTGACACCTGATGCCTTTCCTTTGCCTTTTCCAGTGGAGGTTTATTCAGTGATTACACTTTACAACACGGCAGTATTCCCCAATCCACACTCTTTGCATTGAAAGATAGAAAATCTACAGCACAATACAGGGCCTTCGGTCCACTAAGTTGTGCCGAACATGTCCCTACCTTAGAAATTACTAGGCTTACCTATAGCCCTCAATTTTTCTAAGTTCCATGTACCTATCCAAAAGTCTCTTAAAAGACCCTATCGTACCCGCCTCCACCTTCCTTGCCGGCAACACATTCACGCACTCGCCACTCTCTGAGTGAAAAACACTCCTGGCATATCCTCTGAACCTACCTTCCAGCACCTTAAACCTGGGTCCTCTTGTGGCAACGACTTCAGCCCTGCGAAATAGCTCCTGACTATCCACACGATCAATGCCTCTCATCATCTTATACACCTCTATCAGGTCGCCTCTCATCCTCCGTTGCTCCAAGGAGAAAAGGCCGAGTTCACTCAAACTATTCTCATAAGGCATGCTCCCCAATTCAGGCAACATCCTTGTAAATCTCCTCTGCACCCTTTCTATGGCTTCCACATCCTTCCTGTAGTGAGACGACCAGAAATGAGAACAGTACTCCAAGTACGCTCTGACCAGGGTCCTATAAAGCTGCAACATTACCTCTCGGCTCCTAAATTCAATTATTCGATTGATGAAAGGCCAATACACCGTACGCCTTGTTAACTACAGAGTCAACCCACGCAGCTGCTTTGAGTGTCCTCTGGTCTCGGTCCCCAAGATCCCTCTGATCCTCCACACTGCCAAGAGTCTTATCATTAATACTATATTCGGCCATCATATTTGACCTCCCAAAATGAACCACTTCACAGTTATCTGGGTTGAACTCCATCTGCCAGTTTTCTGCATTCTATCAATGTCCTGCTGTAACCTCTGACAGCGGTCCACATTATCCATAACACCTCCAACCTTTGTGTCATCCACAAACTTACTAACCCATCCTTCCACTTCCTCATCCAGGTCATTATAAAAATCACGAAGAGAACGGTCCCAGAAGAGATCTCTGAGGCACTCCACTGGTCACCGGCCTCCATGCAGAATATGACCTGTCTACAACCACACTTTGCCTTCGGTAGGCAAGCCAGTTCTGGATCCACAAAGCAATGTCCCCTTGGATCCCATGCCTCCTTACTTTCTGAATAAGCCTTGCAATTACAGATTGTAACACAATTATCTTCACCCAGAACAGAACACATTAAACCTCCTGTGGCATCCATTGATAATGCCCCAGTTCTCACTGTCATCCTGCTGTCACACTGTACAGCATTACCGAAATAAAGAGTCCTGCTGTATTTAAACTCGTTTATTGCAACATCATAGAACTGTTGCCTACTCCCCTCCCTCTGAAAATTGAGCCGCCAGCATGAGTATTTACAACACTTTCATCATTGGTTGAGATTCACATATTTAAGAATTATATATACTTTATGGTGATTTGTTTTTATGCTTTGATATCCTGATGAATTAGAGTTACAACACCCATCAGTCCTGTGATGTGTGAAAATTCAAACTCATTCTCCCTCCCACTCACCCGATGTTCCTCTCCGCTGAACTGATTCTCGGCCGTTAACGCCAGGCTCACTCCGTGCACCCCTCCTTCCATCGCCTGCTCCAGCCTGTCCCGGTAGAAGTCCGTCAACTGCAGCAGCTGGAAATCGTCACAGATTGCCAGGAGCTCGGTGATCACTCTCAGTTCTGTGAAGGAAAATGGGGAAAATTAAAGACATTATCGAACACCTATTGGACAGCAAACTGGAGACTAAAGACGGGGTTTCTGCCAGGGGTGTGTGGGTTCTCACAGTGTGTCGGGATCCTGTCAGGGGTGTGTGGGTTCTCACAGTGTGTCAGGACCCTGTCAGGGGTGTGTGTGGTCTCACAGTGTGTCAGGACCCTGTCAGGAGTGTGTGGAGTCTCACAGTGTGTCAGGACCCTGTCAGGGGTGTGTGGGGTCTCTCAGTGTGTCAGGACCCTGCCAGGGGTGTGTGGGGTCTCACAGTGAGTCAAGACCCTGCCTGGGTTGTTTAGTCTCACATTGAGTCAGGACCCTGCCAAAGCTGTGTTGGGTCTAACAGTGTGTTAGGACTCTGTCACGGGTTTGTGGGGTCTCACGTTGTGTCAGGACCCTGTCAAGAATGTGTGGGGTCCCGTAGTGTGTCAGGCACCTGTTTCGGAGTGTGAGGGGTCTCAGCATGTGTCAGTATCCGGTTAGGAGTGTGGGGTCTCACATCCTGTCAGGACCGTGCCAGGTGTGTGTGGGGTCTCAGTGTTTCAGGAGTCTGTCAGGTGTGTGTGTTGTCTCACAGTTTGTCAGGATCCTGCCAGGAGTGTCCGGTGTCTCACAGTGTGTCAGGACCCTGTCAGGGGTGTGTGGGGTCTCACAGTGTGTCATGACCCTGTCAGGTGTGTGTGGGTCCACAGTGTGTCGCGATCCTGTCAGGGGTGTGTGGGATCTCACAGTGTGTCAGGACCCTGTCAGGAGTGTGTGGGGTCTCTCGGTGTGTCAGGACCCTGTCAGGAGTGTGTGGGGTCTCACAGTGTGTCAGGACCCTGTCAGGGGTGTGTGGGGTCTCGCAGTGTGTCAGGACCCTGTCAGGGATGTGTGGGGTCTCACAGTGTGTCAGGACCCTGTCAGGGGTGTGTTGGGTCTCACAGTGTGTCGCGATCCTGTCAGGGGTGTGTGGGATCTCACAGTGTGTCAGGACCCTGTCAGGAGTGTGTGGGGTCTCTCGGTGTGTCAGGACCCTGTCAGGAGTGTGTGGGGTCTCACAGTGTGTCAGGACCCTGTCAGGGGTGTGTGGGGTCTCACAGTGTGTCAGGACCCTGTCAGGAGTGTGTGGGGTCTCACAGTGTGTCAGGACCCTGTCAGGTGTGTCTGGGGTCTCCATTCAATGTGTTTGGCTGTGTTAGGGAGTGTAGGAAAATAGTGATTGTGGACATATTCACTTTAGAGAATGTGACAGTGGTAGAAATAATGTTCTTCAATAATCAGGGAGTGTATCTGTTTCATATTCAGAAATGCTTGTGGGAATTTCACTGTTGTGTCTGTTCCCTCGGCAAACAACATGAGGAATAGTGACGAACAAGCTTGCAGCGATTTACCAAACCCATGGTGGAGGGAAACCGAGGGGTTTCATTGACCGGATGTGGACTGGATCAGCATTAACAGAAGTGACAGAGACGTGAGTAGTTTGTAAACTTCCTGATTGGTCTATCTCCGGCACCAAATTTAAATTATCATCTTTGGGATTTGTTCCTGTAAGTGAGAGAGACTGAACGAGGGTTCTGGCCGAGATTCCCTATATTTATGTTAAGAGCTTTGAATAATCAGATAAAACATGGGCTGATGCAATATCAATATGTTTTGTGATATTTGTCTTTCCTTCGCTCCCTCCTCTGTTAAATGTTCAGCTGTGTTATCCAACCCAGTCTGCGATGATGAAGCCTTGCAATCTTTCAGCCCATGCACCGCCCTGGGCTCCATTTTCACAGACATGATGGGCTTATGGATGTAGTGAGCTTCCCATCCAGACGGTCACAGTTTAACTAATTGCAATATTATTTATAGATATTTTCAGACCTTTCCACCTTCCTTGCCGCGATCCCACAACCCTCAGTTTCCCTGTCCTAATTCCCATCTCACCCTTCCACAGTGTCTATCACACAACACCGGCAGACAGGAATTTCAGCTTCTGTGGACTGAGCTGAGGAATATGTCCCCCAGTCTCACCCTCTCTAACACTGTAGCAGTGTTTGCACTAGGGAGTGCAGATGTGAACACAGCGGGGTTCATCTGCAGCACTGTGGTTGAACAGACCAGTTGGGATGTTACCTGCTTTTCTAACTAAATTGATGTTATTATTACTATTCTGTGACTGGAACTTCAGTGGACGCCCAACTCTAAGAAAAGATAATCTGCAGGAATTGGGGGAGTTTAGAAAATAGTTAAGGATGAGGCTGTTCAGGAGGTGGCAGTGGCTGACAAGGGAAAGTTTTGACTTTTTTGGTGTGAAGAAATATAAATTTTTATTTCCATTCTCCAGATCGCCCCCTCCTCCACTCAGACTCCGGTGGAGATCTGCAGTTGAAGGCCCCAGAGCGGTGTGACCACTTTCCCCAAACTCGCCAGCTCTTTGCCTCTTTCCTCAAAAAGTCCTTTGAAAGCAGTCCCACTAGCAAAGATGTTTCCCTGTGCCTCACTGTGTTCTCTGTCACAGTGCCAGTATTTACCTGGTCAGATGCTCGTGGCTCAACAACTTAACCGCCCAACACAAATTACAACCGTTGATGGAAACAGAGATCATGTTTCAACCTTATGAACTCTGCTTTGGCCACATCTGTTTTGAAAGGACTCTGCTAATTCCTGAGAATATAGTAACCCATCAGCATCACTCCCCTGGTATTGCCCATCACCACCACATTGCTCTGGGTTACTGTCTGCCTGCCTGGTCAACCCCTTCCTCAGCAAATCTCTGGGATATCTCACAAAATGCTGGAGGTACTCAGCATGTCAGGCAGTATCCATGAAGGAGAATAAACAATCAATGTTTCGAGCCAAGGCCCTTCATCGGACTGGTGATGACGGGACAGAAATTCTAGATATTGCTGCATTACTTTCTATTCCTTGTGGTCCCGATCTGAAACGTTAACTGTTTATTCCTCTCCATGGATGATTGCCTGACCTGCTGAGTACTGCCAATATTTTGTGTGTCTTTGTTTCACCCAAAACTTTCAGCATCTGCAGAATGTCTTGTCTTCTGGAGTAACTCGCTATTTTAATGTGCATCACAATCTGTCAGAGGAGCAGGAGCAGACGGTAACTGTACTCCTTCCACGTGTGTCTGTGTTTCCCCCTGAAATGTTAACTCTCTCTCTCATCTCTCTGCTCAGTTTTCACATTTTGTGAATTGCCATTATTGAATTAAACCCAGACGGAGAATCCGCAGAGTATTTATAAATTAAATTACTTCGCCAACATACCCATGTCCTTACTCGATGTTGACGTCACTGGAGCTCCTCCACTGCTCGAACCTTGACCCATTTTGTGGACAGGAGTTTTCAGTTTTTGCTGCTCTGTAACAAAGAAAAATAACAGGAGGGTCAAACATTAATTGGGGTTTAAAGCAGAACACTGTTTTGTTTTTCAACTGAGGTGAACACTTCCAAACATCTTGGGCCTATCCACTGAACACGTGACATGGCCGGATCCACCTGCACCCATCCACCCACAGTCACACAATGTCCATTTCCGCTCTCCATGGATTGTGCACTGGACCAGGATTCTCCAGTGTATCTACTCTCTGTATTGCAGGCAATTCCCTTTTAGGAACCAATTTTGTGTCCTGGACCGGGAGTGATGAGTCTACGGAATGCAAGCCAGGTTGAGTAGACAGCGCCCACTGCTTTGGTCCTCCTATCACTAGTGGCGCTCTGGTGAGTAATGGACAAGTGTTACAGCGGTGTGGGCTGAACCATTTCTGCTGATGATGAGACTTCTATTCCTCTGGTCACTGGATAATACCGATTTCTCAGTCAGACCTGATTCTCACCGTCTCCTTTCATGTTAACATCGCCTGGCATTGACACCAATGGCAATATATGATTTGTGTCTATACAGAAACACTCTGACAACCTGAACAATGCAATCTCACACATAGCATCGTGACATCTTGTCCTGAACCACTGTAGTTTTTCGGGCAGGACTTTAAAACTATTATTAGCACCAAAACTTGGTTAAGATTTATTTGAGCACATCACCTGGCTATTATCAGATAGTTAGTTATATGACACCTTGTTAAACACAATGTCGACATGCCATACATCCAAAACAGTCAGTTCGGAAA
This sequence comes from Hemitrygon akajei, assembly GCF_048418815.1. Taxonomy (NCBI): domain Eukaryota; kingdom Metazoa; phylum Chordata; class Chondrichthyes; order Myliobatiformes; family Dasyatidae; genus Hemitrygon; species Hemitrygon akajei. The sequence goes on along the minus strand of NW_027331978.1, from coordinate 2,534,639 downwards.
AATTGTCAATATAATTAAAACAGAATGATGGAATTATTCAACAAGACAGAGAGTATGTTAATATTTCAGGTGGAGGACCCTGTATCAGAGCTGAGCCTGTGTGCAGGAGCCATGTATCTGTTCTCTATCAGCATTGTATTCTGCGTTGTGTATTTATGATGCTTTTTTGTGGTAATAAGTCGCATCAGTGGGGTTGTGGTAAATGCAAAGGGGATCAGTTACATAGTTTGCTTTGTTCCATGCAGTACACAGCTGGGGACTGACCGATGTCAGATATTTTGTTATTATCCACTCAAATACGATGAATTTATGTTTGGGTACAGATCAGTTTTATCACTTCAAGATTGTATGTTTACTGATTGCTAATAAAAGATGGAATACATATCACCGACTTTTGTAACAGTCATTATTGGAGTTGAGGGTGCATCATGCAAGTACAGCAAATCCACGGGGGTTCGCCAGCAATGGCAAATTAGCTTGGTTAAATCTCACTGCTAGATTCTCAACAATTGTTCCTCAACCTGCCGATCATTGAAATATTCTGAGATACTGAGTATTGCTTCAGTATTCACCAGTGAAAAGGATCTTGGCAATTGTGGGGATGACTTACAGCAGACTGAAACACATGAGTGTATGAACTATAAGAAAGAGCTTGTGCTGGATCTTTTGAGAGGTATTCAGTTAGATAAGTTGCCGGGACTGAACAGGATATACCCCATGCTACTGTAGGAATCGAGGGAGGAGATTGCTAAGCCTCTGACGATGATCGTTGCATCATCAATTAGGTGAGGAGAAGTACCAGAGGATTGGAAGGTTGCAAATGTTGCTCTTTTGTTCTAGAAATGGAGTAGAGATAACTCAGGAAATTACAGACCAGTGAGTCTTACTTCAGTTGTGGGCATGTTTTGGAGAAGATCCTGAGAGGCAGGGTTTATGAGCATTTGGAGAGACATGGTCTGATTAGGGATAGTCAGCATGGCTTTGCCGAGGGCAGGTCATGCCTTATGAACCTGATTGAATTCTTTGAGGATGTAACAAAACACATTGATGAGGGTAGAGCAGTGGAAGTACTGTATATGGATTTCAGTAAGAGGTTTGCTAAGGTTCTCCATGGAAAGCTCATTCAAAAAATAATGAGGTATGGGATCCAAAGAGACATTTCTTTGTGAATCCAGAACTGGCATGCCCACAGAAAGCAAAGGTCGATTGTAGATGGTTAGTATTCGGCATGGATGACTGTGACTAATATTGTTCCGTTGGGATCTGTTCTAAGACCTTGATCAGACTCTGCTTGGGAGTACTGTGTTCAGTTCTGGTCACCTCACTACAGGAATCGATATGGATGCTATAGAGAGAGGGTGCACAGGAGATTTACGAGGATGTTGGCTGGATTGGGGAGCATGCCTGATGAGAATAAGTTGAGTAAACTTGGCCTTTTCTCCTTGATGCAATGGATGATGAGATGTGACCTGACAGAGGTGTATAAGATGAGAGGCTTTGCTTGTGTCGATAGCCAGAGGCTTTTTCTCAGGATTGAACTGACTAAGAAGAGGGAGCATAGTATTCAGGTGCTTGGAACTAGGTACAAGGGGGATGACAGGGTTACATTTTTCTCACAGAGAGGTGTGTGGAATGCACTGGCAGCAATGGTGGTAGAGGTGGATCCATTGCGGTCTTTTAAGAGACTCTTAGATTGGTACATGGAGCTTATAAAAATAAAGGTCTATGCTGCAAGGAAATTGTAGTCAACCTCTAGAGTAGGTTACTCGATTGACACAATATTGTGAGATGAATGGCCTGTAATGTGATTTAGATTTCTATGTTCTAGCTTCTTTACATTTTACCTACCGAGGTGCCAAACTGATCATCACTAATCAAATCTCACTGAAATTTCTCAGGTCCCGTTGAATTTATTGCCAAGTTCACAAGTACGGGAAGGTACAGGGACAGAGAAACACTGACTTGTGGCAGCATCACAGGCAAGTACATTCAGTTAACACACGGAACACAAATTATACGATTCTATGTCACTAACAATATGAGCATACAGTCTCCCACTGTTTGCCCACCGAAGAGGTGAATATCTCTGCTCACCACCACTGTGGGCTCAAATGTTACCATAGACGAGCCCCTCATTTCTTTTTCCCGCTGTCAATGGGCTCCTTCCCCAATCCTGCTCCTGGATCCCCCACCGGGGCAAACAACTTCGCAGACCCTATCCTATTCAACCCCTCACACCATATTTATCCTCTCAATTAATTCACCCTCCCTCCTCCTCCTGCTGGGTTCCCTCCCTCCCCAGGGAGATGGCATCAACCCAGTGGGCCGAGTGGTCTCCTCCTGCCTCTCAGCGATACATCAGACACCGACCGCAGGAGAAGCTTCTTAAACACCCCCAGCTTCCCTCGGAGGGATATTGAAATAGTTCAAAAAGTGGGGCATTTACTTTGGGATTTGTTCCGCTTTGACGTGGCGGGAGTGTGAGATGTCCTCAGCGGGGGTAATGCCCTCTCAGCTGGCCCATCTCTGCTATTGAGTGTAACCAGTGACTGACATCGCTTTTCACCAATGGGAAGAGTGTAACTCCTCTGTAGACTGTGGGGTGGGGTGGGTGATTCAGTGAATTGTTACCTTAGCCGGTAAAGCTCAACCGTCTGTTGAAGGCTGCTCTTTCTTGTCCCAATGGATATACCTCTCTGTTTGCAAAAGACTTTGCTAATTCCTGGGAATATAGTAACCCATCACCATCACTCTCCTGGTACTGCCCATCACCACCGCTTTGCTCTAGGTTACTGTCTGCCTGCCTGGTCAACCCCTTCCTCAGCAAATCTCTGGGATTTCTCACAAAATGCTGGAGGTACTCAGCATGTCAGGCAGCGTCTATGGAGAAGAATAAACAATCAGTGTTTCAGGCCAAGGCCCTTCATCGGACTGGAAATGAGGGGGCAGAAATTCTAGAAATTGTTACATTACTTTCTGTTCCCCGTGGTCCTGATCCAAAACATCATATGTTGATTCTTCTCCATGGATGCTGCCTGACCTGCTGAGTTCAGCCAATATTTGTGTTGCTTAAAAACTTTCAGCATCTGCAGAATGTCTTGTCTTCTGGAGTAACTCGCTATTTTAATGTGCATCACAATCTGTTAGAGGAGCAGGAGCAGACGGTAACTGTACTCCTTCCACGTGTGACTGTGTTTCCCCAGAGATGTTAACTCTCTCTCATCTCTCTGGTCAGTTTTCACAATCATGTTGTGAATTGCCGATGTTGAATTAAACCCAGACATAGAATCAGCAGAGGTAAAAAAAAAATAACCGGAGGGTCAAACATTAATTGAAAAACTCGGTTTTGTTTGTTAACGGAGACAAACACGTCCAAACATCTTGGGCCTATCCACTGAAAACGTGACATGGCCGGATCCACCTGCACCCATCCACCCACAGTCACACAATGCCCATTTCTGCTCTCCATGGATTGTGCACTGGGCCAGGATTCTCTAGGGTATCTACTTCCTATAACGCAGGCAATTCCCTTTTAGGAAACAATCTTGTACCCTGGACCGGGAGTGATGTGTCAACGTAAAGACAAAGCAGGCTGAGCAGACAGCTCCCACTGCTTTGGTCCTCCTACCACTAGTGGCGCTCTGGTGAATAATGGATAACAGTTATAGCAGTGTGGGTTGAAATATTGCTGCTGGCGATGAGACTTCTGTTCCTCTCTTCACTGGATTATACAGATTTCTCAGTCAGACCTGAATCTCACCGTCTCCTTTCATTTTGACATCCCCTGGCATTGACACCTATGGCAATATATGATTTGAGTCTATGTAGAATCACTCTGACATCCTGAACAATGCAATCTCACCCATCACATTGTGACATCTTGTCCAGAACCACTACATTTTCTCCGGAAGGATTGTAAGATCATTATTATCTCCTAAACTCCGGTCAACATGTTATTAAGTATTTAAAGACAAATACACTGCAGATGCTGTGGTCAAATCAACACGTACAAACAGGTTGGATGAACTCAGCAGGTCGGGAAGCATCCGTTGAAATGAGCAGTCAACGTTTCGGGCCGAGAGCCTTCGTCAGGACTGAGGAAGGAGGGGGCAGGGGTCCTATAAAGAAGGTGGGGGGGTGCGGGAAGGTGCAGGTGAAAAGCCAATTAGAGGAAAGATCAAGAGGGTGGGGGAGGGGAAGCAGGGAGGGGATAGGCAGGACAGGTGAAGAAGGAATGTAAAGGGAAAGCACTATGGGTAGTAGAAGAAGGCAGAATCATGAGAGAGGTGAATCCGATGTTCATACCAAGGGGCTAGAGACTACCCAGACGGTAGATGAGGTGTTGCGCCTCCAACCTGAGTTTGGCTTCATCATACAGTAGAGGAGGCCATATATGGACATATCCAAATGTGAGTGTGAAGGAAAGTTGAAGTGGGTGGCAACCGGGAGATCCTGTCTGTTGTGGCGGACGGAGCGGTGGTGCTCGATGAAGCGGTCCCCCAATCTGTGTCAAGCCTCGCCGATGTAGAGGAGGCCACACCGGGAGCACCGGATGCAATAGATGACCCCAACAGACTCACATGTGAAGTGTTGCCTCACCTGGAAGGACTGTTTGGAGCCCTGAATGGTGGTAAGAGAGAAGGTGTAGGGACAGGTGTAGCACTTACGCTTGCAGGGTTAAGTACCCGGTGGGAGATCTGTGGGGAGGGACGTGTGGACCAGGGAGTTATGGAGGGAATGATCCCTGCGAAAAGCAAAGATTTTCGTAGAGAGGGGAAAATGTCCTTAGTGGTGGGGTGATGCCCTCACCCGCATCTCCTCCATTTCCCGCACTTCGGTCCTCACCCCATCCTCCCATCACCACAACAGGGACCGTGTTCCCCTTGTCCTCACCTACTACCCCGTCAGCCTCCGGATCCAGTATATTACCCTCCGCAACTTCCGCCACCTTCAACAGGATCCCATACACCTCATATACCTCTCTCATGATTCTGCCTTCTTCTACTACCCATCTTGCTTTCCCCTTACATTCCTTCTTCACCTTTCCTGCCTATCCCCTCCCTGCTTCCCCTCCCCCACCCTTGATCTTTCCCACGATTGGCTTTTCACCTGGCACCTATCAGCCTCCTCCTTCCCACCCTCCCCCCACCTTCTTTATGGGGCCCCTGCCTCCTCCCTCTTCAGTCCTGACGAAGGGTCTCGGCCTGAAACGTTGACTGTTCCTTTCACCGGACGCTAACCGAGCCGCTGAGTTCATCCGGCCTGTTTGTACCTGTTCCTGTGTGTTTACCTGGCTATTAGCAGCTTGTAACATCGCACCTTTGTTAAACACAATGTAGACACGCCATACATACAAAGCAGCAAGTTGGCAAACATCTTTAACATAATAAAAAAAATGCTGGAGTTATTCAACAAGACAGAGAGTATGTTACTATTTCAGGTGGAAGACCCGGTATCAGAGCTGAGTTCTGTGTAGGAGTCAGGTATCTGTTCACTATCTGCATCGTAGTCTGTGTTGCATACTAATGATTTTTTTTTGTTGCTCAATCTGTTCCACAACTCTCCGTGCCCTCCCATTCACTATACCAGTCCCACCGTGGTGACTGTCCAAATGCTTCAACCCTCACTTGTTCGAGTTGAAAACCATTCGCCATTTCTCAGACCATTTCCATAACTAACCAAGATGTCTTTGAAATTTATTGTAACCTGTTGCAATATCAACCAGACTCCAGAACTTTGTATCAAATTTGATAGCGTGCCATGTACATTCATATACAAATCAATGGCACGAATAACAAATTAACGAGTTCTCGACACGGACACGCACGTCCCACGTGTCACAGGCCTCCATTCGCTAAATTCATCTTCAGTCATCACCCTCTGCTTCTTGTTCTCGAACCCGGTGTGAATCCCATCGCCAGCTCCCTGTGAATCCCACGTGACCGAACCTTCCTGATCAGCTGCCATGCGGGATCTTGTTACAGACTTTACCAAAGTTCAGATGAACAGCATCACTTCCCAACTTTCACCCAACTCTCTAGTTAACTCTTAAATAATCTCCAAAATACCGGACAGATATGATATCCTATTGGACAGAGATGACGGTGATTTCCCCATAACCAACGCCCAACCGCCCGGGATTTCAGCTTCACTGCAGACTGAGAAAATTCCGATCCCAACTGTCGAATTACCAACCTGGACTGAAGCCCGTATACTGGCAGTTGCATATCCTCAGAGTCACCAGCCCAATATCATCACCCATACAAAGACGATTTGGTGCCTGCGATTTGTCATGGTATTCCTGCCATTTCCGCTTCACAGACTAAGGTGGAATTGGAACCTAATGACCCTCTGCCGGGGCCGGTGCTCAGGCTGGTTCCCCGGTCTGTATAGAGGTTGCGGATGCACTTCAACCTGTCCCCAGCAGCTAAACCGAGCGCATTTGATCACAATCTTCCTGCTGTGTGGGATTTTGCCCGGCACAGCTGGCTGCCATGTTTCCTGCAGTGTAGCAGGAACGAAATGTAAAATTATAAAGTAGAAAATGCTGGGAGCTCAGTACATCAGACTACATCTCTGAAAGGAGAAATGGTGGAAGACCCAGTTCCAGAGCTGAGACTGTCCGAGATGCTGCCGATCTGCTGAGCGTCTCCAGTATTTTCAGCTCTTCACTTTAAATTTCCTGCAACCGTAGTAGTGGTAAACTGATTGCCACTCTAAACTATAAATACCATCCCACCCCAACCAATTTGTTAGTTCAGAGTTCATTCTGACCCTGGTGTAACACATCCCACACAGTCAATGCTCACAGCATCCTTTCCTCCCACTATCACTCTGTTACATTTGCTCCCGAGGCCACTGTCTCTACGCTGAGAGGCGGTGACCACAGAGCGATAAAAACTGCAACACTTGCTGCAGCTCTGATGGGCCGTTACCCTGGAAACAGAGGAAATGTCTCACCGAAAATAAACAAAAAATGAAATAACAAACTCAACTTCAGATGCTATGGGTTACATTATGGCAAAGTTAACACTGTAGCCATTTTGTAATGGTGAAACTAAAATTGAAATGGCTGCTTTTTACCCTGCCACGTGCTGTGTTCAATTAAACCTCTGGTAGTCCTAACTGTCAGAAAAACAATTCTGGAAAAGATGCAAAGCAAAACTTCACAATGAAGACAAAGTTTGAAAGAGAGATTGCTGAAATATATCATTGCAGCATTGGGAACAGTCTGGGCAGAGGTTGAACAAGATGGTTGATATAGATCATTGAGATGGCGGGATACAGGCTGGACAGAGATTGGATAAGATGGTTGATATATATCATTGAGATGGTGGGATACAGACTGGACAGAGGTTGAACCAGATCGGCAGGGAATGAGCAGATGGAGCCAGATGGGAGAATGGGATGAAGGGCGATCTCTGATGTTCCTCCCGCAATACACAGACACTGAAATAATAGTACGCACGAGTAGATAACAGATTCCAATATTACAAAACCAGAACAAACAATAAGAATTTTGGTATATGTCATTTTCTACTCGACACACTTTATCAATTCATCGCAGAAAGTATCCCATCCCGATACTTCACATCTTCATATAGCTACTGCTCTTCCTTTAATTGAATGAAATAGTGGAGAACTGTGACAGAGCTGAGTACGTAATAGAAACCAACCTCCCCTCCATGGACTCTGTCTATTCTTCCCACTGCCTCAGTAAAACAGCCAACATAATGAAAGATTCCCACAACCCTGAACATTCTCACTTCTAATGCCCCATAGGGGAGAAAATAAAATAAAACAGAAACATGCCACCGGGCTCAAGGACGGTGTCCATTCTGCTGTTAGAAGCGAACAGCGTGACGAGTGGACTCCTGACTTCACAGTCTAAATCGATGTGACCTTGCACCACATATCTACCTGAACTTCACTTTCTCTGTAACCAGAATGATTTGTTTTACCTCAATGTACTGCTGCAATGTATTGATTTGTATGGATGATACCAAAGCCATGATTTTTACTTTACCTCTGTACATGGAAAACAAAATAAAGATTCCCCATTTCAATCGTGTGGAAATATTAGACAGCCTGGGTTGCTCCTTTGGAAATTCTGGAGGGAGTGTACACATTTCCGAGAAACCCAGATAAATGAACAAGACTTAATTCTCGCATTAATAGGGCCAGATATCGGGAAACACTGTCAGCATTTCGGCAATTTGTGGTAATGGAAAGAAGATGGAAATAAACTTCCCAGTCCCCCGAGAGGACGTGAGAGATCTGGATTTCACTGTCCTGTCTGAACTGGAAAAGATGGAACTACTCATACACGTGGAGGAGTGTCCCGAGGATGCGGTTACTCTGTTTAACACTTTCTGTCTGCAAGAACACAACAGGCCAAACGGCCGCTTCCAGTGTGCTGGAAATATGTAAAACAATTATCGACCCCGGGCATCGATCCAGGTGAAGTGTGGATCCGATACCGGGCAGGGTGATGAAGGTAAAGTTCACCAGGTACATCTTAACGGATGGGTTCAGTCTCGGCATCACCACCTCATCCCGCTCCTGCGACCAGAACACCAGGGGCTGAGCGGCGGCTCATCTCAGACGGTTCCGTGTGAAGGTCCCATAACCCGGACCGACCATGACAGGTTGTATTCAGGAAGCGGGACGAGACCACCGGTTCGAGGATGTTAACGGGACTCCCTGCCCATCATCAGGTGCCCAACTTCCCCCGGGATTGGCTTCAGTACTCACCGATGGGAAAATGTCGGTCGCGTTCACCCCTAGTAACCGGTTATCAATACTCACTGATGAGAACTTGATCAATTGTTCCCGCAGACAGCGATCGGTCCTCCGGCTCCCAGCTGACGACCCGCTTCGACAGAGAACGGAACGAAAACCATCGCCCTTCCGGAGACTGTGAGAGCGGGGGCGGGGCCTCGGAAGCGAAAACCTGAGATGCTGCAGATCTGTGTTTGAAATGGGAGCGAGAACCTGGATCACGTGACGGGTGGAGGGTCTCCCACCTGAACCGGTGACTCTACTCTTCGCCCCTCACACACTGTCCGATCTACCAGCCACATTTTACATATTATTTCATATTTAGCCCAGCTACACTTTTAATCTCTCCCTCTGCATCTTCCCCGTCCCCATCGCTCCACCACCCGGTTCTCAGAGTTACTGGATCAATTCTCATCCCGGTCCGACACTGAATTCCCACCCGAACAAGAATTGTGCAGGTTTCATTGAAATCACTTCTACGTTTATAAACACTAATTTCTATTCACATTCCTCCGGAGCCTCGCTGGACAGCAGCACTGAAACATCAAGTGAGAAACAGGAGGAGGTGGCCATTCAGCCCCTCTAACCATCAACAAAATGGCGGCTGCTCTCCCATCTCAGCCACATGTTTCTCCACGATCCTCATTTCCTCGATCCCTTCGGTCTCCACACATCTGCCGGCTTCTATTTTATGTGAAGACGATCAATGAGACTTCATCGTCCTCAAGGAATCAGTCTGGTGAATCTCTAAAACAAGCTCACTCTTACTTGTTAGATAATTCTCCATAGAATTTAATTCCATTTCTGCAGCCCCGTGTTGTCCCAATCACTCACCTCCCACCCCTGTCTCTAATTCAACCTTCCCACCACCCCCCCCCTTCACCTGGATCCAGCTCTTGCCCCATCCTCACCCTTCACCTCTTTTCTCTGACTATTTCCTGTCCACTCTCAGTCCAGAGGGAGGGTCTCGGCCCGAAATGTTGACAGTCCATTTCCCTCCACAGATGCTGCCCGATCCACTGAGTTCCTCCGACAGTTTGTTCTTTGGTCTGTATAACCCGTGTTAGTATGGGGAGCGGGATTTTACACCATATTCCAGGCACAATCTCAGCAAAGCACAAATAAGTATTACGGTAATTGCCACACTTAAACACGACAAAGCTTGCAAATGCTGGAAATCCAAAGCAGCACACACAAAATTCTGGAGGATCTCAGCACACCAGGCAGTATGTATGGAAAAGAGTGAACAGTCGACAGTTTGGACACTGAGCCTTTTTCATTCCTGAGGAGGAGGGGGAAGATATGTGAATAAAAATGTCGGCGAGGATAAAGAGGGGAGCTGGAAGGTGATTGGTGAAGTCAAGTGATGGACAGGTCAAGGGCTGGAGAATAAAGAATCGGAGAGTTGTCAATAGGAGAAAGGGAAGGAGGGGACCCAGGGGGAAGAGACAGAGGGGAGCTGGAAGGTGATTGGTGAAGTCAAGTGATGGACAGGTCAAGGGCTGGAGAATAAAGAATCGGAGAGTTGTCAATAGGAGAAAGGGAAGGAGGGGACCCAGGGGGAAGAGACAGAGGGGAGCTGGAAGGTGATTGGTGAAGTCAAGTGATGGACAGGTCAACGGCTGAAGAATAAAGAATCGAAGAGTTGTCAATAGGAGAAAGGGAAAGAGGAGACCCGGGGGAAGTAATAGGCTGGTGAGCAGAAATGAAAGTTCAGAGTGGAGAAGAGTGAAGTGGATGGGGGGCGATTTGTTTACTGGAAGGAGAATTCAACATTCATACAGTCAGGTTGGAGGGTACCCAGATGGTGTTGTTCCTCCACCCTGAGGGCGTTCTCATCTTGGCACAAGAGGAGGCCATTGATCGAGATCTTTGAATGGCAATCAGAATTAAATACTTAGGCCACTAGGAAGTCTCCCCTGTGGCAGATAGTACAGAGATTCTCGACAAAACGGTTTACCAATTTATGGTGGGTCTCACCAATGTAAAGGAGGACGCATCGGGAGCAGGGAATACAATAAGCGACCTCAGCAGATACGCAGATGAAGTGTTGCCTCACCTGGAAGGACTGTTTTGTGTCTGAATGGAGGTGAGGGAGGTGGTGTACGGGTAGGTGTAGCGCTTAGGCCGCTTGCAGGAATACATTGTCGGAGGGAGATCAGTGAGGAGGGATGAATGAACAAGGGAATTGTTGAGAGACTGATCCCTGTTGAAAGAAGAAAGCAGGCTGCGAGCGAGGAGGGTAAATGTATGTTTAGTTGTAATATCTCTCCGGAGAACACTGTCAGTTCCGTAATCCTGGAGTCCCATCCCAGGATTATAGACCAAGCACCAACATTCCCAGGACTCTTTCCATTCAGTAATATTCAGCAGTGTATGGTCTAATCCCAGTTCTAAAATTAACACTCCGCTCCATCCCATAATAGAACTAGAACTTGATGACGCTGTAACTGGGCGGGGAACCCGGGCTATGGGTCGCCAGTGGGTGGGAATATATATTTAACTTGTCTTCAGCAGGTAATTTGAGCGCTTCTGTTTATTATCGTATTGCGGAGCGGGACCTGGATCAGTGCAATTCGCCGCCACTTCTCCCACAGTGAAACTACAAGTAAACGCTTTTAATATAAAATTGTAAATAAATCACTGGAAACCCTGTACAGGTTTTTGTCTTTTTGATGCACAGATATTGGCTAACTGCAAGATGTTTGTGGCATCCTGAAGAGATTTGCATAAATAAATACATGCATTCATTGTTATCTCTTTATTCCAACATAAACATCATATATTCCATATAGTAAATGCTCAAGGCATCCTGGCATCCACACCGGCTCCTGAGGTCACTGAGGGTCAGTGACCAGAGAGCGATAAATATGTTCAACACTCCGTAGCTCTGGTGGGCTGTTACCCTGGTGATGGAGGAAGTGGCTCAGCAGAACTAACTGCAAATAGGAAATAAGGAACAACCTCACATGCTCTGAGTTTCATTATGACAAAGATGAATACTGAGCTCTCAGCCGTTTTGTACTGGGGAAGCTAAAATTCCAGTTGCTGTTTGAACCCTGTCCCGAGGTCAATCCAGTAAATCTGTTGGTACTTCCATCTCTACAGAACTTCCAGCAGTGCAGAAGCTGGTCAAAAATCAAAACACGTTGTTAGTTGAGGCCTATCTGCTTCAAATGGCAACTATGGGATACTTAAAAAGATTGTAGTGATAAACATAAAGTTTACTTCTTTGTTCAATTAAGTGGTTAAAATTCCATCTTGTTTTTGTGGCTGCCAATAACTTATATCTATGATCAACCCCAGGCATTGATACAGGTTCAATTCAGATCCTGTTACTGGACAGAATGATGGAAGAGCAGGTCCCCAGATACAATTGAATAGATTGAGCTTGTAACCTCAGTTAATAGACTCCCCTACTGTTGAATACCTCTTGTCCCTATCAACTCTATCCAGACCTCAGGATTTCGTTGAGGTTCCTGGTCCCGGAGTCACCACCCCTCCATTGAGAACAGGCCCAGAAACACCAAATGCTCCTCATACATAAAACTTTTCATTCCAGAATCACTCTTGTGAACTTTGTAAACAACAACAGTAATGAGCACATTCCCTCGGATACAGACAATTTGGTGGCGGAATAATTGATTGAGACACATGTTCTACTTCGTACTGCCCAATTAACTGTCAAAAATGATCAGCGTGCTATCTAGTCAAGGCACTGAAAGGGATGGGGTAGATCTTCAATGATTTCTGTTTGCCTGCATTTACCCGGGAGACAGATACAGAGACTATAGAAATCGGGAAAAGTTCGTCTTGTTATAGATTGTATGCAGATTACAGAACAGGTGCTTGGTGAATTAGAATGGATAAATATCCCGGGCCTGACAAGGTGTTCCCTCGGAGCCTGTGGAAGACCAGTGCACAATCTGCTGAACACTGTCAGAGACATATGAAATGCACAGAGGTATAGATGATATGCCAGAGGATAGGATAGCTGGTTTTGCTCATTTGTGTTAGAAAGGCTAGAAAAATAAGAAGGGATACTATAGGCACGTGATCCTGACGTCAGTCTTGGGTATGTCCTTGGAAGGTATTTTAAGAAATGGAATTGATAGTTTTCGAAATACTGGGCTTGATGAAGGATAGTCAAACTGGCAGGTCATGTCTAATCAAATTATTCTGCATGAGAGGCTGGTCCAAAAGGGAAAGGTAAATAAGATTCAGGAGGAAGCAAGTGGAGAACCCGGAGATTGCTGGCAGATGGTGGCCTCTCTGAATGGAGGCATGAGACTCGCAAGGTGCTGCAAGGACAGCGACTGGGTGCTTGGTACTATCATTAATGATTGAGATAACAGATGAAAATGTGGCAAACTAAAGCAGTAAATTTGTGCAAAATACCGAGATGGGACGTAGCAGGCAGTGAGAAAGGCTACCAAAGGTGCATTACGCTCTGGACCAGCTGGGAAGTCAGGTTACAAACCAGAAGAAGGAATTCAATGTAAACAACAGCGAGCTGTTGCTATTTTGCAAGATAAACCGGGGTATGACTTGTAGAGGTAATGGTAATTGTCTGTGGTATGTGACAGAGTGAACTTACATGGGAATACAGATCTAGAATTGCTTAAAATTAACCCAACAGTTAGCTGCATTAACAAGCTACAAATGCAAGGCACACTCCAGAGAGAAGGAACCGAAAGGGTAAATAACAACTGAGCTGTTGGGATACAGGCTGGACAGAGGCTGAACAGGATGGTTGATATATGTCATTGAGGTGGTGGGATACAGACAGGAGAGAGGTTGAAAAAGATGGTTGATATATATCATTGAGTTGGTGGGGTATAGACTGGGCAGAGATTTAACAAGATGGTTGATATATATCATTGAGGTGGTGGGATACAGACTGGACAGAGGGCGAACAAGATGTTTATATCATTGAGGTGGTGGGATACAGACTGGACAGAGGTTGAACAAATGGTTGATATATATCATTGAGGTGGTGGGATACAGGCTGGGCAGAGATTCAACAAGATGGTTGATATATATCATTGAGGTGGTGGGATACAGACTGGACAGAGGTTGAACAAGATGGTTGATATATATCATGGTGGTGGTGGGATACAGGCTGGACAGAGGTTGAACAAGATGGGTGATATATATCATTGAGGTGGAGGGAACCAGACTTGACAGAGGTTGAAAAAGATGGTTGATATATATCTTTGAGGTGGTGGGATACAGGCTGGACAGAGGTTGAACAAGATATTTGATATATATCATTGAGGTGATGGGATGCAGGCTGGACAGAGGTTGAACAAGATATTTGATATATATATCATTGAGGTGGAGGGAACCAGACTGTACAGAGGTTGGACAAGATGGTTCATCTATATCCTCGCGGTGGAGGGATGCGGATTGGAAAGAGGTTGAACAAAATCGTCATGGAGTAAGCTAATGAAACTACGTGGGAGAAAGGATCAATGACAATCACAGATTGCCCTCCAGCAATACGCGGATATAAATTAATTATGAATAAAACGGTTCTCAAATGATAAAAATGGAGCAAACAACAGGAGCTTTGAATTATGACCTCTGTCCCTCACTAAATTTCATCAATCTACCATGGAGAGTGTCCCATCAGGGTACTGCACACGTTCGTACGGCTGCTGCTTTGCTCATAACTGCAAGGAACTGCAGAGAGCTGTGGACAGCTGAGGACATCACGGAAACCTGTCTGCCCACCATGGACTGTGCCTGTAGTTCCTGTGTGATCGGTAAAGCAGGCACAGAATTACCTTACAACGCTGGACAGCCTGGAATCCTACTTGGGTAGAATATAGAAAGGAAATTGAAAACACTACAAACAGGTTTAAGGACGGCTTCCATTCTGCTGTTATAAGCAAAGTGAACGGTCCCCAGCAAGATAAGGTGGACTTTAACCTCACAATATAACTTGTTATGTCCTTGCGCCATTTGTCTTCCTGCCCTGCTGTTTCTGTGAAACAATAATGCATTGCTACCTAATGTTATTGTTTATCTGATATCACCTCAATGTACTGTTCTGTTCCATTGATCTGTATGGATGGCAGGCTCAGCAGGATTTTCATTGCACCCAGTTACAGGAGAATAATAAGCAGATTTTAATTGTGTGTAGATAATGGACAAATTGGGCCAAAAAATATTTGAAAAGGGTGCAAAGAGACTTGAGAGTGCTTGTGTAGTTTTCCTGCAGGTTAGTGTTCAGGATAATTCGGTGGTGAAGAAGACAAATGCGATCTTTGGATTAATTTCAAGAGGACTGTAATATAAAAGAAAGGATGTACTGTTGAGAATTTATAAAGTCCTGATGAGGCAACACTTAGAGCATTCTTAGCAGGTTTGGGCCCCTAACATAAGAAAAGATGCGTTAACAATGGAGAGGATTAAAAGGCAGTTCAGGAAAATGATTCCAGGTTTGATCCCAAAGAGCGTGTTCCTATGATGTACTGTTCTATGTTATGTTCCATCCCCACTCGACCATACGATATAGGAGCAGAATTAGGCCATTTGGCCCACCGATTCTACTCCACAATTTCATCATGACTGATCCAAGTTTCCTCTCATTCTCATTCTCCTGCCTTTACACCATATCCTTTCATGCTCTGACCAATCAGGAATCTATCAACCTCTCTCTTAAATATACACAAAAATTTGGCCACCACAGCTGCCTGTGGCAAAAGATAAACTTCCACAGATTCAACATTCCATGGTAAAATAAATTCCTGCTCACCCCGTTCTAATAGGGCGCCCCTCTATTCTGAGGTACGGTCATCTGCTTGTAGACTATCCCACCAGAGGAACCATCATCTCCATAGCAACTCTATCAAAGTTATTTTCACCATTCGTCAGGCTTCAATAAGGTCACCCCTCATGCTTCTGAATTCTAGTGAATACTGGCCCAGAGGCATCAAACGCCGGTCATATGACAAACCATTCAATCATTGAATCACTTCCGTGAACAACCTTTGAATCCTATATAGGTAAAACACATTCCTTTCGAAGTTAAGAGGCCCAAACCTGCTCAAAACACTCCAAGTGCGGCCTCAGCGGTGCTTTATGAAGTTTCAACATTACATCCCTGCTTTTATATTCTATTCCTCTTGAGATGAATGCTAACATCGCATTTGACTTCCCCACCTCAGACTTAACCTGCAAATCAAACTTTAGAGAATCCTACACAAGGATCCCCAAGTGCCTTTGCACCTCAGTTTTCTTTTCTATCTTGAAAATATTTAATACTTCCATTTTGTCTACCAAAGTGCATGACCATACACTTCTCGACACTGTATTCCATTTCATTGCCCAGTTTCCTAATTATTCTATGTCCTTCTGTAGCCTTTCTAAATCCTCAAAACCACATGTTCCACGAACTATCTTCATACCACCTGCAAACATTGCATCAAAGTCATCAATACCATTCTCCAAATCATTAACATATGACGTAAGAGAATCGGTCCCAAAGCCGACTCCTGTGGAGTATCACGAGTCACTGGGAGTGGTTTCCAATCAAACACTGCTTTATCCATTTCAGAATCTGTCTGGTAACGCCATGATCTCGTAGCTTGTTAAGCAACCTTATGTGTGGCAGCGTAACAAAGACCTTCTGAAAATCCAAATGTGCTGCATCAACAGATTCTCCTTTGTCTATCATGATTGTTATTTCTTCAAATAACCCCCCATTAGATTTATCAGGCAAGGCTACGTCCTATTTTCTGACGGATCTCAAAGTACCCTGAGACCACATCCTTAATAATCAACTTCTACATCGTCCTAAATACTGAGGTCAAACAAACTGACATATGGGCTCCCTTCTGCCCCATTCCTTTTCTTGAAGAGTGAAGTGACATTTTCAATTTTAAGACTTCCGGAACCATTACAGAAGCGAGTGATTCTTGAAAGAACATTATTAATGTCTCACGATCAATTCAGCCACCGCTTTTAGAACTCTGGGGTACATGCCATCTAGCCCAGGTGACATATCTAACTTCAGACCTTTCAGTTTCCCAAGAAATCTCTCTCTCGAAATGTGCTAACTTCACACACTTCATGCCCCCTGACACCCGGAACTTCCAATACACTGCTATTGTCTTCCTCTATGAAGACTGGTGTAAAATGTATCTTCAGTTCGGCCGCCATTACTGCCCCACCCCCTTTACTACCTCCCCAGTGTCGTTTTCCAGCTTTCTGATATCCAGTCGAGCCTCTCTTTTACACTTCATATATCTGAAGAAATGTTTAGCAACATCTTTAATATTATTGGCTCGTTTTCTGTAGTATTTCACCTTTACCTTTCTTATGACTTTTTGTTGTCTTCTGTTTGTTTTTACAACTTTACCAATCGAACTACTTCCCACAAATTGCTGCTCTGCTGCCGTCCCATCGTTTCCAATCAATTTTGGCCAATTCCCCTCTCCTGCCTCTGTAATTCCCTGTTCACCACTGTAATGCTGGTACCTCTGTAATATCGATACGCCTGTCTTCAGCTTCTCCTTCTGGAGTTTCTATTTGACTGCCACTAACTGAGAGACAGGGAACAGTGAGAGGGACTTTCCAAACACGGATTGAACACTAAACCCCCGACCATGTTCAGTGGTAAACACGGAGCAGCCCATTAACTCACAGCCTCTCACTGTGAGAGGAAAGACAGATCATTTTCTTCACTGATTCCAAACGACCTCCAGAAGGAGGAAAGGCCAGTCCCATCTGTTGAAGCAATGGGGTCGGGCGAAGCCCAAACACTGCAAATACTATATTCCTGGTCTCCCCATCCTAGCCTTATAACCCATGGCCCAGGATTTTTTACTGACCAGTAACGTGCTGCAGTGTCTCAGCTATTCCCAGTTCAAATCTAACACGCCTGAACCAACCCATGACGGAATAGTAACATAGAGGAAGCTTTGTCTGGACGGGGATCTGGGTTGAATTCCAGGCCTTGGGTCACAACGCGGACGCGGATACATTTCAGCTAATCTAAACTGAGCATATTTGGTGATTATTTTATTGTTGAGTGAGACCTCGACCAGGTTAGTTAGCCGCCTTATTTCCATACAGTAAATGCTCAAAGCATCCTGGAACCCACACTGGTTCCTAAGGCCACTCTGTCTCCACAGTGACTACAGTTGGATAAAATCTTCCCTTCTTGAAGTTCTGGTGCTCTGTTACCCTGGTGACTGAGGAAGAGGCCCAGCACAAGTAAAGGAAAAAGGAAGCAACCTCACATGCTGTGAGTTTCTTTATGACCCAATGAAAACTGAACACTCAGCAATGTTTTAATGTTGAAACTGAAATACCAGTAAATCTGCTGTCAGCTCCTTCTGCACAGCACTTTCAGCAGTGTTAAAGCTGGACATTAAATACGGTCAGTCTGCTTCAAAAGTCGGTTATCTGTTATTTGCAAAATATATCACACAACACATTGTGGTGATATTCATGAAGTTTCCTTTTTTGCTTAGTTAAGCGATTAAAAATTCTAACAAATTTTTGTAGCTTCGAATGACGTAAAAGTAGAGTTGACAGTACAGGCAACATTCTGACCCCACTGCTGGATAGAATTATGGAGGAAAAGATTTGTAGATACAACTCAGTGATTTGTGAGGTTTTGTTATCTGTTCCAAGACATCTCTCCTGATGAAAACATCTTCATCCGTCCACTCTATGGAGTCATCAGTATTTGCTACGTTTCAGTGAATTTCCCCCTCCTTGCGTGCCCCATCATCCCTTTGCGAACAGGCCCAGGGACAGTAAATGCTTCACATACATTAGGCTTTTCATTCCAGAAATCATTATTATAAACAACTACTGTAATGAGCACATTTCCATGAGTAACAAACTATTTGGTGGCAGTATATTTATTTGAGAAAACCTGTTGTTTCCTTGCAGCCCCATTAACTGGACAAACGAACTTCTGAAGATCAGCCTGCTCATGTACGCATGGAGCCAAAAGAAATGGGGGGGATCTTCAATGATTTATCTGGGCGTGCATGTATTCGGGAGACAGCTATAGAGATGATAGAAATGAGGAAACGTTCGCCAGGTGTTGGATTGCATGCAGTTTACAGAACAGGTGCTTGCTCTGTTGAGCTGAATTGTGATGGATAAATCTCAGTAACCAGTGGCAGCTTTGTCTGGACGGGAATCGGGGTTGGATCCTGGGCCTTGGGTCACAGCGCGGACACGGATATATTTCAGCTAGTCTCCGCAGGTAAACTGAAAACCACTTCTTGATTATTTTATTGTTGAGTGGAGGGAGAAGATATGCCTTTTCTACCGATACACAAATATTGACTGATTGCAAGATGTTCGTGACAGCCTGAAAGGATTTCCATAAATGCAATCCCAACATTCATTACTCATCTCTTCATTCCAACACAGGCATCATATATTCCATACAGTAAATGCTCAAAGCATCCTGGAATCCACACCTGTTTCTGAGGCTACTGTGTATCCACAGTGATTACAGTGCGATAAAACTTTCAACCCTCCTTGAAGTTCTGGTGGGCTGTTACCCTGGTAACTGAGGAAGAGGCCCACCAGAAGTAAATGAAAAAGGAAGTAACAGTCTCAAACTCACATGCTGTGAGTTTCTTTATGACCACAATGAATACTGAACACTCAGCAAAGTTTTAATGTTCAAACTGATATACCAGTAGATCTGCTGTCATCTCCTTCTCCACAGCACTTTCAGCAGTGCTGAAGCTGGTCATTAAATATGATCAGTCTGCTTTAAAAGTCGGTTATCTGTTATTTACAAACTACATGACACTGCGTTGTGGTGATATTCATGACGTTTCCTTCTTTGCTTAGTTAAGCGACTAAAAATTTTTAAACAATTAGTTGTAGCTTCGAAAAATGTAGAAGTACAGTTGACTATACAGACCAGTTTCTGACCCTGCTACTGGATAGAATTATGGAGGAGAAGATTTGTAGATACAACTCAGTGGTTCGCGAGGTTTTGTTCTCTGTTCCAAGACACCTCTCCTGATGAAAATATCTTTATCCGTCCACTCTATGGAGTCACCAATATTTGCTATGTTTCAATGAATTTCCCCCTGCTAGCGTGCCCCATCATCCCTTTGAGAACAGGCCCAGTGACAGTAAATGCTTCACATACATTAAGCTTTTCATTCCAGAAATCATTATTATAAATAACTACTGTAATGAGCACATTTCCACGAGTAACAAACTATTTGGTGGCAGTATATTTATTTGAGAAAACCTGTTGTTTCCTTACAGCCCCATTAACTGGACAAACGAACTTCTGAAGATCAGCCTGCTCATGTACGCATGGAGCCAAAAGAAATGGGGGAGATCTTCAATGATTTCCTTGGGTGTGCATATACTAGGGAGGCAGCTATAGAGATGATAGAAATGAGGAAACGTTTGCCAGGTGTTGGATTGTATCCAGTTTACAGAACAGGTGCTTGCTCTGTTGAGCTGAATTGGGATGGATAAATCTCAGGACTTGACAACATATTCCCTGGAAGCATTTGGGACTCTAGTGTTGAAACTGCACGAATGCTACCAGAGACATATAAAATGATCATAACTACAGACGATGTGCCAGCCGAACAGAGGAGAGACATAATGTTCTCATTTGTGTTGGGAAGGTTCGGTACATAAGAAGGGAAACTGACATCAGGCCTGGGTAAGTTATTGGAAGGGATCACAAGGAATGATATATGTAAGATTTCGATAGAAAGGGATAGTCAACCTGGCAGGCCCTATCTAATCTGATTATAAGCGTTTTTGAGGAAATTATCAAGAAGCTTGATGAAGTGAATGTGGGGGTCTTTGCCTATATTGACGTTAACAAGGTGTTTGATAACATTCTGCATGGCAGGCTGGTCCAAAACGGTAAGGTGCGTAGAATTCAGGATGAATCACGGGTAGAAGCCAGAGAATGCTTGCAGATTATTGTACATCTCGGCTGAATAGAGACATGTGACCTGCGGGGTGCTGCAGGGAAAGGGACGGGCTCCTTGGTATTAATATTAATGATTTAGATGAAAGAGGGAATGTACCAAGCTGGACCGGCAAATCTATGGATTATACTGAGATGGGGATGTAGGAGACAGTGAGAAACGCTACCGAAGTTGCTCAGTGTTCTCTACCAGCTGGAAAGTTGGGCTAAATCTAGAAGAGGGCATTTAATGCGGACAATGGTGGGCTGCTGCAGTTTGACAGGGGAGACCAGGACATGACTTACACAGTGAATGGGAAAGGTCTGCACTGTGTGACAAAATAAATTGACATGGGAATACTGATCCAGAATCCCCTGAAAGTGGGACTAGAGTTCGATGGCATTTTAAAGAGAGCTCCGGGAATATTAGTCTTAATAAATTAGGGCATGGTCAGGGGAATTGGGATGTTAACGATAAAGTTGTAGAAGACACTGTGAATCTAGATTTGCAGAATTGTGTGGACTGCTCATCAGCTACTTGAAGGCAAGATCTGAATAATCGTGAAAGAATCCAGGGAAAATTACACGGATGTTGCTGGTATTTAAGGAAATGATGGCAGGGGTAAGATGAACAGATTTGAACTTGAGTAACTGGTGCATCGGAAAGTCAGCGCAGATCCCAGCTGGGGTTCCTACACTTTTTAATATCATGCACCCTCTGATTAACCGAGGGGTGTATTGAACCATCACCCAGCAGAGGTGGTAGCTGCAGGTTGAATTGCAGCATTTAAGAGCAGTTGTTTATATGTACAGTACCTGGATGAAAGAGTTATGGAAGAGAATATTCTAGGTGCAGGTGGATGGGGCCAATCAAGGAATGGCACGGATTAGATGGGCTGAAAGGCCTGCTTCTGTGCTATAGGAGAATGAATCTAAACTGAGTGTTCCATGCAAGTCCATTTCCCAGAAGAATTAAAACATTTCAGGGTAATGTCTTAAGAAGCCACAAATGAAAAAAAAAAACTAAA